>NC_052641.1:9696969-10000000 GCF_016161935.1 Mauremys reevesii | reverse complement strand
GTGTGTAAGAGAAAGAGAAGAATAGAAGGAGGTTAGAGGTGAGCAGGAATTAATAGAAGAAGAGCCAGGGATTTTTTTTCCCCTACAGAAAGCTGGGATAAAAATAGACAAAAAATTCACATTTCGTTTACACCAATGTAAGGGAATTACTACAGATTTACACCGGCATCAGTTCAGAATCAGGCTGAGACATTTATTTTTAGATGTCACACTTCTAAAAACCAAATACTGGAGCAGTCTTCATTCATTGTCCCAAACAAAGCAGTATCAAATCCGTAGCATGCAGGGCCATGGCTGTAAAATACTGCAGTATTTTTTAAATATGTAGACTAGTAGGGTTGGTATTTCCAGGCTAGTATTTAGTAGAAAAGATGGAAATGAAAGACATACAATCCTGCATGGAGCATTGCCTCAGGACTATTTGGGATATAACGAGCGATTTAAGGAAGAAAAGACATTATTCATATTATTGATTTATATTACAGCGGTGCCTAGAGGCCGTACCAAAGAACAGAACCTATTGTGCCGGACTTTGTACAAATACATAACAGAGGCTGCCACAAAGAATTTACAATCTCAATAGACAAAAAAAGACAAAGGGGCAGGAGAAAGAAAATAATATCCCCATTTCACAGATAGAGACTAAGTGATTCCCTTATACATAAAGCTCTCCCAGGGCCCTTGTCCCTGCAGATCTCCCTCTCTCAGGCCTACACAGCAAAAGCTGTGCACAAGCGAGCTTGAATCCAGCTAGAGTGGAGGATAACAGCAATGAAGACAGCACAGCTTGGGCTTCAGAGCAGGAGTAACAGCCTAGCACAGACCCTGGGCGTGTATTTGACTCACAAGCCTGCTCAAAATCCTGCGTTGTGCTCTCTTCACTGCTCTTGTTACCCGCACTAGGTGGATTCAAGCTAGCTCAGGTACGCTAGCCCCAGCACAACTTTTGCTATGTAGATGTTCTCTAACTGAGCCGGAGACTTGCCTTATGGAGTGTAGTCCTGTCACAAGCTCTGGGTACAAATACTGTATGGGACTTGAGGGAACCAGCTCACCCTGTGACAAACCTCAGCATTTAGGAACCTTAATTTACCACCCTTCACATACGCAACACCCTCTCTCCATTCCACCCCCCCCACCGTGACCACTGTTCCACCTTTATTTTCAATTACTGTATTTATTAGCGAAGCCACAACATAGAGTCTTTTGTAAACTGCTCTCCTGAATATGGGGGTCTGACCACTTGAGTAGCCAGCAGAACCCATACGTCAGGACCTTTAAATACTCTCTGGGTTCTGGAACGGAAGCCTTCTCAAAATTTGCCAACTTCCCTCCCTTCACCAGTTCTACCTTGCCTCCACTGGGGGAGGAGAGAGACAGAGGGGAAAATATTTAAAGAAACCCCATGGCTTCCCTCCCAAACAAGTATGAGGTTTTGCAACTCCACCCCCCCCCCAATGTTGCGGTATTCTCCCCTCCCCCCTCCCTATTTCTGCTATCAAAATGAACTAAATCACAAACGCACTGAAGTGTTTCTAAAATGACAAGCCACTAGTAGCTAATACGAAATGAGGAAGTTATCCTAAACTCAGTGCCAGGTACCCACTGCACAAAACAGCCACCAAAATTGGCACCAGTTATTTGAACCCTTGAGCAGAGTGGCCAAAAATACAGTGAACTATGGAGTCAGACCAATTTATCCTCTCACCCCACAGGTGGCTGATTCAGGTCACGGTTTAGCAGCATTGGCAGAGTATCTTGGTGGAAGACTATTCCCACTGCTTGCCAGGCTGCACCTACTATGCAGATAAACATAAAAAAAAATCACTGTAGTTTGTTGCCTTACCCAGCCCTTTCTGTTCTATTCCTTATACCATGCCCATCACCTTGGTATCAGTTCACCTTCCAGCAATGCAGTAAGCGATGGGACTAGAATGTGTCACATATGGTTCTGTCTTTCTATGGTAATCAAATCAAATAGATATTTAATTTAA
This sequence comes from Mauremys reevesii, assembly GCF_016161935.1. Taxonomy (NCBI): domain Eukaryota; kingdom Metazoa; phylum Chordata; order Testudines; family Geoemydidae; genus Mauremys; species Mauremys reevesii. The sequence goes on along the minus strand of NC_052641.1, from coordinate 9,998,006 downwards.
AAAAAACCCGCAGTGACAAATCCATGCAAGCGAAAAACCGCAGACTGTTGAAGAACAAAAGATGCGGCATTATCTGCCCGTTTTGGTACTACATTACCTGCCTATCTGCTTTGTATGGGGGGGGATATCAAACGTAGCATCTGTGCAGAAGTAGTCACTCAGTTGAAAGTGCACCTGCTAAAAAACCAGCTGGCTGGAAAAGCACCAACATCACACCCCACCCATTGAGTCCAATGAAAGTGTATTCATCTGCTAGCAGATTAAAAAGTATAGGAGGAAATCACATGGGTATGAAACTGTGTGTCAATGTGCTCTGATGCTGCTGTTTGAACACTGGAGCGCTACTTCGTATCTAGGGTGACCAGATGTCCCAATTTTATAGGGACAGTCCCGATTTTGGGGTCTTTTTCTCATATAGGCTCCTATTATCCGCCCCCCCGTCCCGATTTTTCACACTTGCTGTCTGGTCGCCATATTCGTATCCCTTGTGTACCTTCAGATTAACCCACTTGTTGAAACCCTGCTGGAGGCATTTCTCAAATGGCTTACTGCACACTGAGCGTGTGACTTTAAAAGAGCTCCACCGTGTGCTGATTTTGGCATTTCTTTCCCCTTGGATTCTGCTGCAGTTGTGTGTTCACCAAAGAGGGAAGCTGGGAAAACACAGGCACTCCCTTACATATGAAGGTCTATTAACTTGGGATCATGCTCTCTGTTGGCAGCCAGAGGGATAGAGATGGAGAGAGAGAGAGAGCATGTGAGTGAAAGGGGAAAAAAAAAAAGAAAACAAAACACAAATAACTTTTACTCTTCGGCGCAGGCACGCCTTTTTACTCCAGCTCCCACGTCTGATCATTCACACAATCCTCTCGGCTCCTACCTATTAAAGAGTCAACGTCACACTGCTAACAAAACACAGGCCATCCAACTCTTGAGGCTTCTACCAACAACACACACAGGCAAGAACAAGCCAGGAAGAGCCCATTTCTTAGCAATTCTCAGGGTGAAAACGTAGACTGGACTATCTTGGGAGTCCAACAAACGCAGGGTCAACTGTGCATTGCAGTCTATGTATTACACGGGTTTTAGGTAATCCAACTGGATCAAGGGTCACCCTGGTTTAACCTGGTTAAATTAACTCCTTGGTTTATGCACTAGAGATGCATCCCGATGTAGAAAGGGCTGCATTAGAGATTATTGCTGTCGTTGAAAGCAATCATAAAGCGCTGTTGTGATGCAGGACGTGGGGGTGTGTCTCTGCAACCGCTGTGCGACCTGACTGTATGGTGTTTTGTGAGGTCGCCTGTGCTGCATGTGTGTCTGCTGTACGGGCTGGCGTAGCGAAGGGATATTCCATGCTCCGAGTCTGCCTCTGGGCAATCGAGGCTGGAGTTTTGCACAGCACATATTAGTGGGTCAAACTGCAATTTTCTCCCACAGCTTTGCTTCGCAAAATGCCAGAACCGAGATCAATGAATCCAAGCAGGGCAGAAATAACCCCACTGCCAACCAGTGTGAAAATCGGCAGACTCTGGTACCGAGGGTTGCCTACCATCAGAGACGGGGGGCGGGGGGGGCCCAAAGTGATGACTAACCAGTAGAGTAGCTCTATAAAATTAGGCATTTATAAAAATAAACTGAATACAGCAGCAAAGGGCAACACAAGGAAATTTGGCTTCTGAGCAGCCCAGGAGCTCCCTTTAGCCTGAAATAGAGCAGCTCCTTCTCTCTCAGGGCTCACTTGGAGAAGCCGATGGCAACCTGGATTCTACCTGAGATCTAGAGTGAATGAATTCAGTGCACATCCATTCTGCCCTATGGGCCGGCAAATGGAGCAATGATTATTCTAAAATCCGGGGCTGAACCGGCAGGGTGCGGGGGGAGGGAGGGACAGAAGCATTGGTGAGGGAGGGCAGAGGAAGTGACAGGAAGGATACTAAAGAAAATGAGAAGTTTCGTTTCACAGAGGTAATATTCTGTCGTTATTTATCTCCTGTGCAACCCCGCTGACTCCCTCTCCTCCCCACAACGTATCACTGGTAAAGACAACGCTAGACTCTAGGGGCCAAGACTGCCGCTTACACCAGCAGTGAATTTGGCCCCATCTCCGCTCCCATTTTAGTGTCTAGACAGACTACTGACTTCCGTGGGGTCACACCAATGGGACTCGCAGGGCCGAATCAGATTCCTAAATCTGTCACATCCAAAACAAGTGAAAACGAGAAAGCCAAGTTTCTGGGCACCCTTGAGTCTAATCTCTCCCTAACCTTGCAGCAGGTCTGGGAGACCGTTAGTGTGTGGAGGATACTCCAAGTGAGTTCCTCCTTGGATCTATTCCAGGTGTTTACACACACAGCCAACGCTGGCTCCACTTCAACTGGGGGAGGTGGAGTTTACCCAAAAAAAAAAAAAATCAAATCAGCGTTCTCTGGAGTAAAGCTACAAGCTTTATGGTTCTAAACTGGGGCATTTCTTTTCTAGCGGCATGTTACTTCCGTGCATAAAATGGGTCAGGTGTTTTATACAAGCAATAACTTAAACTCCCCTATTCAATTAAAATCTTTTATTTTACTACTAACCACCTTTGGGCATGTGTGTATCTAGATTCCTCATCATGTGGATTACACAGTCTTGTAAAACAGTGCTTCCGGTGTTTGATTAAATAAGTGTATATATTTGCTTCGTATTTTCATTGACAATATCTGTGTAAACCTACACTCTGTCTTTCCCCACTTGAAAGGGAAGCAATTTCAGACCTACTGTTGTAAATCAAGATTAGGAATAAGGGAGGAGGGGGGAATAATAAATAATGGGGAGTGGTGATAATCTAATCTCTTCCTTGCCTGAGATCACTCATCTCTCCTTCCTAGTTGGACTTCAGCTTTTTTCCTTACCATAGGCAGAAGGAAATACAATCTACTCTCAATACACTGACAAACGCACCGCATTCGCCTCCTTAAAAGTGCACACAGCAGCTGGGCACAGGGGAAAATTAAAGCAATTTGCTGCCGAGTCTGCTTTGTTTTTGTTTTTTTTCCTGAGAAGGAAGAGACTTTCTTGAATGACAACAATCCCATAGGTCAAGTATAGTGCAGTCAAGAGAAAGGAAATAAAAGCATGGAATGTGGCAGGGAGGCAGGAGGAAAGCAGCCCTAAAGGCTGATCAGTGACTATATCAAGAAGAAGAAAAGCATCCGCTGGTCTCTTGTAGGAAATGACTCTAGTTAAAGGGGAAGGGAAAACCCTCCCTGTCTCTTTAAGGCATCCTACGACATGGAAAAATTGTACTTTCAGGGAATCTCCTTGCCAAAAGAACTGTAAAATATGTCCTCCTCTCTGCCCCTCCACCATCCCGCGTCTCCTCCCCTGTTTGGTTTGGTTTTGTTTAAAGGGCATTTCCATTTTCTATAGCTTTTTTCAGAGCAAAGATGAATGTTTGAGCGATTATGAGGGTTTGTAAACCTTTTACTTTGTCAAAAGTATCCAGTTTTATGGCAGCTTCACCACACATTAGCACTAAAGCAGAGAGAGGGAGCGGGAAAGAAAAAGAACACACATTGCTGATGGGCTCATAACTTTTAAATAAGAAAAGTGCAATACTCCTCATTATTGTCCTGATCCAACAGCTTAGCTCAGTAACTGGTCTCAGTACTAAACAATTTCACAGGGCAATTTGACCTTACAATCATGTGTGTTACACTTGTGATTTCAAAGGGGAGAAAAAAAAATACTAAAAACATCCTCTAGATGCTGTACCAATCAAGTATTAGCTGAGTGTTGAGGGGTTGGGAACTTTATGAACTAAATGTGACTACTGAGGCTTCACAATAGCCAAAAGTTCCTTTACAGCTCTTTGGAACCACATGCTAATCTACTGTCTAAAAAGGTAACAGCTGAAATAAACTGAAAAGCTAATAAAACCCGAAGAAATCAAATAGGATCCTCACACGCGCATTCCCACACAAACAAATTACGTATGCATGAATTTTTTATACACACACACACACACACTTACTTCCTACAGTTCTATTTTTCCTTATCAAATTAAATTAGAAACGTATAGAATGTGCTCGCCTTCCCATTTGTACATTAATTTAAAAATAAAGAGACTATTTGGAATAATGCCATCACCTCCGGCAAAAGTTTACTTAACTTTCATATACACACACACACACATATATATATACACACACACTTTCAGATAGTTTGCTGAGTTTCTAGTTCATCAAATGTAGAGATATCGCTAATAAACACACAAACGTGTATACATACATCAATACATGTATATGTACACGTAGAGACACACACACACAGACACACACATATATATACACATATTTAAATATACATTCACACATTGTACACACATGCGCGCGCCGACACTTGGCTGTTCTGCAGATGTGTGAAACATAAAAGGGATGCTACAGGCACAGGGCGCTACGTACCTGCAATGACAGCTGGTGATCTCTGTCCTCCTTCAGCTCTCAGCCACACTTGCAAAGTGAAGGCATCTCTGGGCAGCTCAATATCTGCTTTCAGCCGCAGCTGATCACCTTGTCCACTGAAATAGAGCGCCCTGCTTGGGGTAAGGGAATCCTCTTCGCCCTTTACCTCCCGCTGTTGCCTCCTGCGGGGGACAGGCAGAGGCTCCAGACTAGCAGTGGAACGCCTGCCTCGGGCTAACCTGGTGGCACAGGTGCCCGGGGCGGTGTAGTGGATCTGGCGGGTGTGCCTGGTGTCCCTTCTTGCCCTGCGGGAGCGCTCGTCCATCCCACATTCGGGTCCACTGGCTACGGCTGTACAAAGAAGCGCAAGAGGCAGCAGCAAACTCCAGAGCTGCATTTCCAATCTTCCCCCCCCTTCTCCCCTGCAAATCCTCCCGATCTGCCAGCTTTGGGCTCCTCCTTGCCTTGACTTTCTTCTCCTGTTCACCCTTCTTGGGTATTTGCTCTTTTTATAACCCTTCTCAGTTGCTTTTTCTTTTCTTTTTTTCTTCCTTTCTTTCTTTCCTGCTTATAGATTTTTTCCCTTTTAAAATAAAATAAAACAAAAACTCCTCTTGGGTTAAAATGTTTTTCTCTGTTCTTCCTACTCTATCTGTCTTCTTCTTCTTCTTCTCTATTCCTCCACAGCTGGAATTCCTCTCTCTCTTCTTTTCTCTGCTGGATTTTCTTCCCTTTATTTTTTTCTTCTTAAAAAAAAAAAGAGCTTTCTCCAAGACACAGACCCACTGATTTCCCTCCCCCCCCAAAGATGCTCTAATCTATTTATTTTTTTGGCTCCTTTATAACGTAAGCCACAACCCCCTCCTTCCCCCCCCCCAGCCTCTTCCCCCCTCCCTTCTTCTTCACAAAATGAAAGAAAAGAGAAAAAGCCCCTCAGAAGATGAGTAAACAAGAATATGCTAATCTACTCTGGGGTGCTCCACCTTCCCAATTGAATGATTCCCATTAAAACTGCAGGGATCATGACTAATCAATCAGCTTGAAGGGGCAGATAGCTCCAGAGTCTGAAACACTTTTGCTGATTTCTTCACCCCCCCCCCCTTTCCTTCCCTTCTGTTCTTTTCCTTCCCCTCTTTCCTCTTTTATTTATTTTTTTAAAGAGGGCAATTAATGTGAAGGTACCAATGTGATAAAAATCCTGCCCCCCTTTCTGCAATCTCCCCAGCTTTCCTCCTCAGTCCAGTCCAAAACACACATTCCTATTTTTTCTCTTGGCAAAAGAGTGAGCTATTTCTCCTCTAAGACTCCCCTTTGCACTTTGCTGGTAAACCTCATGCTCCTCTGCAGCACATAAAGAGTCTTGAAACTTGATTCTCAGATTTTTTTTTTAAATTGCTTGCTTTCTTTCTCTTTTTCACTCTCTCTCTCTCTCTCTAATTCTTTCTTCCCCTCTTACTATTTTCTTAAAGTTATGCAATCAGCCAGGCTCCCCCTTTTGTGGTCCCCCTCAGTGCAGTTGTGTGCAGCTAATCCAAATGTTGCATCAAAGGTCCCCATCCGATCATCAGGAGCAAAAAGGAGTGAAGCTTTTTGAAGAGCATTTGCTTTCCAGAAGCTGTAGCAGCAGAGCAGGGTTTGCCTTTTGAATGCTCCCAAAGACTCTTGGTTTGGGTTTTTTGTTTTTTTTTTTAAATAATAAAAATGATTAATTTTATTTTTGATTGATTGAAAAAATCCTCTCTCAATTTGGCTGATTTTTCAAATCTAAGGAATTCAGCTCCCCTGGTTTCCTTGGCTTAGTTGTAGCCACAGGTAAGATTCTGGCTGCTTGCTGGTTTGTGGATCTCTGTTTCTGAGCTGGGACGTTTTTTTCTTTTTTTTTCTTTTCTTTTCTTTTTTTTTAAATATATATAGTCACTCTTGAAAGATCTCAAAAGCTCCCCCTGATGGCAACAAAAAGGATTTTTCTAAGTACTTAATAAGTGGAAATGAGTTAGCAGTAGTGCATTATAAATCCATAGGCTACTATTCCATTCAGAAAAAGTACACTACAGCCTGGTTACTTCCCACTATATTAATTCACAAACCCAACAACTCTCCCTAACCTCCCCCAAAATACTAGCGGCCTTGTTCTTATGCAAACATTTAATAGAGTCGCTGCAGTGAAATCTCCAATTATTATGACCTTGTTGCTTCTATATATTATACTACTAGTATAATAAGAAGTTTCATGATAGATAATTACATCTAGAATACACGTGCAAAATTAACTAAAATCAATTATTTCAATCGGTAACCTAGATTTTTTTAAAATTATTATTAATGTGAATATATGTGAGGATTTTTTGTTTGTGCGCTAATTTGCAAATATTCAGGAATATACAATGGGCAGGCTCTAGGCACCAGCATGCCAAGCTTGTGCTTAGGGCGGCAAGCCACTGGGGGCGCTCTGCCGGTCACCGCGAGGGTGGCAGGCAGGCTGCCTTTGGCAGCCTGCCTGCAGAGGGTCCGCTGGTCCCCAAAGCCGCAGAACCAGCGGACCCTCTGCAGGCAAGCCGCCGAAGGCAGCCTGCCTGCCGTGCTTGGGGCGGCAAAATGCCTAGCGCCGCCCCTGACAATGGGGACCTGAATTACAGAGGTGCTGGGCATCCAAGGGGTATCGTGGAAGTCAATATGGTACTGTAGATGCTCAGCACCTCTCTAACCAGGTCAAGGGTCTCCCAGGCATTAGCCTGAATTGGGATAATGATCTTAAAAAACAACAACAACAAAACAAAAAAAACCACTTGTAAGTCTATATCATTTTCCACACAAAGACCTCAAAATGCAACACAGGTACTTGTGAATTAAGCCTTGCAACATCTGTGTATGGCAGATACAGATTAACAATTACTGATCAAAACACATGCTATGATATGATCATGCGTGAGTACTGCAATATAAGAAATGACAGAAAAAGAAAGGGCACGTTCAATTCCATGCATTCTTTACAGAGAGGATCTGAACCTGAGTACCTTATTAAATTATTATTTATAATCTGGCCTGTAGTAGCACCTAGAGGACCTAACCGAGACTAGGGCTCCATTGTGCAAGGTGCTGCACAAACCCATACTGAAAGACAGTTCCTGCCCCAAAGAGTCTACAATCTAAATAGACAAGATGGATGGTGGTGGTGGGCGGGGGGAAACAGAGGTATACAGAAATAAAATGAACCTGCCCAAGATCACACATCAGATCAATGGCTGATCCAGGAATAAAAAACAAGTCCTCCAGACTCCCAATCCAGTGCCCTATCCACTGGGAAAACTCCCACAGAAGTCAATGGGAATTTTGCCCGAGAAAGGTTGGCAAGGGCAGTACTTGGTAGTAAAAGACCTAAGTAGTAAAAGGCCACAATTTCCAATGCAATAATTTTCCATCAGAAAATGGGGATTCAATTAAATGAAAAAGTTTCACAGGAACGTATTGATTTCGCAGAAATATTTAGATGAAAAAGTATCGAAATGTTCCATTTCAAATGTATCACTTTGACTATTATATTAAATTATATTATAGACAAGTCTAAATAATAAAGTCAAAATAAACCATTTCAGCATTAACAAAATGAAACCGTTTGTTAAAGTTGTTTCAATAGTTCTGAAAAGGAATTTTCATTTGGTGGGAAATTCCAAATTTTAACTTTTTCTTCTAATTTGGAAATTCCAAGTTTTGACCAGCTCTACTAATGAGACTTAAAGAAAATGTAAACAAAAAGCAAGATATAAAAATCTGCATGTTCCAGGAAAAGTTTTAGAAAAAAGAAATGAGCAAACATTCCCTTAACAGGATTCCCTTAGCCTATGCATCAAATCCTGCTTCCCTTTCTCACAACAAATGAAATTCAACCTTGTGCAGATGGACAGCATCAGAGCTGTGCCATACGTGAAAGCTCTGAACTGTAATTCGGGCTAGCAATCGCCAAAAAATTGAATTTCTCATGAGATTTTGGCTGCCAGTTGGGCCAGAATGACCGGGACAGAAAAAGCCTCCTTCCTGAGATTTGGACATTTCCACTTTTGACCCTTGTGGAACCGAGAAATACAGAGGCAGAGCAAAAATGAAAACAATGTCAAAAGAATATTGGGAGTGGGTGAGGCTGATTTGGGCTCATTGACAATTTTTCAAAAAAGGGATTCTAATTTTTTTTCTTTAACAAGTTGTCCATCTTTACTTAATCTCCATATTGTTTGAAAATGAGTGCATGAGACAAAGTTTATACCCTGCCTTAGTTACCTGCATACAATTCACATCAAAGTTCCATTGTTATGGGTCCTTTACTGCCTATTGCTGTGTATTCAAAATAGTGTATAAATATGCTAACCTAAAACATTAAACTACTGCTATTATATTCCCTTTTTTACTGGATATTACTAAGTTATGCATGAATACTCCTGTAATGCTTTAAGAATTGGAGAAAAAATAGGCAACTGGTTCAAGTCAAATTTGGTGTAAAACAAGGAAGCATGGAATCCCATCACTTATCGTTAGGTTCTTAAATTGGACGTTAAGAACGGTAGATGAGTTGGAGGGCGTGACATTGGATGATCTAGAGCAGGGTTTCCCAAACTTCATTGCACCGCAACCCACTTCTGACAACAAAAATTACTACATGACCCCGAGAGAAGGGACCAACACCTGAGCCCACTTGAGTCCCGCTGCTTCAGGCAGGGGGAACAAAGCCAAAGCCCGAGGGCTTCAGCTCCAGTTGGGAGGGCCTGTAACATGAGCCCTAGCACCCAGTGCTGAAGCCGAAGCATGAACCCCGCCACCCAGGGCTGAAGCCCTTGGGCTTTGGCCCCAGGCAGTGGGGTTAGACTTTGGCTTCGGCCCTGGGTGGTGGGGCTTGGGCTTGGGCTCCAGCTCCCGCCCTCAGCAAGTCTAACACCAACCCTGGTAACCCCATTAAAATGAGGTTGTGATCCACTTTGGGGTCCCAACCCACAGCTTGAGAACCACTGAACTAGTGGTAAGCTCTTTATCTTATGCACACGACATCATACAACCGGCAGACATGTCTTAATTAATGATGATGCTCTTCATTACCTTGGAAAATAGGTATACTCAACGTGACTGATAAATGCCAAGATGACAACGCGGTTGTATCTTGGAGAAGGAACCATAGATAAATTGTTGAAATGCAGCAGCTGTGGCATCATCGAACAAGTGAAACCTTGTGTGCGTCTACGAAGTTTGATTATTATCGATGGTTCCATCACCAATGAGGTTAAAGGAAGATGTGCCTTAACAACAAGTGCTGCGCAGAAGTTGATGACATTATGGACTGATAAAAATATTAGACTTTGTATCAATGTGAAAATTTATCAAACCAGCGTGCTAACAGTATTACTCTATGGTCTGGAAGCAGCTTCATTAAATGCAACAGACGTCAGAAGGCTGGAGGCAGTAGAGATGAGAGTTCTTTGGAAGACGGCAGATATAAAGTGGAATGATTTTAAGATGTCAGAAGGAGAGTAGAATGTAAAATCAGGGTACTGAACGGGCTGTAATAAAAAAAGATTATGATGGTGGAGACACTGTAGAAGACAAATAGATGATAGGATGCCAAAAAAATGATGCAAACACAATAAAGGACATTCAGACCCAGAAGCAGATCACTGAGTAGATGGCAGGACTTTGTATACCAGGAAATGCCCAGGCTGGGCTTAATGGCAGAACAAGCCATGGACAGGAATCAGTGGCACCATTGCACTGCTCCCAGTCTCTGTAGAGATGCTTTGGAATGAGAAGAAGATTATTCCTGGATAAGAGACTCACCAATTGTAATTTCCTCAGTTACTCTGTAAACAAATGTACACATGACGTTACCTTATATAGCCTCTTGTGAATTTTAAACATGTTGCTTGAGCTACAAAAGAATTGAGAATTGCAATAAATTACAAAGTCAAAAAAATATATTGATTGCTTTATAAAGGGGTCAGTCATGGCTGTAAACTTTTACTTTAAACTTCTCTCCTGCAGAGAAGTGCATTTCCCTACCATGCCGATCAGCCTGTTTGTTTGGAATTCAGTTACTTTATCCTTCAAATTTCTCTCATGAAATATCACATTTCCAGCAATAGGATGCATTTTGGGTTTTTTTTAATTACATTCATTAAATAAATTCTACATTTTTGGGAAGGTGGGAGGGCGAGGTGAGTAATACGTTGAATTCTATTCCATTGTGGTTATAATGAAAAGAAAATTTGATAGCCATAGACAAGATATAAACAATGGGCCAAATTCTGCCCTTAGTACACCAGTGTAAATCCTGAGTAACCTCCAGGAATACATCCAACCAAAACTGGCAACGCTAGCAGTGGGGTTATTCTGCATTTACAGTGAAGTAACACAGCCGAGTTTGATTCCCAAAATCATTTTAAATCAAAGATTCCCCTTTCAGTTTTATGCAACAGCTTTTAGCAATATTCTGGTCAGTATGGACTCAGTGGGTGAAATCCTGGCTCCAATGACGTCAAAGGCAAAACTCCCAATTAACTTCAAGAGGATCAGGATGTCATCCAATATCTGTCTCCCTTCTGCATGACAAAATACCCGTCAATATCATCTGGACATGTAAAGTCCATTTCTGAAACTCCTCCTTATGAGAGCCATCCCCAAGAGTTCAATGAGCTCAATAGGAATATCTGCATAAATAAGGTGTGATCCCTCTCCCATGGACTTCAGTGAACAGGACAGAGGCCACACTCATCGTAACAGGGGTTGCGGAACTGGGCCTTTAAGGAGACCAGGGTATTGTCTTTGAGATGCAGCTTCTGGGATAAAAACGTTACCCTAAACTCGGGAATTTCCTGCTTCTTCCTGTCCCCTAGACAGCTAAAATGAGCTTTAAGAATACTATAGCATTCAACAGTCTTCTTCTTTGCGTTAATCCTACCAAATGGGTCTGCTCTACAAGTCCTCCCCTCTGCAAAGAGCTCTGTTCAATGCCATAAACTACAGCAATGACCTCAAATAATTTTCAATAATATGGTGTTTTGGACTTCTATGGTAGGATACAGGTAGTAAGGGCTTTGGCTGGCTGTTTTTAAAGTTGTGTTTACTAGCTGAGGGCAGAAGGCAGACTCAAAAGGGGATCTTGTCCTGTTGCAAAAGATGTTTGCATTGCTCTGTTCTCTGCTAATCTCAAGAGTGACAAAACACCAGCAAATTGTTCCAGGAGGAACCTACTGCATCCTTTATTTAAAGCCCCAGGCTAACACTGATTCCCATCTAACTATATCTCATTAGCACTGGGTGGAGGACTATCTCAAGCAGGGCTCCTGAAACTCATGTTAAAGCTCCAGTTGATAGAATCAGGAAAGGGACACACTGAGGGGAGAGACAAGGTGGGTGAGATAATATATTTGATTGGATCAATTTCTGTTGGTGAAAGAGACACATACTACGCTTCCAAGCTCCACACAACTCTTCAGGTCTGCAGAGGAGACATTTTCAAAGCCGTCTAGGGCATACGGACTCCGAGTTGCCATTCACTTCTACACAGAAGAGGGTAAAGCGATCCCCTTAGGGAGCGTTAAAAATCCACATTACTCACCCTTACTTAAAAAAATAATAATGTAGCAATAAGCAAATAATGTAAAAAATCTTTGGGGGCAGATCCTCAGCCCGTTTAAATAGTCACAGCTACATTGACTTCAGTGAAGTTACGACACTTTACTCCAGCTGAGGATTTCGCCCCTTTTTAGCGTGTACTGGGGATAAAGCACATGACTGGTCTGGGTTCTATTCCCAACTTGCCTACCAAGTCACTGAAGTCACAACCACTTTATACCTCACGTTCTCCTTTCATTTAAGAAGGATAATATTATTCAGCTACCTGAAAGTGTTAAATGTAGGGTGACCAGACAGCAAGTGGGAAAAATCAGGACACTTTTTTTCTGGAGAGGGAAGGGGTACTGTTGTGTATACAAGACAAATCCCCTAATATCGGGATGGTCCCAATAATACCGGGAAATTCGGTCACCTAGTTAGTGGATGACCTGCCTGTTTGCACAGAGATTTGAGATCCTCAGATGGAATTTGCTACAAAAGTGCTACATATTAATCAATGCTGATCACCCCCCTTTTGTCTAATAAAGAATTTCCAGATTGGCATGAAGATATAGTAACATGTATATCACTTCGAGAAAGGCTAAATGCAGCAGACTAAACAAGGAGACTGCATTCCGGGGTGCACTAACTGGATGTCTGGTATTCCAAAACAGAACTGAGATGAAGTCCCAAATTGTCTCATTGGAAGATTTTTAAAATCTACAGGATGTCTGGCTTCCGGTCAAATGCTGAGGAAAGAAATCTGGTAAATGACTATTCTGCCCGCAAAATCTGTTTATCTGATCATTAGGCTAACATGGGCTACTACTACAAGTTTCTGGGGTGGGGGCGGGGGGCAGGGAAGCTCTCCAACTGTCCATGAACATAAATGAAAGACGACAATGTGTTCTTCGTCCTTGAACTAGTAGATGATTTGTTTTTTGACTTTCACAAGGAGGACTGTCACATGGCAGCTGCTTTGCTTACTCCACAGTCATACTTACTCTGTACAGACGACTTTGTCAGCAACCTCCTTGCTTTCCTCCAAAGACTGGAGGAAAAGACTTTCCTCTTCAGGCCTGGTTTCCAAAGGCACTGAGCACCTGCAGCGCCTCCTGGAGTCAGTGGGAGCTATGGGGGTGCTATACCTCTGAAAATGAGGCCCAGGATGTGCAATGTACGCAGCTTCCAACTACAGAGAAAAAGGCTGTCTCAGAGAGGGGAAAAATACATTTACGCCAAACCAAAGAGCAACTCCTTATTAGCCAGCGCTGGACAGCCAAAGAACTGCAAGATGGAAAAGACAGGGGGCTTTTTTATTACACAAGGGTCCCCTGTCTTTGTAAATATATTAGTAGATACGTTTAATCCAAATGGGCATGTAGCCATAACACAAAACATACCACTACGGTTGCTGTTAATTAGCACCCCTCCACCCCGCCTTTTGGCAGTCTCAGCAGAGAGGTCAAGGACTGAATAGGCTATGTAGACTGAACTCTTTTCTTAGGCCTCTAAATGTTTTCTCTACAATAAAGATAAAGCACAGTGGTGCGGGGGAGTGGGGGGAAATTATGCGGCCTCTACTGATTCTGTACCTGTTCTGCGGATACATGGAAGACATCAGTCTCCAGAGCTGTCAATCCAGCAACTTTCTCCAGCCATAATTCATTTTAAAAAGAAAACAGAAAGAATGGTATGTTACTGACAGTCGTTCTGGATGGGGAGACCGGGAGCCTAGGGCAGCAGAGAAGTTGGGATGCCTTTGCTCCTAGATTCTGGTGGCTGGCTCAGGACAGCATGGTATTGACAGCTGCTCTGGAAGGGAGCTGTGTGTCCGGGAGATGGGGAAGCAAGTAGTGCTCTATGTACCGCTCGCTCAGCTCTCCTGAAGGCTGAGTCAGTATGGTATGGCATTACAGTAGAAGAGCTGAGTGAACTGCTCTGAAAGCCAGAAGCAAGGTGCTCTGCTGGTTAATGCATGTGCATGAGGTGACGAGAGTAGGGGTCAGAGGGGGATAGAAATGTACTCTGGAGTACCTGGCTCCAGAATAACCTGGAAAATTCAAACAGCCACCTGGGGAGGCCTTTAGATCAGGTCAGGCCAGGACACATTATGCCATCTATCAGGTCGCATGACTTTCACAAATGAGTCAAACACACCCAAGTGTTTTTTCCCCAGAACCAATTTTCTATTCTGAATGGTGATGCTGACAGGATCAAAGGGGAAAACCTGTCTTGTCTTGCTGCTGAGGAAGATAATCAAGTAAGTGATAAACAAACTGATCAGGAGAAAGACACTGTGTGCCTTTCAATAGAATGAAAGCCAAGAGAAAAAACTTGGGAGAAAGGCCTCTCTCTGCTCCTCAGAAATCCCCTTACTTCTTTCTCTCAAATGCCATTTGAGTAACACAACTGCAATGTCCCACCCACACGAGATATGGGCCCAAACTGAACCCCCTGATCCAAACTACCTCAACTTTCACAGTCAGATCTGAACTTAGCCATCACCCCTACTTGTACAGTGCAAGGGGCTAAACCAAAGCCCTGGATCTAAACACCCTGAACGTTAGTAAAGTTCAGATCCTATTTCAAATTTTGTGGCTTGGGCCCATCTACAACAAATCAATGGGTAGATTAAAGTTAAATTCTCCCCCATGCTCCTAATGCGTTCCCCACACAGATTTGTCCTCCAAACCCAGCCCCATTCCCCCTAGCACAGACACCTTCATAGCTTCCCTGATGAACTCCTGTCTTCTTCCCACCAATGAGTCCTTAACCTTCCCCCTAAGTGAGGCAGGTAGTGCTGCCCACCACAGAAGCAGCAGTCAACTATCAACTCTGCACTGCCACCTGGTTCTCTGATTCTGGGGCTTCAGCTGACCCCAAGGACCCTGCCAGGAATGATAATTAATGGCCCTTCCACAACAACTGAAGAAATGGATGAAAATGAAAGGTAGGTCACTCTGCATAGGTAAACCAATCCCTACTGAATGGGGAAGCAACATAATGGAGCTGACAAAAGCCATACACCTTTCAGAATCTCTATCTTGTCTGCATGAGGGATTCATGGGAAAGTCAGTGCAAAATTGCTAGGATGTAAATGTAAAGTGCAATAGCTATTCCACACCTACTTCCTGCGTGGACATTCTTATTTGGCACTAGCACATGGGGTGCTAGTTCAGAATGGCTAGTCCAGTCTTCCCCCATGGAGATAAGCCCTTGGGGACTCATATGGTCCCCATCACCAGTGGCCCATTAGCCACTGGGCCAACAGGACCTGTGCCCATGGGCCTTGGCACTCTGACCCGCTCCACCTGCCCGTCACTCCTGCCAGGGAGCAGGGCACAGGGGCTTGCCCCACTCCGCTGGCTTGTCCTGCTCCACTCACCTGCCCTGCAAGCCCCTCACACCCCGACCCTATTTCCCTGGCAGGTGTGCGGGGTGGGTGGAGGGGCCCCCCACTTGCTCTGACCCCACAAAATTGTAATCTGCCTCTGCCCATCACCACTGTATGTGAGTCCTCATAATTTGTAGTGTATTCATCCTCCAAGCCCTCTGTGAAATAGGGCAATGCTATTATCCCCATTGTACTGATGGGGAACTGAGGCACAGAGAGGCTAAATGACTTGCCTAAGGCCTGTGAAGGAGTAGGGAACTGAATCCAGGTCTCTTCAGTCCTAGGCAGGGGCTGCAATCACGAGTCATCTTGCCTCGTGCAGCCCCAAAGCACTACTGATATGGCAAAGAGGGCAAATTACAAATGGCCATTGGACCCCTTCAACTGTGTTCCTGGTTGGTTCCTTGGGTTCAGAAGCAGGATTGGAGAAAGGGGAGTGGAAGGACCATATCCAATTCAGAGCATTGCATAAATCCTGGTCCTATCTAGTCACACAGTTCTGGAAATGCTGGGATGGTGAAGGAAGACACTCATCTGCAGTGATCTGTCTGTATGGCACAAGGTCCTGTCTGCCAGATGTAAGGTGGAGGTAGGTCCACCCATCACTGTTCCCTTTCAGTAACGTGCTTTGCTTCAGCTCCTGCAAAGTTTCTTGAGAGTGTTTTCCATCCCCATTGCATCAGAACATAGAAACATGCTAGAGCCTCTCCTCCTTGCCTTCTCTCCCACCCTCATTAGGCTTTGCTCCTTTTTCTTCCCGAGTATTACACTGTCACAACGTGCAGAAATTAATTGATCTGTGAAAGGAAAGTGCAGGCAGAACCGTATTAAATCAAAACATTTCAGTCATTCCTCCCAAGCTTTTGAGTGCAATAGAGATTCCTCAAATACAGTAAGAAAACAAAACAAAACAAACAAACAAAAGGAAGGGGGGAAAAAACAGAAGATAGGCAGACAAAGGAAAAGAAGAAAATAAAACCCACAAGAAAAATCAAACAAACCTGAGACCAGCCCTAGCTAAAAATTGGAGGGGTGGGAGGGTTCTGTTAGAAACTTGGCATTGATGGCTTTCTGTGATATGTCACTGAGTGAAATGAATACAATATAGTACATTTATAGGAAACAACTGCCATATGTGAGGCTGATGGCAAACCGCCCTTTTCCCATCACTAAAGCTGAGAGTAAATAAATGCAATCCATCTCCATCGATCTTAATGTGTAAATACATCATGGACCAAGGTGTACCATTGCTCACAAACCAGTGGCAGGTCTAGGTCAACATTTTAAGGGGGGCATTGCCTGTACCCCTCATTCACTGTCCATGAAATTAAGGGCACTTTTGAAAAAAATACCCCTTTATCTTCTGCTGTGCTTATCTGGTTCTTCAGGGAAGTGGAGGGGCCCCTCACTGATGTCCTGGTGTGATACAGGACACTACAACGTCTGGAGCACTGGCCAGGCCCTTGGTTAGAATATGGGGGATGTTACATGGACACCTGAGTGTCACACCAACTTGGGTTCTCTAAATGGGCTGCAGAAAACTTGCCACCTGCACCCCTGCAGTGTGGCAGGCAACTGCAGTTCCGTTAGAAGTACCTATTAAATCTCCCTCCTTCAGAAGCTGATCCAAAGCCCCTCGAACTCAATCGAAATCTTTCCTTCAACTTCATGGGCTTTGTATTATCCCCTAAGTCTTTATGTAGTTTGAAGTATGCTAGAAGTGCCTCCTCTAATGTATGATGTCATCCTCCAGGGGGAACGGCCAGGATTATTAGGCTTATCCAATGACTTCTGATTACCTTATATGCAGTGATTTGCATGTGGGAGTCCCAATCCTCACATTTGAACATTCGTGTCACAAAGCCACCACATCTGCTACCCACTGGCATCCTTGTTGAGACTGACACAGAGGCTGAGGACCGAATGGAGATTCAGAGGCAGCCTATCCAATTCTCTCACGCCCTGGAGGTGGGGACTGCAGGTGAGGGTGGGTGCACCTGGATAGTGTGGAAGGCTTGCATTGATACTGCTCATGCTCTACTTTGTTACACAGAGTTCCACCACCTTTCTCCATCCACCACCTCTCACCAGCACTAAACTCACTAAAAGTTTTTGGTTTTTTTTTTAAGTAGAATTAAATGAAGAAAGATTATTAGGCTTCAATGTTAATTTACTTTTAATTGTGTCCTATATTTTGGGTCTCTGCTTCCTGATTCCACTGGCGTATGTCTTATTAAAACTGATCTTTACAAGGGCACCAAGTTAAAAAAGAAAAAAAGAAAAGAAAAAAAACCACATTCTCCTGGTTTGTTTATATTGGGTCACACAGTAAAGCCAGGTTTTGTTTTTCTTGTAATTTCGTGCTTTAAGAAGAAACACATTGTTGGAATCACGAGGCTAGGACCTACGGTATGGTACAACTTTCAAGGTACCCTAGGCCAATTCCCCTCCCCCTCAATACCAGTCTCCCTTTAATTTTTCTTGTGATGAGTTTTCCTGTTCTCAGCTAACAAGTAACAAACCACGTCAGCAACACATTCCACACCCCCATTATTAGGAGGCGTTTTTCTTCTCTCTCTCTAAGAACAAAAATGAGAGGTCAGTTTTCAGTAAATTCAGAAACGCAGGCTGAGAGTTTTCAAAGCTGCCATCTGAGGGATTTTGATGCTCAATTCACATTCAAAGTAATGGGAACTGGGTGTCCACATCTCAGCTAGGATTCTTACAAAAATCCCGCTGAGTTTTAATGTTGATCTGTGGATGCACGTAATGGGGCAGATCAAAACCCCTCCTTCTGCTCCCCCTATCCCCCCACCCAATGAAAACCCAAGACAGGAGTTTGAGGCAGCTGATGGATACCATAGGCCTGGTGTTTATAGCATTGCAAGAGTTACTGCTATAGGAAGTTATTAAGAGGTATTTGGTGATTAAGAGTTCTGGTTAGATGAGAACTCACAGATACTCTCCTCTTAGTCATTTTTAGCAGGAAAAGTTGTAAGAAATGGCAAAAACACCTTGGTCAAATAGTTTTCAGCGACAGAAGTTCCAGCCTCTCCCAGAAGGTGTCACTGTAGGGGATAGTCTAGGAGAGGACTGGCTGTGGGGAACGGTTAGCGCTCGCTTCCAGAGCACTCCGGATTACAGTAGCCACAACCTCTGGAAGCAGGATTCACAGCAGGAAACGGTGCAGGATGCTGTCTTTGGTGGACCTTCCAACTACTCAAAGCTCCAGTCTACGCAGCAGGAATGGCTCCAGGGAATGGGGTGGGAATCTTAACTATGGAGAAACTCACGCTTTCCCTCCTACCCGTCTTTCCCAAAAGGACCATGGAAGCCAGCCGGCATTTTGCTCTCGGTAATCGCTCTACCAAGAGTTCAAAGGCATTACGTAACTGAACCAGTGTAAAGTGATTACGTCCTACACCGTCAATAAATCATTAACGTTTCTTAACACGATCAGCACAACTATTTGTGTCACAGCTGTCTTGTTCACTTTCAAATCAAAGCTTTCAAATTAAATATTCATTTCAGAGTAAAATATTAATGCAGCCCCATGGTTTCTGTAACAAATATTAATTTCTGATGGCACTTCCAGGCAAGGCATAAGTTATAAAGTTTGACCCTCGCAGGAATCCCCTCAGCTCCCCCTTTCCCTTTATTTTTTGCATAATCCTGTTTTTAGCCCGGAGAGAGGATCTTTTCGAGGAAGGGGCTTGCAGCAGGAGCAGAAAGGTAGATTATTTATTTAAAAGCATACCCCCGACCCCACTCCACCCAACCAGGAGAATATAGAAGGCTACCGTTCTATCTCCTGGCTGCAGAATGAGTCATATTCATCCATTCAGCAATTCCTGTTGGAAAAGAACCGTGAATGTCTCTGCCACCAGAGTCCATTACAGATATTAAACTTAGCAAATCATCAAGGAGGGGCAAGATTGAAAGTCTTCAAGGCGCATGCCTGGTCGCAGCAGAAGTGGAATTGATTTGCTAACAAGCTTATGCAGCCTTCATGCCTGGGATATGTGGTACGCAGTTATCTTGGATAAGAAGCAGATGACAGGGACAGAGTATTTCTCTTTTGGATGCTTTTTTTCCCCCCTTTGGTTTTTAGTGGTTCATCTCAGGGAAAGAGACACTGAATTCTAGTGAAGGCTGCAGGGGTGTTTCCTCTACTGCACAGTATGCTGGCACATTACAGTCACAGACAGTGTTCAGCTATCCCCCATCCTTGTTGCATGAGGCGTGTCCATGGGGCGTAAGGAATTTACAAGAACTGACAGCGTATTCCGAAGGGGCAGCGTGTAATGGGCCATAACAGAGCTGGGCCATAACTGGGAACCTGCACTGCCCTAAATAAGGCATCAGGATGTCAAGAACTTCACTGTCTAGAAAATTCAGGATGGGAGGATGGGTGCAGTGGAAGGCCAGGGGTTAATTTTTGATAAATGGGAATATATAAATCTCCTCAAAAAGTCTACTTTTCTGGGCAATTTACTGTAATTGTTTCTATTGCTTGCAATCTGCTGATCCCCTCCTCCTCAGGCCATTAACTCCAAGTTACTCCTTGTTATATTGTGGACTAAATAATCTCCAGTGTTCAGACCCACTGGTCTCCTTCTCCCACTCCTGTCCCAATGCCTCTCTTACAGACATAGAATATCAGGGTTTTATATTTTTTATTTTTATAATTGGAGATATACCAATCTCCTAGAACTGGAAGGGACCTTGAAAGGTCATTGAGTCCAGCCTCCTGCCTTCACTAGCAGGGCCAATTTTTTGCCCCAGATCCCTAAGTGGCCTCCTCAAGGATTGAACTCACAACCCTGGGTTTAGCAGGCCAATGCTCAAACCATTGAGCTATCCCGCCTCCCCCTCAGGTGGTCATCTAGTCCAACCCCCTGCTCAAAGCAGGACCAACCCCAACTAAATCATCCCAGCCAGGGCTTTGTCAAGTCTGACCATAAAAACCTCTAAGGATGGAGATTCCACCACCTCCCTAGGTAACCCATTCCAGTGGTTCACCACCCTCCTGGTGAAAACGTTTTTCCTAATATCCAAAATATCCAACCTAAACCTCCCCCAACACCCCACCTATCCTGGTGTGCCAAGACACAAGCCATTCTGCTCCCATGCCTCTCCTAAAGATCACTCCTCCAGCACAGCCCATGAGAAGGGAAATGATCCTTCCTCTCGGCTTCCCGATGAGCCCAGTTGTTTCTACCTCTGCCTATTAGACTGTAAGCGCTTCGCAGCAGGGATGCCCTTCATTTTGTCTGTGATACTACACCAGGCATGTTATCAGTGCTTAACAAATGCAACAAAATGGTGAAAGTGGTATGCAGCAAGACAGTACTGTAGTGATCCTGGGAATCGCAGACAATTCCGGAGGGATGCTGGGGTTGGCTTTAAATAGGTATTGGGTAATTTCGTCCCTGACTACCTGTTCTTTTCCATTTTCATGCGCCTAGATTCAGGTGAGCAGACTGGCAAAATACCACGAGCATGGCTGTTTTCCCAAGACCAGTACATCCTTGGCCCTTGGATGGATGCAGAGGGAGTAGGATGCAAGCTTTCTCCTCCCCACTCAAGGACTTTGAGGAGCAAAGCATCTTCTTTCTCTGGGTGCCCTTATAGGTGCAGTCAACCCCAAAGGGGGCTTGGAGGAGACAGGGCCCATGCTCCTCTGCTTCTGCCACACACACACACACGCACAGTGGTCCATGCAGCCGGTTAGCTGTGCAGAAGGTAGCAGGGTATACCATCCCAGGAGATGCTGCAGTGTATGCCTCCCTGGAGATACAATGCCTCCCACAGCTCCCATTAGGGTGGTGCAACCTCATTCCACCCCGCTGCAGGTCGGTGCCTTTAGGGCTCAGCTTAGCCCTTGGTATTTATGGCCTGAATGGAAGCAGGAGTTACTAGAGAGCTGCCATCTAGCCTAATTCTGCAGAGGAGAAGTCAGGATAAGCTTGGATAAATATCTGTGCTTGTTTGATTGGAATCTCAGAACCTAATGAGGTTTCTCCATCCCTAGGCAAAGCTCCAAATCCTTATAATCACCCAAAGACTATCTGGCTGCAGTGACCTCAGGCACTCTTTATCACTCACTACTGGCAGTTAAGGAACTTGGTTGGTTTGGAGCAGTGGGGGACTGAGAGAGAAATGTCACAGACATTAGTCAGCAGGGTGGACACCAGGCTTCGGGGGAGGGAATAAAAACAACGTAGGCTCTTTTTGGCACATTCTTTTCAGTAAAAATTCCATGCAGAGATTTAGCCCACGGATGGAGTGAACCTGTGCAGCAGCTGAATAATCCACAGCTTTAAGAGCCCCTGACTAATCATTGACACAATGAGGGCAACGTGGGGTCAGAATCAGATTTCCTAAAATCCATATTCCCGGGATACAGCTTAACATTTCCAGAGGAGTCATTAAAAACTTACTGATTCAATCATGCAAGCATCTTACTCACCTGTCCTTCCTCTATCAACACTTCCACTCCCCCACCTCTGCCACCAATTGCCTTCCCCCACTTCCCCATTACTAGCACCTTCCACTCCCCTACTACTGCCACACTGGCTTCCCCCCAAGACTACCTCCTACCGGTTTTTCTTCACTGTCACCTCTCCCATTCCCGGGGGACATCATCTCAGAAAAATTCTGGAGAGCGGGGGGCAAAGTTGTGTCAGCATACAGACCATTATATATGATCATCTTATATCCTGCAGAGTTGGCAGGGGACAAAAAGTGGAAGACATGAGGGAGAATATAGTCCTATGAAAAGTCTGGCGGGGGGGTGTGTCAAATCAAGATCTGGACAGGCAACTGCCCCCCTGTCACCATAGCAAATGATGCTCCTACACTTTCCAGTATTGCCTTCTTCCCTTCTCCTCTAACAGCCCACTCCTCTGAATTCACTTTCCCTTCTCCTATTACTGCTGCTTTCCATTCTCTCCCCTCGTCCTTCCCCTTGTCAACTCTCACCACACCTCTTTTTCATCTCTGCACACCCTTCCCCCCTTTCTCCTCTGATAACTGGCACTGCACCCAGCCCTGCTGAAGCATTTACTGCCTGTTTTGCCCTCTCACTATAAAACATTAGCCAAGACTACTACTTTTTTTTCAAAGGATGCTACATAAAAAGAAACTACCTTCATTTTTATAAGTCCCTCTGCTCATTAAACCACCACCCTGGACTGTAAGGTTTTATGGCCAATTGTAAAGCCTCCCACGGTCCCATTACAGTCAATTGAAGGAATAAAACATGATTCTGAAAATAATCTGGACACATTTCCATTAGCAATTTCCCCCTTTCCTCCCTAAATTGATCATAGGAAGCAACACACTAAGAACATACTCTGCACCTAAAGTTTTCATAGCATTGCACGCAGGTGGGAGGAGAAGGGCATCTGGCGTGCAATTCCCATTCATTTTAATAGGCAAGGAAGGAGTTGTCAGGTTGGTGATACCATGTCAAACCTCTTCTGCTCATTAAAGGTAATTAAAGCACTACAATATACAGCGGCCATGAAAATTGCAAGACAAGGCTAAAACAACTCCCCTTCATTCATCTTCTTGTGCCTAGGCTGTAGACCCTGTAACAGGAAGAATGATGAATCACAGATGTTATTTTTGGAAGAGAACTCTTCTCCCCAGCAATGGTCAATGCAGGATTGCCCCTCTAATGACATGCTCCAGTGCTTTGTAAGCTGTTCTAAGCTCTCCCGCCCTCTTTGCTCCTCAATGTTTTATAGATGCGAAATTCTTTTGTATGGGAGGCTCGCAAGAGTCTCTTCCAGTCCTCTGTAGATCTCTGGACACGAGCAGGAATTAGTCCAAGACCTCGGCAGCCAGCAGCTCCACTCTCTCTGTGTTGATGTGCTTTGGGAGGAGATTTCCAGATATACCACTATTGAAATACATACTCATTGCTATAGAGGTGTTAAATTGTTGGTTCAAGGTGCCTCATTCTGGCTGTCCAACGTACATGTTTGCCTGAATATTCTTTTATTCACAGTCTTAGCCCAGGTGGGACATTTTTCGGACGTGTACTTTTGTTTGCCTCTGAAAGGCACAAATGATAACAGAGCACTGATTTAGTAGAAAGGGTGCCTTGAAAACACATGTTAAAATTTACCCTGCAAAGGAGAACTGTGGCGAATGCCTGCCTCCAAAGGAGTTCAGTACCAATCTAGATATTGTTAAAACATCTTTGCTGGACGCAACTTATTCCTTAACTTAAAAAAATGTTTCTGAAGAGCTGGTTCTTTGCCCTTGGAGTGTACAAGATTGCCCCAAATGGCAGGTATCATCTAAGGGCCCGTTTCTTCCCTTCCGATTCCAATGGGACCACTTGCAAAGTAAGGTATTACCAAGCATAATGAAAGGTGGCAAGAGCCAGTCCTAAGAGGTCTTTATCCTCCGCCCCATTTAGACAGCACACATTGAATTCCATGTTATGCTATCAATATACGCAGTGCATTTTTCAGGAACAACCTATAATTTTTTCCAGCAAGTGCACTTATTATAAATTTGTTTGCCAAGCAGTGTGGCGTCACCTTCCTCCTTGGTTATGGTTAAGCAAACGTGGTTTTGTTTTCAGTGGGAAAACAAATGGCATCGCTTCTCCAGCCTTCTGCCCCAGCCCTCTTTAATGGCATGCACTCCCTTCTAGAAGGTTGATCGAAGGCTAAGGGGGGGGGCACACTTTTTTTCGTGGGAGCCCCTCGTTAAAGTACTGGTGGCAGATTGTTGCACAAGATAATCCACGATTATCTCAGGCAATATTTTACCAAGATGTCGAAGTGGCATGTGAATCAGAGGAAGGAAAACTTTGGGCCAAACCCCCAGCAAGTGTAAATCAATTTATACCAACTGGGGACATTTCCCTTTGCCAAGAGCTGGCTGAACGATTCATTATAAATCATTTCTGGGATGAGTTTGGGCATTTTTGTTGTTGAACAAATTGTTTATACATATTTTTATCATTATCTGAACAGCTATGCAGACGTGGGCATTCTATTGGGCAAATAAATTATTTCTCATTTCCCCCATCACGAGGTCTGCTACTCACCACGCATCGGCGCCTCCTCATGGCTCAATCTGGGGAATTAGCTCGCCACTGGCCATGCCCCATCTGGCAGTCACTCAGTCCATTGTCTCAGTCGCGTGCTCTGCGGCCCCTTTCTCGCTGTCGGGAGCTGCAGTGCCTCTCCTTTGGGGCTCAGCCCTCCACAGTCGCCCTTCCCTTCCGGGGTTTCACCAGAGTCTCACTCCACACAGTCTCAGGCAGTCTCCATATCCTCTGCATTGACTGCACCACTCCTGCAGCGGCTTATAGGGGAACCCGGGCTTGCCCGCTACATCAGGTTCCAATCCAGAGGCACTTGAACTAGCAGTTCACGTCTATGGTCTTCGGCCTTACTGCTCCTTCCTACCCTGCCCTTTCTCAGGCTCCTCCTCTTCCTCTTGGATCAGGGAGCGTGACTGCAGGCTCACCTCCCTGCAGCCCCATTCCATCCTCAACTCCTAGGCTTTATAGAAGCCCCCGCCTGCTCCTGCCCAGGTGATCTTTGTTCTCAATCAGGCGCATTGCCCCATAGTTCCCGAGCAGATGCAGCCTACGGTGAATTAGAATCATAGAATTGGAAGGGACCTCAGGAGGTCATCTAGTCCAACATCCTGCTCAAAGCAGGACCAATCCCCAGATTTTTACCCCAGTTCCCCAAATGGCCCCCTCAAGGATTGAACTCACAACCCTGGGTTTAGCAGGCCAATGCTCAAACCAATTGGCTTCTCTTGCCACATTAACCTCATCTGTGTTGGTGTGGGGTGAATGGCCCATCACACCCCCTTATCCCCACCAATCATCTAAAACAATGATCCATTCATAAATGTGTTCCTCTGTGTTAGCTTTGCCAGACACACCCTCCTTGACTTTCAGCTCTGCTATGCCACAGCCAGATACGTCAGAGCCGTAAAGCCTGTAGGAACGCGAAATACCCGTCATTTCACTGCCATGCTGTATGTGCAGCTTGTCACAACATCTCACAACCCCCGCTGGAATTTTGCAGAAGCGTTGCCATTCTGTAAAGATGGTTAAAAGAAAGTGGTCTTTGCTCGTCTAAGATTATAAATCCACATTGAAAATCAAGAGGGTTAACCTTGAAGAAATGGTATGTTTCCTTTAAATAGCATGCCACATATTACATCAGGGTTATATCTGTCCCAAGCTGAACTATGGAATATATGGAGAATGGAAAAATCCTGCAAAATGCCCTAGTTACATATTGCAGCCTCCCACTGTAAGCTTCTCATCTGAGATCTGCCCGGTGGATCTGACTATAGGATTTTACCTATCAGCCGATATGTCTCCCTGGTGCTGACCCACTGGCTGCACAGCACTGGCATCTCCTTATACCAAGGGAAGGAGAGAATCAAAGGATCCATGTAGAAGCTGATGCCATGGATTGACCCCATCCCTTACCTAGTTTTGGACAGCCTCTCCTCCCCCCAGCCCATTTCAGCCTTGTGCACAGAACTGGGATGTGCAATGCACAGGGAATGTGCATCCTCCCTTGTACTGCTTCCCTCCTGTGCTCGGGGACCTACACTGGTGGCAGTCTGGAGTTAGGGCGACCAGATGTCCTGATTTTATAGGGACAGTCCCGATTTTGGGGGCTTTTTCTTATATAGGCTCCTATTATCCCCCACCCTCTGTCCCCATTTTTATACTTGCTATCTGGTCACCCTATCTGGAGTCTCCCCTTATTGGCTTCCGTGGTGATGCGAATAACGTAGCAGAACCCTGACACTGACTGATTTCTCCACCAGAGGGAGTAAAATTAGCTTAGGTGAGCATGCAAAGGTGTCTAGCTGGCAAGCAGAGTGCTTTAGATACAGCCCAGTCAGTTAAATTCTGTGGCCCAAGAAAATTGGATTAAAAAAAAAAAAAGCAGCCTTGGTAGATCAATAGTTCCTAAGTAAAACCGAGAGAATCACAGGGAAAGGGAAGAGCTGGAGGGAGCTCTGAATCTAGCAGCTATGTGACGTCTGGGGGTTCCAAATGAACAAGGAAATTTATATATTAAGCAGCAAAAAGTTTCCATTAGAGTAAAATCTGTCTCTAATTTAATTGTTAGATTGGCATGTTTTTAAAATACAATTTAAGCAAGATGATATCGCCTTCAGTCACTCGAGAGAGAGAGAGTTCCATAATGTCGCTGTCAGCAAATGCCTGTTATGTCAAACAGTGGAGGAATAGTTGGATATCTGTCTGCTGAGATAATAACATTAAACTTTCTTGAAACATTTGAGAACTCTGACTAATCTCTCTGCCTCGCTATTTGATTTTTTTAAAGTGAATTTACTGCTGATGAAAGGTTCCCGATTGATAGCCCTGGAGACAGAAGATTATCCACAGAATAGGTACAACCTCTTCTTCTCATAGCCGATGCGGCTGTTTTCCCACTTCCTTGCATTGTCATTTATGCCTGTGAACAGCAGGCGTAAAGCTCTGCAGCCAGTGTGAGCAAGCGGAGAATTGTTGTGGTAATGGTTTATACCTATACTTTGCCTAGGTGCAAACGGCAATGGAGAATTAGGCCCAATGTCCCTCAACCCAACCCTGAAGTCCACACCTCTAGAGTGCGTTCAGCTGAGGAAACAGAATCAGCTGGGGGAATTAGCAAAGGCTTGGGACCCAGGGCCTCCTCAATAAAGTCCCCACAGGCCATTTGCTCTTTGGCCTCTTGGCTGATAACACTACAAAGAGTGCCAATTAGTGCCAATCAAATGATCCGGGATTGGGATTTTTTTTTCTGACATGCACATACACTCACTGGGAACTGAACTGCAACCACACGGGCCACTAAATAACCAGCAGGTGGTAGCAATGTTTAGCCAGCGTCAACCTAACGTCTACCTGAATGGACAACCTAGCTATAAAAAGTTCCATGCAATCCCTCCATTACTGTCTCTTTCTCTATTCTGCACTTTCCGTCTCTCCAGGGCTCAGGTAATTCAGAATGGCCTCTATTCATCTCAGAGCACCTCAGGATTTCCTAATAATAAAGAACAATGTCATCACTTTGCATTTGTGATGTACTATGCAAACATATTTAAGCAGCACAGCCACCCTATGAGGTAGATAAGTATCACTATCCACAATACAAAGATAGCCATACTTATAGGACACCCATCATATGAGCGCTTTACAAACATTAACACATTACCTCTCACAATTCTTCCATAAAGGGGAAGTGTTATCTCCACTTCACAGACAGCGAACTGAGACACTGGGAGATTATGCCTAAGGTTATACAAGAAGTCTGTGTTGGAGCCCAGAACAGAATTCCAAGCCCTAGGCCAGTGCTTTATCCACAAGACCACCATGCCCTGGACATCCAAAGAAGTTAAGCAATTTATGAGTCACTGAGAAACCTGGGGTTGGACCTCAGGATGGAGACCCTGACTGCCAACAATTTGCTAATTCAACCAGTCCACACTACTTTCTCAGCTTGCCTACAGAGTTCCACAGTTCATCCTGCTGCTGCAGCTCTGTAGATCCCATCCATGAGAAAGAACAGCAGTGTGGAAGAGGACTAGGAGGCAACACAGTCCCATTGCTTTCACTGAAGTGCAAGTGGCAGGAAAACTTTAATCAAGAAAAGGCAAAACAAAACCCACTACTTGGGAGAGGCGTAAGGGACAAATGAGAGAAGATCTATGAGCAAAGGTTGTTATTTCCTCAATACTACGTTAACAGAAATGCTTAGGGAATGTGGGAGAAATACTTGACGCGTCGTCCTTTGACATATGGGGAAACACCTGGGGTAAATGCCTCATATACTGGGGAAATACATAGAGGAATGACAACAATTACAGGGGAATTCTGAATGGGGACATACTTTGTCTCTAGTGAAGTGCTTCTGGGGGCATTCCCATCTACAGGAAAATGCTATGGAGAAGAAGATACAAATGGAAGTGTTCACCACACATGAGGGTAAGTGGAAAAAATCTTGCAGAGGATGTTATGCCTCCACCCATAGGGAGTGCTTTCTTGTGTATGGCAGGATGCTTCATCAGTCAAGCCCAGATAAGAATGTTTAGAGAAAAAGATACCTTATGTGGGGAACACAGCGATGTAGGGGAAAATAATTTGTGTGAGTAGAGGGATGGAGGGGAATAAAAACTCACCCATGTACCGAAAATCCTTCAGGATAGAACAATCCATTGGTGTTATTTGCCTGTTGAGCTGTGTAGAGCTTTGTCCTTCATCCCCATTGGAAGGCCTGCTTTGGCAGTATTTCATGAGATCCATAGACCACACCGAGGTTATGAGTGAAGGGGCAGCAAATCTGATCAACACAGGTGTAATCCAGCTATCAGCCTATCAGAAACACAGAAGAAGAAATGTTCCATTGCTCCTCATTCTTATTTTTATTTGGTTAAGAGTCAACTCTCTGTTTTAAGCATCACCATGAAGGAGGCAAAGATCAATCTAGGCCACTATTCCTTCTCAGTAGATGATGCATTCTGTAAACTCTCTTTCTTCCTGCAACTAGGTTTCTTCCCAGCTTGCATATTCATTCCCTCCTTTAGCACCAGGGCTCATGAAACACAATTAAATTCATTCCAAGGAACTAGTCTTAAAGGAAGCTATTTCCCCACTGACTCTTTGGTACCACTCCCCACACAAAGGACTCCTGAGAAATTTTGTACTTGTTGGAGGAGAAGGGTTAGACCACAAGCATCAATAAGGAGAAGAGTTTGACACAGTAGATCATCGGTGTCTAAACTTTACCCAACCATATGCCACTCTGGCAACTTCCACAGCATTCTTTAAATTTCCCCACGTTGCCTGCGGAAAGAGGATACCTCGGCCCTGTTCAAACTTAAGAACATGCTTAACTTTATACACTCCTGTTATTTTTACTACTCTGAGTGAGTCAAGTTATGTACACATGTAAGTCTTTGCAGGAATGGTGCCATGTCCTCCTGATGTACCCATTCAATTGGGAGGGATAGTGGTTATCGGTATCATCTCCCACCATGGGATCTGTTCTTTCATA
Organism: Mauremys reevesii; assembly: GCF_016161935.1. NCBI lineage: Eukaryota > Metazoa > Chordata > Testudines > Geoemydidae > Mauremys > Mauremys reevesii. The sequence goes on along the minus strand of NC_052641.1, from coordinate 9,968,502 downwards.
TTAAATTCAAATACTGAGTATCCCAGGGCCGGGGGTGAAATTATGGAGATCCTGGTGACGTCTCCCAGCAATGCTGGAATCCTACCTGCAATAAACTAAGCCCATTCCAGTTTTAAAACTGATGCGGCTTCCGCGTCTCTCAAAATTAGGTGATGTATTTCCAGTCTGCTGTTAAAAAAAATCAAACCTGTAACTTTAAGGTTTAATATTTAAGCAAAGCCTTTAGTGTTTGCACAGCAAAGTGCTTGTTCTAAAATTAAACGCCTGCTGAAGATAGAAAATAGTAATGGGTGAACCTCAAACATTTGGGAGGCTCGGTTCAGTTCGGAAGCATATCCAAACCTCTTCTGTCTGAAGAAATTGGCTGGGAAACTTGCAAGAACATGAGTCATCTGTGTGTAACATTGCCTTATTGTGGCCCATCAACCCGTGAGAGATGACTCCCAAGTTCTCTTCCTCACCACCAACTTTACTATTGATTTCAGATTCTGAAGATGCTGAGTCACAGTGATGATAAACTCGCCAGAAAACAAGTTTAATCTACTGGGAGAACTAGAGCCAAATCCTCAACCACACCCAATTTGCCCACATTTCAGGTTACCCACATCAAACCCCAGCCCACCCTGGAATGTCTCTTGAGCCCAGGGCTCTTGCAGAGGTGCTTCAGGACTGAAGGAGCTGGCTCTGTGTTTGGTATAGGGACCCCCTGCACCAGGGACATTCTCCAGGGGCCCTGGCCCATCAGCCCTTTTGCAGCAGCCTATCTGGTGATAAAGCGCCAGAGGCCTCAGTGCACGACCTAAGGAAGAAGTAGCAGTTTTCTTCACGTCAAGGCCTGTGGCAGTTTAACTATGGAAGCTAAGGCAGCATATATTTGGTCTTATGCCTGCTGAACAGACATCTGCATCACCCGAAGCCCTGACAGCCTCTCTTGTGTTTTGAATTACACACCTCTAGAGAGACAGAGGCTCCAGACCATACACGGCTTGCGTAGACGTAACCGTGCTAGGGGTACTCTAGCTCAGTGGCTCCGAAGCAGGAGTACACAGAGGTCTTCCAGGGGGGTACGTCAACTCATCTAGATATTTGCCTAGTTTTACAACAGGCTACGTAAACGGCACTAGCGAGGTCAGTACAAACTAAAATTTCATACAGACAAGGTCTTGTTTATACTGCTCTATATACTATACAAGGAAAGGTAAGTACCGTATTTATATTCCAATTGATTTATTTTATAAGTATATGGCAAAAATGAGACAGTCAGCAATTTTTCAGTAACAGGGCGCTGTGATACTTCTGTATTTTGATGTCTGATTTTGTAAGCAAGTCATTTTTAAGAGCGATGAAACTTGGGGTACACAAGACAAATCAGATGCCTGAAGGGGGTACAGCAGTCTGGAAAGGTGAAGAAACACTACTCCAGCTTGTGAAAAATAGCAGTGAGGATGCTACAGGCCGGGCTTCAGTGTAACGCTTGGGTACGTCTAAACGACAGCCGGGGATGTGAATGGCAGCTCACGTAGATGTCCCCATGTTAGCGATACTCTAGGTAGCTCGCTACAGATAAGAGTGAGGATGCAGGGGCGTTTGCTTTAGTACTGGCTACACAAGTGAGTATGTACCCAGGGGGGCAGGCAGGCTTCTGCAACCTATATGGAAGCCTGTGCCGTAGCATCCCCCCGGTAATTGCCTTCTTTCCCTCCAAGGAAAGCTCTTTCTGTCTTATGAGGCCTGATCCAAAGCCCACAGAAGTTAAAAGGATTCCTTCCATTGACTCCACTGGGCTTTGGATCAGGGGCCTAGCATGTGGAGAGAATTACCTAATTCAGGACAGCTGGGACAGCCGTACTTCCAGGCCACTTTTGCATTTTAAGTGTGCGCTTGTGGTCTCTTCTATACTTAGAGACAGTTGATCCCTCCCTCCCCTGCCAGCCCTTTGATGAACCCTTAGGCTGATCTGGTATGGCGAATCCAAATTCAACCATGGCTTAAGTGGATGCAACTCCATGGAGATCACTGGAGCTGTGCTTGTTTATGCGAGGGATGAATTTTTCCTTCGATACTTATATCCACGGTCCCATCATTTCCAACACACACACTGAAAAATCCAACAGAGAGAAACTGAATTTAACAAACAATCCCTCTACTTCAACAACGGCAAATACCCTTTAGCTAACGCTAGGATTATCCATCATCTGTGGCAGCTCTCCAGGAGTTTCTGGATACCTTCCTGCCACCGCTTCAGAAGAGAAACCCACGTCATGGATGTAGATTGCTTCGTCTGACGTTACAAGGGTCAAATTCAATTCAGATAGCCGGGATAATCCATTTTTATTCCTGAGATTGCTGGTAAATTTTATTTCTGAGTTTCATTTCTGTGCCTTGAAGGAATTGTTCTTCCCTTTTAATGCCATTTTCAGTACTTGTCCTTCACCTCCCCGGTTGTCTCTGTGGAGTCAGCCCAAATGTCACGGAGACTATTAATGGTGTATACTTAACACACATACTCACAGTATGTTCATTCTCAAGGAGACTAAACATTATTGAAAGGTTACAGCATTTATTTTGATGTGCGTCCATTTAACCAGGTCTAGTAAATGTTACGCAAACATAAAATGGCCCTTCTCTCCCCATGGGCCATATTGAACCATTGATTTATAAGAAAACTTCCCCACTGAAATGAATCCAGAATTAAAAATGGACAACACAATATGCCAGCTTGACACACATTTGATTTATGCAGAAGATATCACAGAGAACAGAAGTATCCTATCCTCATTCCCCTGCTGGAAACAGTTTTCTCCTTGAAGTCCTGGAATAATTCATTTTTAACTCCTCTAAATGGGTCGTCTCTGCAGTGGTAATGAGACACCACGAAAGCTTCAGCATTTCAATTGGGAATAGGCACAACGGCAGTCTGGATTCTTATTCAAAACAATCTGAATCTCTTTGTGGATTTGCAAACCAGGCATTTTGTGGGATCCCGAAAACGTCCGGGTTTCATTGGGGCTGATAATAAAGCTAAAATAGCAGCCGTGCTCATGGTTTTGTCCAGAACTAGGGGCAGAAAAATTAAAATTGCTTTTAAAACACCAGCTGGAGTTTTGGGATCAGGATTGTCTCAAGTACTGTTTTAAGGATATCTATTCATCCACCCATTCTAATCATCAATCTTTGGCAACAGCGAGGTTTTTGAAGGATCACCATGGATTCTGAGAAGATTATATGAGCAACCTTACCTACTCAGTTGTGTTTGATATATAGATGGAGAAGATTCTGCCATCCCTCCAAAAATAAAGGAAAGATACTTTGCATAGGATTTTGTCCTTCCCAGTTCTGTAGTCTGAGTCCAACTAACAGCCAAACAAATAACAAAACCTAAAGTACAAAGGGATGCCCAAGGTTGTACCTCAGTGGCACAGTCTCCCTGACTTATCGTTGAATGAGATGAGGGTTTTTCCCATGCTCTGGGACTGCACTTTAAATGCTCTCCTGTTTGCCCAGTTTGACTTTGATCCTTCTCCATGTGAGTGAATTTCTGTAGCCATAGAGTACTCTACTGAAGTCAGTGGGGCTCTACACAGAGGCAAGGTCCTCCCGTGTGGAGCTATTTGCAAGATTGACTTCATAATGGACACAAACAGCCCTATTCATAATGCCCTAGTTGGGTCTTGATTGCTGTCTCTCCAAGAGATGTTCTGACGTTTGTTTAGTCTGCAGAAGAGAAGAATGAGGGGGGATTTGATAGCTGCTTTCAACTACCTGAAAGGAGGTTCCAAAGAGGCTGGATCTAGACTGTTCTCAGTGGTAGAAGATGACAGAACAAGGAGTAATGGTCTCAAGTTGCAGCGAGGGAGGTTTAGGTTGGATATTAGGAAAAACATTTTAACTAGGAGGGTGGTGAAGCACTGGAATGGGTTACCTAGGGAGGTGGCGGAATCTCCTTCCTTAGAAGTTTTTAAGGTCAGGCTTGACAAAGCCCTGGCTGGGATGATTTAGTTGGGGATTGGTCCTGCTTTGAGCAGGGGGTTGGACTAGATACCTCGTGAGGTCCCTTCCAACCCTGATATTCTATGATTCTATGAAAGGTTACATCCTTATATTGGGCACCACCAAAGAAAAAGAGAAATACAGCAGTAACATCAGTATACAAGGTCAGAATCATACAGCAGAGCAACAGAAAACATGCACTATTTACAACTAAGGCGCCTTAAACTTAATCCCAGCCTAAAAAACACAAACTTTCATTCCCAGATTCCAGTTTAATGCAGTCTCTTACGGGGAAGTTAGTTTGACTCAGTCAAGTTGTCAAACACTAAAGCAAAAACAAAGAAACAGGACAGCACTCTCCCTCCCCCCGCCCCCCATTGCTCTGAGACCTTCCCACCTACAATGACCTCATGCTCAGAAACACCCCTCCAGCCAAGCACCTCCACCAAATTCCCCACCAACTCAGAAACCCACCCTATCTGTTGCTGGGTCTGGAGGAGCAGGAAAGGCCTGCAGCTGCAGGCAGCTTGTGCTAGAGGCCTCGTCTCTTGCCTCTGGGGTGGGCTGATTGGAAACGGCCACACAGCAGTCCATATTCAGCCTGTGACACAGGGTGCCCAGATGGGATTTCAACACCAGGTGTCAGTGGCAGCCAGATGGACCGCACCCACCCACAAAGCTCCAACCCCACCGTGTGGCAGCAGGTGGTACTGCAGCCTGCACTACACATAATGGGGCTTAGCAACACCGGACCTGCCATAGCCAGCTGCCTCTGCGGTCTCTTTCCTCTCTCCTTCTCCTCCTCACTGCCCCCCTGCCTCTTCCACCTGCTCCTGCAGACTTGACACCTTCTCTGCCCCCCCATCCTAATATCTCCCTTCACCTCAGGGTGGGGGAGCCAGTGGGTTTTGGAAGGAGCCAGGGCCACCCACATAGGGGAGGGCAAGCCGGACGCAGCCAGGGTTAGGGATGGCTGAGGGCAGGGGGATGGAACCTGCAGCCTTGAGGGGGTTGATGTGTGTGTGTGTGGGGGGGGTCTTCACCCATTCTGCCCCTGCTTCCCTTTTCTCCCCTTGAGCCCTCACGCCACATCGTGTTTCACGCTGTGCCCCTGTTGGGCTATTCTAATCCCTCTGCTCAAATCCTTGTCTCTCAAGTCTGCACCCCTGCCAACCGGCTAGGCCCTAAGGCACCAGCATGGGCAGCATAGAGATCAGCTGAGGCAAGACCATCTCCCTGCTTTCTGGCATCAGGGCAGCCTCTCAGTAGCCTGAAGGAGGCAGTCACCCCAGGGGGTGCCCTGCTCCATGCCTGCAGCCCTTTAGAGTGCATGACAAGGACTGCCATTGCATCTAGGGAGGCCACGGGCACATCCCCAGAATACCCAACGTTCCTGTACTTCTGGGAATGGCCACACCGAGGCAAAGCGGCGGGCTCTTCAAAATGGCATCCCCAATCCGTGATACCTGACAAAACCACATCTGGTTTTGTCCCAGTACAAAGGACAAGGGAACAAAACCACAGAACTGGCCTGCTTAAAACCAAAGGAATGGCCACCAGAGAGTCACAGGCAGCTATTGGCATTTTCATATTAATAAAATTGTCATTCTAACATTAAGATGAGGCTTAAGGCCCCAGGCAGACCCTGTGCAGGCCCCACAGTCTGGGGTGGAGAGGTAGCTCCAAGCCATGGTTAGATTTCCTTGTGCTGACAGCCTGCTCCAGCCAGACCAGGGAGGCTCTGTGTGGAGTGACTGGGAAGCAGCTCCTGCTCCTGCCTCTCCACAGAGAGGCCTGAAACTAGCCTTGTACTGTCAAAACATTAGGGGTTTATAACCTTGACCATACTGTGCCCTCCTTGTCCATACTGGGCCTCCCCCACCCATCTAGTCAGCACCTCCTTCCCACTTAGGTGAGGTGGTCATGATCTCTGACACCTTTCATGACCCAGGGGTGTCACAGCACAGAGGTAGAAAACCCCTGCTACACCATATCCCCTAAACCTCGATGACCCAGGGCTCCAGGCCAGAGTTGAGCTAACCAGTTTGGATTAAATAAGAACCATGCAAAGCTTTATCCAAAATCCAATCTGAAGCCAAACCTTTTATGAAGTTAAAAAAATGGGGGATGGGGCCGGTTTTCTTCATTGTTTTTCAATTTCATGCCACCTCTGCACTAACTGGTTCTGCCCAGGGCTTTGAATGCCAAAATGTGACAAAGAGGAGGCATGTAAAATCCTATTGATGTTTCCCTGAATTAACCTCCAATCGTTTCGAGGTTCCCTCACTCCTGCACCATTCTCCCTGTAATGCAGCAAAAATGATCTTGCCAAAACCTGCACTATAGTGCATAACACACCCTCACGGGCACGCAAAGTTGTGTGCACAGCTATTTAAAGGAGAGTTGTTAAACAGCTGCATGGTTTCTGACCATGTCAGCACAACAACTGTATATCAATATGCAGAGAGGAATTCAGAGACCTCTACGGTGCCTCTCGACACTCATCTGTTTTCTAGAGTCAATTTTCCTAAAACTCTTCTGCAAACTATTAGCATGTTGGATGTCCAGTTGAGGAGTGTGTGTAAGTAATTCCAAAGTAAATGGTTTCGCCTCAAGAAACATGCAACACAATAAACTAATCTGAGTTGAGTTTATTTTAATCTTTTTGGGCTCCTCGTTGTTTTGATCTGGTCCCAGACGTGGAAGTCTGGTTTAGGTTCGGTGTTTTTGTTTTGGTATTTTTGTTCTTTCTGGGATTTGTTCAGTACGAGCCAGATTCGTGGATTTGACAAGTTCTGTTTTATACTACTTGCGTAGCCACCTGCATAGCCAGAGTGTGATTTAAAAGGCTGACTTCCAGGTTCATAAAAGCAACATGCAAGGAGAGGGGCTGCATTCAGTTTTGATTGATAGGAGATTTGTTTTCTTTGCTAGTTTCAATTTACTGCAGCAGCCTGACTTACTACCCCAGGTCCTATCCCCATACTGCTGGCCAATAGGCTTCCTCTTTACAACCCATGTATTTAATACCCTCCTCTACCACGGGCACACCTGTCTCATTTGTTTTGTTTAATTAAATCCTCTCCTGCACCTACCCACTCAGTGAATGACATAGTGGTGATATGTAACATCCTTCCCTTTATACGACGACTGAGTGATGAGGCTGCTACCCAGAGACACAACAGCTCCAGTTTCTGCTGCGTGGAATTGAAAGGGTAACTTTCAAGTGAGAGAGTTTAGCAAAGCTCTTACCAGCTCAGCAAGCAGGAGGGAGGGTCTCCCGCTGGCAGCTTATGAACCACAGGGGTCGTGTTTTGAGTGGTGGCTAGGTAATGTTCTTGAATTACAAACAAAGTGAATTCAGACCCTGCATGGATGGACTCCACTAACTGGCTAAGTGACTTGCTCCATGTCTCACACAAAGTCTGTGGCAGGGCCAAAAACAGAACCCAGGAGTCCTGACTCAGTCTCCTGTCCCAGTCATTGGCCCACAACTGAAAGAGAAAGGGAGGAGAAAGAAAGACAATTGGATAAAAACACAGGAGAATGAGATTTACTTTATGCCAAGCCCAGCGGCATCGGTGCTTGAAGGTTGGCAGATAACTCAGAGAGAGACTTTAGTTAGCAAGCGTAAGTTTGGGGAACCAAGAGATTGGAAGCTTTGCACGGTTCTTAATAAGACCTGCCAGCATTGTAACAGCACAGTGGTCTGTGGACATTAGGGGCACAGAAGAAGAAAAAATACCAATTATCCCTAGTGGAAAAATAAGCCAATAATACACTGTGACTATACAAATGTTTGGAAGAGTGAGGTCTGACATTAGACCTCAAATACTCCTGTACAGTCTAACACCCAGAAACCAGAAACTCACGCAGACTAGAGTGTTTTTCTGGACTTTTTAATCCTTGACAATTTTATCACGGTTTAGTGAGCAAATAAAAGGAAGATGGTTACATGTTATTAAAGGTGAGTGGGATCTTTTTCTCTGTGTTCCCCCATGTCGACTGATAAGCAAAATCAAAGGGAGTAAGTGACCTGAGATACAATACACAGAAAAAGAGGACTCAGACCTCTTAGTAAAATATCTGTACTGTAGCTAGACAAACCTTTTTAGCATTCAAAATAGGCATCTGATGACTCAGAGCTATGAAGACCTTCCCCAAACACTGGTTTCAACAAAAACACCACTTAAGAATATTTTCAGATGGGTTAATTATGTTTAAATAAAGTTGTTTGTTTTCTTTGCCATAAAACAACTATACAACTCAGTTTTCCTTTGGCAAGCGAGACACTGACTAAGAATCACCCAGGATTCCCCGTCTTATGTGGAAATCCATCTGTTTCAGAATCTCTGATGCTCACGCACTGTAGGTATACAGAAAGTCCTTTGTTTCAAGGGATTGTAAATAAGATTGCTTTTAAAACAGAGTTTGATTTCCTCAATCAATAGCAGCTCCTTTCAATTTCCAATGTGCTGAAGATGCTTGGTTTATAAGTAATGAGGAACTTCTTATATGGTACTCAGCAGGCATGACGGCCGCCGAGTTGGATAACACACCGAGGGTGGAACCGGAGATCCTCCAGAGCTAGATACAGGAGCTGCTACAACTTCATCTAAAGAACCAAAGCTCCCTACCTAAGGCTGTAACAGACTCACATCCTTTGTGGATCAAGCACAGAGTGGGATCGTGCACTCATCAATGGGTTACACAAGAAGCAACAAATGGTATGGTAAATTCACTGCTGTGTAACTCCATTGACTTCACTCTCCCAGATATTTGTAGTTAGACCTGTCTCTGCAAATACATCTTCATGGCACAGTTGAAAGACTAACCACGCTCATCAATATGAGTAGGGATTGCACAGCTGGGTCCTAAAATGCCTGTAAAGGGGGTAGTTGAACTGAATATTTAGCCACGGGAGATAACGCTCAGTCAGATTGCTTTTGGAATCCCAAGAATTTGAAGTAGTTTCCTTTAGGACTATTTTTGATTAGGTACCTAGAGGAAGAATTAGGCCCTCTTATTTATATTCTAAAATAAAAATAAATATAATAATAAAACAAAAAGGAGTCCGGTGGCACCTTAAAGACTAACAGATCTAATTATCTGTTAGTCTTTAAGGTGCCACCGGACTCCTTGTTGTTTTTGTGGATACAGACTAACACGGCTACCCCCTGATAATAAAAAAAAAAGAGTTGCCCAGGTAAGGGGAGAGTGAAAACTGAGCAAGGAACACAGGATTTGACTCAGTAATAATAATTTTCTCAGAAAAAAACCCCCAAATAAACACAAACAAAACCACCAGAGCCTTTTTTGCTGGTGAACATTCCCGTCCGTCTTCGAGGACAATAGAAACAACCATGCAAAGTAAGACTATGAAATATTCAATTTGTAGCACATGAATAGCATGTGGGATTTTTGTGCAGATTTTACAAAACATGGGGTTAGGTTGCATGTGGTTGACACCCTATTATGATGAAGCAGCAAAGAATCCTGTGGCACCTTATAGACTAACAGAAGTTTTGCAGCATGAGCTTTCGTGGGTGAATACCCACTTCTTCGGATGCAAGCAGTGGAAAAACCAGACTAACACGGCTACCCCTCTGATACTTGACACCTATTATGATGGCTACTCACTGTCCCTCTGTTCACTCTAGTCTAAATTGTCTGACTTTACTCATGGGGGAGGAATTGCTAATACAAGTCACCCCCTTGGTGTCAATGGAACTACTCATGGGAGGTACTGCTTACAAAAGTGAGTAAGGGGGTTCATAATCTGGCCCCCTACTTTTAATGAGTCAGGCAATGGGGCTTTATCCCACTCTTTTGGGGGGCTGTTTTCATATAACCAAAGCTGGATATATAGAAGGCCTACCAGATCATCCAATCCATCTTCCTGCTAATTCAAGATGATCTCCTACAGGAGTTTTTCTAGTATTTCATGCAGCCTGATTTTAAAAACCTAAGTGGTAGTCTTCCACAATTATCTGTAGGAGTCTATTCCACAGCCAAATACCTCTTGCTGACAGGCATTTGCTAATTATCAGGAATTTTCCCCGTCTTAGTTTAACCCCTGTATTCCTACTCTACTTTTACCTCAGATAGCCCTCTCCCATGGAAAAAGCCTCTGAGATAAAAACCTCAGTGAGGTTCATCTTATAGGGTCTTCGCCTCTTTGGTCTGGGGTGTGGTGAGGTAGGAAGGGTTTACTCCATAGAACAAGCAGCACAGGGTTTTGCCTCAAGAACCCAGAAAATTCCCTAGCACCATACAGATCTTAGGGAACATGCTGGAAGGTTGGGTCATTGGTATAGAAGGTCTGGAGAAAAAACCTACAATCTTTCCTCTGATTTTCATTCCTTTGTACGCTTACACTGCAATATAAGCTCCGCCCTGTGCTTTGCCTTCGAGCAGATGGGATTAAACTAGCTTTGTCATTATGTCTCTTAAGGCCACTGGAATTGAAGACTCAAAAATCATTTAAATCATTTAAATTCTGCCTATCTAAGCATATTAAAACCACATTTTTACAAAGTGTAAGGAAGGAAATGCCCTGATCTTGAATGGCAAGGGTCAGAAGCGACATGAATTATTAGGTGCCTTGTTTTGTATTCTGATACCCCTTTGCTTAACGCTGGGCTCCCTGGAAATTTTCTAAGAATTCTGCCGCATGCGATGTAAGGCATGAGGCTAGTGATTCACAGGAACTTTACCTGATGGATGGCATTAAGCATCATGCCCTCAAGATCTCTGAAATCATTTCTTTCTTCCTTCTCCCTGAAATCAGATACAAGGTATTTTTTAATGGACACATTTCACATTTCACTTTCAGAGCCATATGAAAAACATGCCTCTCATTGGCGAAAGGGCACAGAAGGGTTGATTTATGAGAAGTTTAAGAGAACTAAACATGTATATCTGGTTTAAAAATGACATCATGGGAATTGATACCCATCTTCACAGACATAAATACTAGAAAACAAAAGCGGATGTCTAGGGCAAGCCAACGGAGGTACACCTAGGGGTAGTGGGAGGATAACAAGTAAAATTTAGGCTGAGTAGCAGGAAAAAAAATTCCTAGCAGTGGGACTTCCCCAAAGGTCTCATGATATAACAATGATCTAATGTTCATAATGATATAATATTGTTCCAAAGTTATAAATCTCTCAAAGAATGCCAGGCATTTCCCATTGATTATAGCCCATGAAGGAACAAATGACCCAAGAAAAGCACAATTTGATACAACCATGCAAGGATCTGGAAAGAGGTTTTAGGATAGGAGCAACTCAGGTAAACTTTCCGTTCCAAGTGCAAGCAAAGAAAGAAGACAACTAATAGGAATGAGCAAATGAAAGATGAATGTGTAACTGCTCCTCTTTGCGCTGACAGTTGGGTTTGAACCATGAACCTATGGTATCAAAAATAGGAGTCTCTACTACATCTGCTAAATAAGTAACTCCATTAGCTAGAGTAGGCTCTTATTTTCTTATGGAGACAAGGACTCACTTTTTCCTAGTGGGCGTTATGTACAGGTGGAGGATCTGGGATTTACAGAGAACTGTGACAAAAGCCAGTACCTATGACCTGGTCCCCTGGTTATAGGTACTCATGCCTAGTGGTCAGAGCAGGAGTCAGGCTTAGTGCTCAGAGCCCAAATGTCAGAACCAAGGGTTGGGACAGGGTCAGAACCAGGGCCACAGGTCAGAACCAAAGTCAGAGTCCAAATGCCAGTCGCATAAATCAAGCCAGAACCAGAGTCAAGGGTTGAAGCCAAATTACCAGAAGTTAGGGAAGGCAGGAGCTGGGCTGATTCTGAGGTGGGAGCAAGACTGGGCACAGGGCAGGATCTGGGCTAGAGCCATGGAGGAGCAAAGCAGGAGACCAGCTCACAGAGGCAGAGTGTCCACAGGCAGGTGCATTAAGCAGCCAGCTTAATTTAAGAACCAGCCTGCTAGCTTCCTCAGCCAATCAGGCAGGGTGGTCCATCAGTGAGCCTGGCTGACTCCTTAGGGTGTCAGGAGCACTGAGCAGGCACAGCTGCAGGGCCTCACTCCTGACAGCCTGCTCAAATTAGCATAGTGCCCTTATGAAGAAGATCTGATTTCCTAGGTTTAAAACTGGCATGTCTTGACAGGCAAGCTGTAAACTAGGTAAGAACTGGGGAGAAGGGGAGCGTGACAGGGCACACTCACCTCTTGTAAGCGCCTTATGTTGCCTGGGTGCAAACCTGCCCTCTCTCTCTCTCTCTCTCTCTCTCCGTTCCTGGGGCCCTCTGCCAGCTGTTGCCCTCATCAGATGAGTTTTCAGTGGCTCAGCCCTCTGGCTAAGTCACATCGTCTAAAACAGATGAACCCCTTCCATGGTAACAAAGGTCCAATAAGGATTATCACTGTGCCCTGGTTGGGATCTGCAGCCCTGCCTGGGCTCAGTTCTCAGCCCCTTGTAGGCTAGTTTTAAGTCTATCCCAGGAGATGCTTTGCCTTTAGCGGTTCTGAGGTATCCCAACTCTCCAGCCAGGTCACTCAACTTCAGTCCCCTTCCAGGGTAAGGAAGTCCAACTAACAGCTGGCCCTCTCCCAGGGTCTTCAGCCCATCTTTAAATTCCAGCCCTTTGCTTGGGCTCCAAAACAAAACTTGTCCCTTTCTCAGGGCTTTGGCCACTTTGCCAGTCGGGGCACCCAGGCCCACCCACTACTCTGGGTCCCAACCCAGGGACCCTACAGATAACAGCCACATGCTGCTTCCTTTAATAGCTGCTATTGCACCATTCCCTGGGATGCTTCCCATTCTGTTCCATCACCATTACTCATTAGCTTAGGATTATGGTCCTTGGGTTCCCTGCATCTGTTCCCCGTTTGCACAGGGTCTGCCTAGGTCTTCCTGCCTGGACAACCCCTCTGTCTTACCTCTTCTGGTCCCAGCCAGAAACCCACCTGCTCAGGACCTGCAGATCCTTTTAACTGAGCCAACTGTGATCTGACTGGCTGCTTCCCTGCAGCCTTTCTAGGCAGGCCTGGAAGACCAGCTTCACTGCTTCTTTCCTGGGGCAGAGTGTGGTAAGACAACCAGGTGGTACACCCCGTGGCAGGGAGCTTTCACTCCAATGATCCGGTGTGTATTTCCTGAAGATAAAGTAAGGTTGGAGACAGAAAGATTCTGAAACCAAAGATGAAGGATAAGGTTAGTAATGTGCATATGCAACTGAAGGATCAAGGGGAACAATCAAGAATAACTGGAATTCATCTTAAATTAAGGAGGTTATGATTTAGTGGACCCAGTGGAAATTTGGTGAGATGGTTCTTACAACTGGAATGTCAATGCAGATGGATAAAATCTGTAAATAAGAGAGAGGCAGGGAAGAAGAAGAGGTACTATCTATTTGTCAGAAGTATTTCCAAATCTAGGGAGCAAGGTGGTGGTGGGGAAATTAATGGGTGGAGTGCTCTGTGAAGGCTCACTGTTTATTTTAGTTGCTAGCTTATCGGTCCCTAGTAATAATAACCATGCTTCCATTATTTACAAGTTATAAGGTTATTCGTCGGGAGAGGTACAGAGCTGCACCAAGCCAGCGTGCAGTGGGAACACACCCACTGATACACCCCTTCAATGGGGTACAGAGTTTTCCCTCAGATACACGGGGCTTGCTCCAGAGGACTGGGCAGAGGGGTGGTGGGCTCATGGCTCTTTCTGCCACCACACGTGCACCCCCTGGAAGCAGGCAGTAAGACCAGTTCCTGGCTCTCCAATCCCAGGGTCTGCAACTGTGAAAAGCCACGATGGGCTTTATGCACCCTCTCCCCCCCATACCAAGTACCTGCGCAAGGACCAGTCACAATGGGTATGTCTATACAGTAGCCGGGAGTTATAAATTCCTAGCTCCAGTAGGCATATGCATGCTAGCTCTGCTCGAGCTAGCATGCTACAAATAGCTGTCTCTCTGGGATGGCGTGGGCGGCAGCTGACGCTATCTGCCTGAGGACAACCCCATCTGACCCCTCAGTATTTACTGCCTCACCAAGGCAAGACTGGTGTAAACAGAACCAATCTTCCCCCAAGGGAAAATTCTTCTGGATTTTGTGCAGGACTGGGGGAGTGTGCACGCACACACACACACACACACACACACACACGGACAGGGCTGCACTGATCAAGAGATCTGACTATCAGATCTGCTCAGGTCCATCTCCTGGTGGTCCTGGAACTAGTCAGAATGAAAGAACCTTTATAGCTTCACATGTGTGGATCACAAGTCTAAAGACACAGCGCTACCCCTTGGATAAGTGCAAAAAGTTAATCTACCATATATTTCACTAAGGACAAAAAAAATACTACTATTTCTTAGACTTCAGTATATAATTGGCCAAATATTTCACTGGAAGCCTTGCAAGAGAAGATTTTTTTAAAAAATTCTATTTCTTTCACTATCCGTTTGTTTACAGGATTCAGTCATTCTCATCAAGCCAAACCTGGCATGACTGACTCTGCTCCCACGTTCAACAAAATTGCTGTTATGTTTATATATCCAGGGGGACTTTTCAGAAGGGGGGAAAAAACACCTCCAGTACATTAATTCCAAAGGACTCAACAATTAATGAACTAATCTTATTCCACGTGCCAGAGGCCCAATCCTGGTTGATGAAACCTGAGCTAATGAATTAAAAGCCCAGAAACTACTTTGGCTGTATAAGCCTGCTTTTCATTTCAGCTAAACCTTTCAATAATAATCCGGCAGGACTTTTTTTTCCATGATGCTTACACTTTCTGAGATATGTGACTCCTCTTGGACACAAGCTCCTTTGTTATTTTATTTCTTGGAAATATTTAGCTATGTCCCAATAACTTACTTGTTAAAAGTATATTTGCTTTTCCTGTCCTGAAGGTTGTAGTTGAGTTTTCCCCTCTGTGAAAAGGCCCTGGCTTTTTACTGTATTTTTACTGCCGGGAGAAAACAAGGCTAAGGGGAATGTTTGCCATATGTTGACATAACGCTTATGTCATGGAGGGGGGTGGAGGGGTTGCCCCTCTGACATCATGACAGGAGTGTCTGTATTTTACAGCTAGAGATGGGTAAATTGATCACAAGAAAATAAGAATTATTCTGAACTTTCATCGGAAACGCCGAAGGAACCAAAACACCAGGTTTATTACAGAAGTTCAAAAAAGGTCAATTAACGTTCTAAAAAAAACATATTTAGAGGCCGGGGGCGGGGGGGAGCGGACATATACAAGAATAGCCCCCTATAGCATGGAAAGGAGAAGATTCTGCTGCGGGGCTTCTCCATAAAAATGGAATTAACCTGGGAAGAGCTTAGATATTATGGTGATGGGTGCTATAGAAAACTTGTGGGGGGGGTTCCTCTTTCTCTAATTTATTCACAAACCTGGACCTTGAGTTGGATTCACTACTTTTAGTGGTCTCTTTCACTGTTCGTATATGTATTTTGGACAGCTGTGATGTTAGCTGTGAAAATATTTGCAAACCCCAAACATGTCGTGAATTTTAGCCTAAATGATTAAACTTCTAAAAATCTGTACTGGAATTCTGAGATTTCTTATTTGCTATTCTCCTGTCTGAAAAGTTCCAGTAACTTAGTTCAGGAGCAAGACACAATATCAATGAGATTTAGGTGACCGACCACACAAAACAAAAAGTGAATGACTAGTCAAAGTGAACAGCTCATAAACCACTCATAGACTCAAAATTATTCACTCTTGGGATTGGTAAAGGGTGTGTTTGACTTCACTACAATAAAAGGTGTGGTTTTGCATCAGCAACATAAATCATACTGATCAGTATTGTCTCACTGTTTCCTTGGACCCCCCAGTTGGTCTGTCTGTATCCATCCATCGTCTCTTCTCTTATACTTAGAATGTAAACTCTTTGGGGTAGGGACTGTCTTTTTGTTTTGTGTTTTACAGTGCCTAGCACGTAGCCCAGGACTGGAGATCTTACATGCGACAATAATGTAAATAATCAATAATATTAATAATAATTAATAAAGTCCTAGTGGAGACAAGGCACTGTAGATTTTACATCCATGTAGCTGGCTGAGTATAGAGTTAATCTGAACTAGCTACATCAAGGTAAAACCCAACCTCTGCCTTCTCTCCACTAGGATTTTACTTTGAGATGACTTTTTTTTTTTAAACATGAGATAGCTTTTTCTTTTTTGCAGTGAAGACAAAGCCAACTAGGAATTCAGAATACATTCACAGCTAATTGAACTGGTTTGCAAGTGATGCCAAACCCTCTCCCCAAAATCTAAGCCTTCATTACATTTTTTTTTGGTCTGATGAATACTTTTGGACCACTTTTAATGGACTTTTCATTTCCAGGCACCTCTAACTTTCTTCGACTCAGCTTTTCAAGCTCCTCTTCAGTTCTTTATCCCTATGTTTCAACAGCGGAGAGGAGGGCTGGGGCCAACAATGGCCAAAGGAGAATCAAAACAAACCAAAGGCTACAAGTTGAATCCGAGAAGGTCTTGGAAGCAGCTGATGGGGAAAGGGAGGGCAAAGTGGGGAGAAACGGAGATGTGGATGATTAAAAAAAAGGGGGCAGTTCATTTGCAAAATCCAGGTCCAGAGGCAGCGTGTTTGAGTTGTAGGGCACCGGATTGAGAATCAGGAGATGAGGGCTCTATTCCTGCTCTCCTCACCTGCTGGGTGACTTTGGGCAAGTCACTTCACCTCTCTGTGCCTCTATTTGTCCTCTTACCCTTTCTCTTCCTTATATATTTAGATTTTAATATCGTCAGGACAGGTACTATCCCTTGCTTCAGTGGTTCTCAAACTTTTGTACTGGTGACCCCTTTCACATAGCAAGCCTCTGAGTGCAACCACCCCTTATACATTAGTCACTTTTTAATATAAATTTAACACAATTATAAATGCTGGAGGCAAAGTGGGGTTTGCGGTGGAGGCTGACAGCTCATGACCCCCCGTGTAATAACCCTGAGGGGTCCCAACGCCCAGTTTGAGAACCCCTGCCTTACTTTGTGTTTGTACAGCACCTAGCACAATGGGACCCTGATCTCCATCTGGCCCTCTAGGTGCTACTAGAATAGCTATAATAATAATGAATAAATATCTTTCTTTGGATTTCAAATGCCAACCACCCTGACAAGTTTGAGATCAGGGAGAAGGGTTTACGCAGGGTCTCTCTCTCTAAAATGAAAGTCTTAAGCGAAGTATTAGAACCATGTTAAAAGTTCTAATACTTCACGTAAGACTTTTGTTTTAGAGAGAGAGGGAATGGAAGGGGAGCAGGAATGTATATTCTAAGGAATTCCTCTGACACATAACGAGAAAGCAAAAGATAAAACCGCAGGCGAGGGAGCACAAGCTGACACGCTGCCCGTGCTGGCGGAGGTGGCAGGCAGGAAGATGTTAAAAGGGCTGTGTGACCGCTGTAGACTAAGAGGCTTTGGAAACACTGAAGAAACACCTTGCTTCATGATATTTTTCCCCCAACCTCTTTTTCCAGGCCTGCAGTAAGAAAACATTGCATCTAATAATATTTCTCAGCCGGCAAAGTTTACAAATAATCCTTTCAGGCCATATAGGTGGACAAGCGCTCCTGTTATGAACTGTTCCTATAGGCTTTCCATGGAGAAACGGTAGTTATTGTTGGCAAACCTTAGGTTTAAGCCCCTTGTGTCAGGGAGGCTATGGAGGGAGGGCTATGGAGCAGTGTAAAAGTATAAGCCTTGGCAGGCTCGAAATAGGCAATCGTTCACTTGAGACACACATACAGAGAGAGAGGTTTATTTCACACACTGCTGTTGGCTATTTCGACTATTTTTTCCCCAGACTGCCCCACTGTCAGCTCCATAAAATAATCCATAACTATGTTGTACTTCAGAAATTGGACAGCGTGGTCCAGAGCAAAAAACCAGTTATAAATTCCTTGGAAAAATGGGTTATAGATTCTATATTTAAATAAAGGTTAGAACAATAAAGCGGCCGGATTTTTCCACAGTGACTCTCACCTTCTCAGACAGCAAATGCTGAGTAACTCTTCATCTCTCCTCGCCCTCTGTCCCCCACCCCGCTTCCCACACCTCAGCGAAAGGCCTCCGTGTTCCCTCTTGTTTACTGAACGTCTGGAGTGATGTCAAAGAAGCCACAAGGCCGCTCTTTTAGAGAGACCATTTCACTTGTCGTGGGGAAAAAACCGGGGACAGACATGGCAACAGTCACCCAAAATGGTCAGCGTGGGCTGGATTACGGGGTCTGGCAGAAGTTCCACTGAATTTAGGCCAGCCGGGGGCTACGGAGTTGCTGGCAGCCAGAAGCAACACAGTGTGTGGTGCGTGGTGGTGGGTGGTGGAGGGGGATGCTGAAATTTTTAGGCAGCTGGAGTCACCGCAAGGGTTCCCAAATCTCTAGTTTCATTAGGGGCGTATGTGCTTTTTGAATAAAACAGGTCATTTGAAAATGTGGTCACGCCACTAGGTCTTTGCTTCTTTTTCCCTCCCAGTGTGATAGGTGTGATATAAATAACAAACCCGTTACATTGCTGTGCAAACCTGTCGAATAATCCAACTATGCGCCATCCAAAAGATTGGAGCCCTGTCAATATGCTGAGTGAAACGAAGGAAACAGTGGCTGTATAACCTACTGAGAGGGTAAAACCGAGAGATACCAGTAATGACTGACAGGTGGCATGCCAGCATGCTCTCCTGACAGTGGCTGATTGGCAAAGTGATGGATCTTTGCCCATTTAGTGTTGTTTTTTTCTGAGGTACACTGAGATTGGACCAACTGGACACTGACCAATTAAAACTGTTCATGATCCAAACCTGTCTTTTTTCCCCACATGCATACAAATTCCATACACTTTGGAATAAGCAACATATATTATAATCAATTTCATGCTCCAAGTATGGTGACATCCTTGTTGGGATCTTCCAGCTTTAAGCCTTGCATGGAACTTAACAACTGTCCAGTGATTTGGCTTGTCAGATCACTGGCATCCAGTCACTTGCACGCATCAACCTCCTGACCTCCAAATGACAATCCACACCCCTCCCAAGGAACGACATTTTTGTTTTTTGTTTTGGTTTTTTGGCCTGACAAGGCAAAACTGTCTACTTACTGTTCTACATACAGCTGCAGCAGCTGGAAGCATCTGGCATTGGACATATGGAATTTAATTTCCCAATATTTACATAGATTGAAACAATTCTGATTCCAGACTTCAGAAGGCCTATTCCACCAGACCTCAAGGCAAAAGCTTTTAGTTCAGTTCATTTTCCTCCTCTTCTCTTCTTTCAGCAAATGAGCTGGGAATTACAGTTTAAAGTCTGCACGGGCTTTACGATGTTGAAAGACTCTCCGGTCCTTGATCTAAAAGGCTTACTGCGTAAATGCTGCATTTCACTTCTGGGAAATCCAAAAGGACTTTTAAGAGCCCTAACCATTTAAAAAATCTCTCTTTTCAATGACCTTGACTAGATTTGAAACAGGCCATCTGAGAGTTCTGCACATGTCGGCTGAGGATAAAAAGTCTCTTTGGAAAAATAGAATAGTTAAAAAAAAATCGCTCATACAGAGGAGAATGAAGACAGGCATGTCTAATGCTGACTGTGGGCCATCTTTGCTAGACTACTTGGTAGTGTAGATTTAAACCAGGCCACTCTTTGTCCTGAACCTAAATAAAGTGGGATATCATAAGACAACACCAAGTCAATGGAGCTGAAGTTATGCGCTCTGCAGCATGATCGCCCTAAATTTCCCAATCAGTGGCTATCCATGGAAAAGACACCTCTCATTATTAAGAAACACAGGGCTCAAGAGATGGTGTAGACCTTGAACTCCATTATTTACAAAGAATTCCCAATGATGACTGGAGTTCATTCTAATACTGCAAAATCCCTTTTGTAGCAACAATTTCACAAAGAGGGAAAAGTCTGCAGGAATATGGGTTGAAAATCAATGATGTTCAGGAGAGCTTAATATTATAAAGTTTTCTGCAAAAGACTCATTGACTGAAGATGGGGGCACGTGCTTGTCTTTGTTATGTCTACGGAGGCCGCTCCTCACAGTTCTTTTATAAAACCATTCCATTAGATCCTCAGCTGGTGTAAATTAGCATGGCACTACTGCCCCTAAAGAGACTACACTAATTTATGCCAGCTGAGGATCTCGCCTATCAATCTGCAATTCACCAGCAATGTTTGTACTAGCAGGGTGGTTGCCTGTTAACATGCTAAAAGAAATAAAAACTTAAAGCCCATCATCCTGATAGTAAAGTAAAAATCTCTCCTGTAACTACAGTTATTACTGTTCATGATTTGTAGCATGGTAATCTAAGATCAGGGCCCCTTTGTGCCAGGTGCTGTACACACACGTAGTAACATACAGACCCTGTCCTGAAGAATGTGCAATTCAAATAAACAAGACAAAGGACAAGATGACAAACGGAGGCACAGAGAAGTGAAATTAATTGCTCAAAGTTGAAGAGCAGGTCAGTGGCTGAGCTGGAAATAAACCCCAGGTATCCTACATGCCAACCCAGTGCTCTGTCCACTAGACAATACTGCCTCTCACATTTTCTTCATGAGAAGAAGGGTAATATTTTCAAAAAAAACACTTAAGTGTCTTAGGAGTCTAAGTCCAATTTTCAATTGGAACATACTCCTAAGTACATAAGTCACTTTTGAAAAATAGACTTAGGGCTTGTGTACATGGCAAGTTACTGAGCAGGAAGCCAGGGTCTGAATTTACAGTACGTCACCTTTCCACACAGTAATGTCCCGTGTGGATGCTGCTTAAGCTGCACTCAGGGACTTTCAATGCACCGTAGCAGAATCTATGTGTGATGTTACTGTGCGACAAGCTGGTGCACTGTAGAGTCACACCTGGGCTTGCCATACAGTAATTCATCATGTCAACAAGCATTTAGACTCTGAGTCACTCAGGTGCTTTTGAAAATTTTACCCCAAGTGTAGTAGGGGTTTGATACGATTTTCTATTGTGAAGTGACGAGAGACTATATCCTGACTTTGCAAAGGGAAATGAATCCAATAGTCTATGGTGTCTTTTCCATTTCTAGCAATTAGGCTCTTCTGATATCACTGTGACACAGAGGCCTGTCGATGGTTTAACACTCTGTGTCAGCAACTCCTATCAGGCCTGACAAACTCACTGCTCTTAAGACATTACTGTCATAGTATTTATCTATAACGAGTGTCTTGTAAGGTATCAAATGAAAGCATATAACACACTGGTCGTTAATATCATTGTGAAACATATGTACTGTGACAGACCCAGGCCAATGGGGTACAGGAGTCTGGTAGAGGGCAAATATATTGGTCACTGGATGAGTAGTTTTCTGTTCCCTGAGTGACCAGAGCAGGGGTTGCACTAGAGTAATCAGGAACCTGCTAGAACCAATTAAAGCAGACACGCTGATTAGATCACCTGCAGCCAATCAAGGTGGGCTAATCAGGGCACCTGGGTTTAAAAAGGAGCTCTCTCCAGTCAGGTGTGGGGGGTGGGGAGCCAGAGGAGAGGAAGTCTGTGTGAGGAGCTGAGAGTGAGAGGGGGTGCTGCTGGAGGACTGAGGAGTACAAGTGTTATCAGACACCAGGAGGAAGGTCCAGTGGTGAGGATAAAGAAGGTGCTCGGAGGAGGCCATGGGGAAGTAGCTCAGGGAGTTGTAGCTGTTGTGCAGCTGTTACAGGAGGCACTATAGACAGCTGCAATCCACAGGGCCCTGGGCTGGAACCCGGAGTAGAGGGCGGGCCCGGGTTCCTCCCAACTCCTGATCAAACACAGGAGGAATTGACCTGGACTGTGGGGAAGATCACTGAGGTGAGCAAATCTGCCAATAAGCACAGGACCCACCAAGGTAGAAGAGGAACTTTGTCACAGTACTAACACTATGTGAGAATTATGGATACTTACTGATATTATGCTTTAAAATCTGTAACCAAACAAGGGGAGAAACAGGTTTGCTCCCAGACAAGAGGGAAGGTAATTATTTCCCTGCCACTCATGTAAATTAAGGATTGTGAAATCAACACAAAGGAAGCCCCACTGGCATGAAAGTCAACACGAAAAGCCAGGTTGACAGAGGGATGAGAAATCAGCATGAGAGGCCAATGTTGCCAGGAATTGTTTTGTCTCTGCAGTCAAATCAATGAGTTTTGGGGAAATATAAGGTGAAACAAAAAGACATTTCACTGAGGAACATTCCTGGTAGAGGGGAATGATTCATGAAAAATCTGGATCGTGGTTTAACTGAAAACTCCAGAAGGACTCTGAGGGTGAGAAATGGTTTTAGTCAAAGGATTGTAGCTTGTTAAGTTAAGCTTTAGTCACTAGCACGCATGTTATCCTTTTGTTTTATTTGTAACTGTAGCAGGGTGCTGGTGAAAGGCACCTAATTAGCCCTTGCTCAGCCAGCCCCAATCAAGGGAAATAGATTGGGGTTGGGGAGAAGGCTGATGCCTGGCCTTTAGAATGGGCTGCACTTGTGGGCCTGAGGATTCTAGGGCTATAAAGACTGGCTGGCAGCCAGAAGAAGGGAGAATGGCCAGGGGAAGGTCAGTCTCCAGGCTGAGGGCAGACTCGGGGTAAGAGAGGAGATTGTCAGGCCTGCAAGCTCTATAAATAGTATCACTGGTGGTGGGAGAACTTGTGTAAATAAAGCCAGGGGTGCTGCAGAAAGAGAAGCCTCTCTGTGCTTTATTGGGGCAGCACAGGGCCCCAGGAAGAGGGGCAGGCGGAGGACCCTGTTACAGTCACCATTTCCTGTTTCTATTATCTTTCCTTAGTATCACTTAAATCTCTTTTCTTTGTTAATAAACTTATTCTTGATTTTAATGTGAATTCTTCTCAGTGCTGTAATATTAAAGTGTGACTCCTTAGCTGAGCTAGCGGGCTGGTGTGTATACCGCCTCGTTGGAGAAAGCAAACTTGGTAATTTCTGTAAGTGTCCAGTACCAGAGGCTGGACACTGCAGTGGAAATCCCTATCAGGGGGTTGGGATCTACAGCGCATCAAATGTTAACTGCAAGGCAAAGGGAAGACTGGCAGAGTTTTGGAGAAGATTGTTTGGATGGCTAACAGACCCAGGCTGACAAGGAGCTGTCACCTAGTTAAGCTGCAGCAAGTCTCTTTTTTGCTAAGACAGAGGGGTAACAGAGTCTCCCACAATCCTGTGTGACCCGAGAAAGCATCACAGTCACTACTTCATAGACAGATAGAGAAATACCGGATCTGAATTTCCAAAGTGTCTAAGGCACTTAAAAGCCTAAGTCCCGTTTTCAAAGGTGCATGAGTCAGTTAAGCCATAATTGCACTAGGAAAAAAGAGTGTTTTTAGCCTCAGGATCCCAAGTTCTATTGATTTCTATGGGAATTAGGCTCCTAATAAGTCAGGTGCTTTTGAAAATTTTACCCGCTATCAAGGATAAGGTCCTAGCTGAGGATCTGGTCTTAAGTTTTACTCTACAGGATGAATATCTCTGTGGTAATGTCAGAGTTCAGAAGCAGGCAATGTCAAAACTGGGATTTAGGGAGGATTTATAGTACAGAAAGTAGATCTGGACTTGTGCTACATTAGAGCAAGTGAGATTGTTATAGTTATTTAAAGTCTCTGTTCTTAACTCCTTATTTAATTCAGCTGTTAAACTTGATGCTATACTAGTGTGCTAAAGGATCTCCTTTTTACGACTTTTCCCTTAAACATAGATAGTGTTTTAATATTGGATTCATTTCGTTTTTTGTTCTTGTATTTAAAGAAGCTTGTTACAAATTTATTGCTATTAAATGACCTTATTCTCCTTCTGATCATTTTACAAGGCACTAGACAGTTGGTTGTAGATCCAATGTTATTATTGGTGCCAGGTGGTAGAACTAGGCTGGACAGAAATGGTGCTCTCCTGTCAATTATCCTCTGAAATATCTGTGAGTTAGTCTGTATGGCAGGGCTGACCTAGTGCCTCTGCTGCCCTGGGAGAGGTTGCATTATACCATTATGTAAGGGGACAGAGATTAAAAAGCTTTCAGTAGTGGATTTTCACTAGCTAGATGAAAGGCTCAGGATTAAAATAATACATTCTGTGTAACACTGATATTTTTCACTTATTAACCATAGAAGTGGCTGCATTTTGCTAATGGGCAAAATAATCCTTATATAGTTAGTAATATTTGTATTACATCTTAAGGATCCTTCAGGATGCTATATAATGTACCTAACAATCTTTAATGTATACACCTTCACAATACCCCTGGCAGGTAGGGACATGTTATCATAGAATATCAGGGTTGGAAGGGACCTCAGGAGGTCATCTAGTCCAACCCTCTGCTCAAAGCAGGACCAATTCCCAACTAAATCATCCCAGCCAGGGTTTTGTCAAGCCTGACCTTAAAAACCTCTAAGGAAGGAGATTCCACCACCTCCCTAGGTAACCCATTCCAGTGCTTCACCACTCTCTGAGTGAAAAAGTTTTTCCTAATATCCAACCTAAACCTCTCCCACTGCAACTTGAGACCATTACTCCTTGTTCTGTCATCGAGTACCACTGAAAACAGACTAGATCCATCCTCTTTGGAACCCCCTTTCAGGTAGTTGAAAGCAGCTATCAAATCCCCCCTCATTCTTCTCTTCTGCAGACTAAACAATCCCAGTTCCCTCAGCCTCTCCTCATAACTCATGTGCTCCAGCCCCCTAATCATTTTTGTTGCCCTCCGCTGGACTCTTTCCAATTTTTCCACATCCTTCTTGTAGTGTGAGGCCCAAAACTGGACACAGATCTCCAGATGAGGCCTCACCAATGTCGAATAGAGGGGAATGATCACATCCCTCGATCTTCTGGCAATGCCCCTACTTATACAGTCCAAAATGCCATTAGCCTTCTTGGCAACAAGGGCACACTGTTGACTCATATTCAGCTTCTTGTCCACTGTAACCCCTAGGTCCTTTTCTGCAGAACTGCTTCCTAGCCATTCGGTCCCTAGTCGGTAACAGTGAATGGGATTCTTCCATCCTAAGTGCAGGACTCTGCACTTGTCCTTGTTGAACCTCATCAGGTTTCTTTTGGCCCAGTCCTCTCATTTGTCTAGGTCCCTCTGTATCCTATCCCTAGCCTCCAGCGTATCTACCACTCCTCCAAGTTTAGTGTCATCAGCAAACTTGCTGAGGGTGCAGTCCACGCCATCCTCCAGATCATTAATAAAGATATTGAACAAAACCGGCCCCAGGACCGACCCTTGGGGCACTCCACTTGAAACCGGCTGCCAACTAGACATGGAGCCGTTGATCACTACCTCTTGAGCCCGACGATCTAGCCAGCTTTCTATCCACCTTATAGTCCATTCATCCAGCCCATACTGTGGGAGAACCGTATCAAAAGCTTTGCTAAAGTCCAGAAATAGCACATCCACTGCTTTCCCCTCATCCACAAACCCAGTTATCTCCTCATAGAAGGCAATTAGGTTAGTCAGGCATGACATGCCCTTGGTGAATCCATGCTGACTGTTCCTGATCACTTTCCTCTCCTCTAAGTGCTTCAGAATTGATTCCTTGAGGACCTGCTCCATGATTTTTCCAGGGACTGAGGTGAGGCTGACTGGCCTGTAGTTCCCCAGATCCTCTTCCTTCCCTTTTTTAAAGATGGGCACTACAGTAGCCTTTTTCCAGTCATCCAGGACCTCCCCCGTTCGCCATGAGTTTTCAAAGATAAAAGGCCAATGGCTCTGCAATCACATCCGCCAACTCCTTTATCACCCTCGGATGCAGCGCATCCAGCCCCATGGACTTGTGCTCGTCCAGTTTTTCAAAATAGTCTCGAACCACTTCTTTCTCCACAGAGCGCTGGTCACCTTCTCCCCATACTGTGCTGCCCAGTGCAGCAGTCTGGGAGCTGACCTTGTTTGTGAAGACAGAGGCAAAAAAAGCATTGAGTACATTAGCTTTTTCCACATCCTCTGTCACTAAGTTGCCTCCCTCATTCAGCAAGAGACCCACACTTTCTTTGACTTTCTTCTTGTTGCTAACATACCTGAAGAAACCCTTCTTGTTACTCTTAACATCTCTTGCTAGCTGCAACTCCAAGTGTGATTTGGCCTTCCTGATTCACTCCTGCAGCCTGAGCAATATTTTTATACTCCTCCCTGGTCATTTGTCCAATCTTCCACTTCTTTTAAGCTTCTTTTTTGCGTTTAAGATCAGCGAGGATTTCACTGTTAAGCCAAGCTGGTCGCCTGCCATATTCTCCCTCCCACATCACATCCTTTTTTTTTTTTTAAACAGACAGGGAACGGAGGCCCATAAACTAAAGTCAGGATTTTCAAAAGTGACTAGTGAGTTTGGCTGCCTCGGTTTTTGGTGCCTACAACAAAACACTTCATATGGGCCCAATTTTCAGAAAGTGCTGGGCACCCACCCTCTGAAAATCAGACCCCTTTAAAGTATCTCAAGTTGAGCCGCATCCCAAAATAAGGCCCCCCATATCACTAATCACTTTCTGAAAATCTTGGCCTAAATAACTTGCCCAAAGTCACCCAGGTAATCTGTGACAGAGCCAAGCATTGAACCCCCTTCTCCTAAATAGTAGACCCCTACAATTGGACCATCCTCCTTGTCATGACTTCCAAGAAGATTCTACAGCAGCCCTGAGGTTTACAGTCAGTGGAATTGCACCAGTATAAAAAACAGTTATTCAGAGCAGAATCAGATAAGAACATAAGAACGGCCATCTAGTCCAGTATCCTGTCTTCTGACAGTGGCCAATGTCAGGTGCACCAGAGCTAATGAACAGAACAGGTTATCATCAAGTGATCCATCCCCGGTCACCCATTCCCAGCTTCTGGCAAACAGAGGCTAGGGACACCATCCCTGCCCATCCTGGCTAATAGCCATTGATGGACCTATCCTCCATGAACTTATCCAGTTCTTTTTTTAATCCATAGTATCCCCTGAAAGTTTCCTGTTTGCTCAAGTACAGGAACAGATGTGACACCAGATTTCTGAAAGAGCTCACTTTCTATTTGGGCATCTAAATATGGACAGGATTTTCAGAAGTGTTCAGGACCTAATGTGTTGAGCTCTTTTGAAAATCTTTCCTTTTACAAAAACATTCACCCTAGTCCCTTCTTTGGCACCTAAATAAGTGGCATTGACTCCATTGGGAGCTAAGGGGCTCAGCACCTCTGAAAGCAAACAGCTTATGATTCCAGCCTGCATATTGATTTGAAGCAAATTGAACTTTTTATTTGAACACATGTTCATGGAAAAGGTTTGCCTAATTCTAGTGTGGACGAGTTAAAAGTAAAATCTGAGTATTGGTCTTTTGGCAGGGAAAATCCATATAAACAAAATCCCAATTGCATTAGTTCACTTCAGAAGTGTCTTAGCTAACTCATTCCTGTGTCAATGGGAAATCTGGAAGTTCCCTTGGATTTCTACCACCCTTTTGATAAACGTATTAAAATACTAATATCATAGCTCTTTATAGCATAATAAAAATATATGGAGGATTAAATCCTGCTGAACGCTTGCTGATTTGGAACCTGGTTTTCTCACATAAAGATTGGCTCACACTCACGCTCAATCCGCCACTTGGCCAGAAATTTTTATTACAAGGAATTGAACTTGGTCCAGAATGTGTCGGGAGGAAAGACCTTTGACATCCATCGTCACAAACGTTTTTCACCAATCCTGAAATATCTATAGGGTCTCTCCCCACTTTCAGTCAGAATTGATTTGGAAATTGGCTTTTGGACCAACAAGAGTTAGGACATGAGATTGGTTAATGCTGAAAGTCTTGGACGCATAATTTTGGCCACTAGGTTTGTTGCAATTATACTCCTCAGCCATGAATTGCTCTGCCTCATCTTATCAGCATAATGGGGTATTTTTCCCCTAACCCTCCCAAAAATATTTTTTAAACCCCCCTGTTCTTTCCCAAAAGTGTCTGACTGTGTTTGGAACTGTATTGTCTAGGCTGAATTGTTTTTAAGACTTTGAATACTGACGGTTGTAAAAGGCTTTGAAATCGCAGCTGTGAAAGTTACTGTATGGATACGGTGATTGATTGACTGACAGTGTCTTTCTTTAGTTGGTTTATAATTCTACTTTATCCATCCACCAATCAAATATACATTTCCAAAGTGCTTTTCCATTCAAGCACCCTAGGCACTCTTCAAAACTAATATAACATCCAGTACAAGAACCAATAATGTTCTTGAAAGGTAAATCCCATGATTATTATTACATTCATCGTTCCATCAAGGCATACGTTCTAAGCAACAAAGAGCTAAAATAATCCCCATTGCTTTGCTGGGAGCCAGTGAAACTCAGCAGGGACTGTATTTTCATACATTTTTGCACAATGAGGACATGGTCTCACCCAGAGGCTCCTAATACTAAATAATAATAACGGGAGTGAGAACTGGGAGAAGGGGTTAATACAATGCAAGATTCAGACCTGATTAAATCTTGTAGCTGACCTGCTGAATTCTGTATCAACTGCAGACATTGAAGAGGACAAGCTGCAAAATCTGCAAGTAACTGTAGTAGTCAGGTTAGGAACTGAGATTAAAATGAAGGATAGACTGAGATCTCTGAAACCAGCCTAGAAAGGGGAGATCCATGTCTGGCTAGATTCCTGAGGTGGTTGGAAGACACCTTAATTGCATGATAATCTGGGTTCAAAGAAAGTTTAGAAGCCACAATGATTCTGAGGTCACAAACATTATTTGGAGGATAAAAAGAAATCCCACTGCTGGAAAACCTGAGACCTCTGCAACAGGGGAGCCAATCAATAGCAGCTCAGTTTTTATCTCTATTAAGTTTAAGAACATTTGAAGATATATGAAATTGAAGAATGTAAAGACAATTATGCAAAACACTCAACTTCTTCCTAGAACCTTCAGAGACTGCATGCTAAAGCAGAGTATCACATGCAATGAATATATCTATATATCTATATCTATATCTATATATATATCTCCCAGGCAAAAGAGGAGACTGAATAGTGTTACTCACTGCAAAACGATGAGACTCCTGTATTGCAGAAATGGCCTTATAATTCTCTCTTCCTTCCCAGGCTTCTTGTACCTGGGAATGTCATCCTTAAAAAGAAACTCTTCTGCCCCAGATACAGATAACAACTCTGGAGCAAATATTCCAAGAGAGAGACTATGCTCAGAAACTATAGTGATGAGCACAGGATAAACTGATGAAAAGAAACATTCCATAATCACTGCATATACAGGTGAGGGGTCCCTATTTTTTCTTTTCACTTCTTTTTTATTTTTTTCTTCCTATTATTATAAAAAAAAAAACTATTGGTTTTAATCCCCTTGCCACTTTGCATCTCTCACAGCTCTCCTGCACCCTTTGACCTTCTCTCCTCCTTTCCCTCCCTCTCCCTCTCTTTCTTCCTCCTTTTTCCTCTTTTTTCCCTTTTTTTTACGCTTTTGCTTTTTTGCTTGCTCATCCAGGCTGCTCCAAAAACTCTCCCTCCTGCTGCTACTTCCCCCCTCTGCCTTCCTTCTCCTTCTCTGCCTCTGACAAACCCAAACCTAAAACCCCCAATCATCTGCCCCCCTCCTGCCCCCCTATGTTAGCCCAGTCCACTTAGTCCACTTCTTAATAATTTTCCCCTAATTAAATTTTATTTCCTCTTTGAAATCATCAGATGCACTATTGATTATCTTATGATTTATTTGGAAATGAATTATCATTTATTTCAAAATCAGCACAGCCATCCCCACAACCTCAACCCCCTACAAGGTCTCAAATAACAAATCATCAAAATCAAAAAAAAAAATCAATCCCCCTAAATGGTTCAATTCCACTGATGAAGGAATTCATTAAAAAGCTAGGCCCTATTATTATTGAGCATAGTTATTATATTACTATATCGGGATCTATATCTCCCCCATGATCAAAAGTCCCCCATGAGTTCCCAGTTCCCTTTACCTCCTTAAAAACATTAAAACTCTCTCTATCTCTCTCTCCATCTCTAGCTCTATCTACCAAGCACATCACTATCACCTCACTAGGCTTGGTAGTTTTTTTCCCCAATTTCCCATTGCCCCAAACAGATTCTGTAAACAGATGTTGTATTGTCCATTACATTATACTCATCACCTCATTATTGATATACAGTGCTACTCCCCACCTTTACCTTACCTTGCCCTTTTCCTAACTAGCACATAACCTTCCTTACCTGTACTCCTCTACTGTTGGTCATCCCCCTGTTGTTTCCCTGTTTATATATATCCTTTTTCATCCCCCCGGACTCCTCCTCCAGTTCCTTTTTTTTGTTACTTCTTCTCGCATTGGTGAACAAACATCCTTTTTTTTTCCTGTTCTCCTCTCTCTCCTCTTTTTTCAACTCCTCGGTAGGACAGTACTTCCAGTATGACTTGTAGATCTAGTATCTCCCCCCCTCTTCCTTCCTTACAACCGCCCCCTCTGGCTATATCTGTTGTTATCTTGTTGTCCTCACTCCCAATGTCCTCCTCCGACCGCCTCCCCCAGTGCTTTTATTATCCAGAGCCCAGCCCCTCCCTAGAGCCTCCCTTCTCCTCCTACTCTCCCTACTCCCATCTTAGGAGCCCCCCAGTTGTCTGTTCCCAAACCAGTGCCCTAAGCCCTCCCCCCCCCCCCCCCTCCTCCCCCCCCCCACCACAACACCATCTCACTTATCTCCTCCATCCTTGGCGCCCTTCCTTCCCCCTTCCCCTCCTAGACAGAGAGAATCCCACTGAAGATCACCTGAGCCTCCCCAACTGAGCCCCTTACCCCCAACCTTCCTCTCTCTCTCTCTCTCTCCTCTCTCTCTCTAGCTGTCATGTTCATGAACATGAAGGATGAGGTTCTCTTTCCTCCTCTTCTCTCCTCCCTTTTCATCCTTTTCAATCTCACCCACATCCGCAGCACCCACAGCACACCCTTCTGTTCTTTTCTTCGGGCCCTCGGCCTCACCCTGTCCAATCCTTCGCCAGTATGAATCCCCAATCACACGCCCCTGCCTTCGCGGGGGGGACAGCACGGTCCCCAACCTCCCCCCCCCCCCCTGGTGCTTGCTCCTTCCATTCCTATCATCCCTTGTGGTTCCCCTTAAGCCATCCTGTATCCTCCCTGGGCCCAAACTTGGTGCTACTTCCATTGACTCCTCCCCTGTCATACATCAAAGACAGTAAACACTTGAAGGATATATGGGAAAAGTCCAGATTGCCCTATTAAACAATGTCAATGTTATTTAAGTAGTTTGGAGGGGTGGAATCAAAGAAGTGGCAGCTCTGCAAAGTAAGAGCAAGCATAAGCCTTGCTTTGAGAGAGAATAATAATTCCTAGCTCTTTTCATCAGTAGATCTCAAGGCACTTTCCAAAGAAGGTCAGCATCATTATCCTGGTTTTTAACAGATGACATCATTGCGGCACAGGAAGGTGAATTGACTTGCCCAAGATTTTCAGCCAAGCTAAGAATAGAACCCAGGTCTCCTAACTCCCACTTGACTGGTTTACCCACTGGGTCACCCAACTAGTCCAGTGTAGCAGATAATGCTCGGGGCTGGGGATCGGCAGAGCTGGATTCTAGTCCCAGCTTTTCCACTGACCTGCTGTGTGACCTGGGGCAAATCACTTTTGAGCCTGTATTTCTCTCCCCATCCTTTTGCTGTCTTGCCCTCTTGAATAGCAAATTCTTTATAGCAAGGATGGTCTCATGCTGTGTGTCTGTACAGTGACTAGCACAATAACCCCCACCCCCCCGAATACTGGTTAATGCCACGAGGCACCAGTGTAATACAGGACATGGCAAAGGATAATTTTTTGTAACAACTTTACAATGACATCCCGACACAAACTGCAACATAACACACAAAAAGAGTGTGAGTGGGATTCTCAAAAGAGCATAACTTCCACTGTAATTCAAGCGGATTTGGGTGCCTAACTCCCTTAGGCTCCCTTGATAATCCCCAGTTGTACCATAAAGAACTGAGTAGCCTAGAATGGTTTCAGAGGATTTTCTCTCCACAATTCATTTTTTTAACCCAGAGCTACCCAAAGGAAACTTTAGGGACGAGATATAAACCACAGAGTCATAAAATGTGTCCATTCCAAGATGCCCCTCTCCCCTGTAACTACAGGGTGAAGACACTGCAGATTTTTATTTGCTGGTGAAATCCAACAACAAGCAATTTTCTTCCTGCTTATAAGAAAGGTAGAGATGCACACCGCGAGTATGAATGCGTGTCTCAGGCATTTAAAATTATGCATATGCAAACTAGGGACAACCTTTGGGCTTCTGTCAAGTTTCCAATGCATCTCACAGTGGCACAAAGTTTTGACACAATCACTGTTTTAACTTCAGGCCCTACATGCAGTGCATAGATCCTGCAAGGTGCTGACTGCAGTGTTGATTGCAACCTGAGCTCCCTTTGACCTCAATAGGCAATGAGGGCTCTCGGCGGCTCACAGAAGGCGTTCAGCACCTCGCTGGACCAGGCTAGCTGTATATCCAAGTTCACCGGGCACGTAGGAGCTTCTGAGGCAAAACGCAGGGTATGTGTGTAGAGAGAGCAAGAAAGCACTGCCCTCCCTCACGGGGCCTGCAATCATTTAGCGGATTATTTAACGTTGTGGAATGCAGCGAGACTAGAGAGCATGGCTTACACCTTTCTGTGCAATTAAAGCACAGGACAGAAAACTCTGACAGGCCTCAAAGCCATTCACACCGGTGAGCAGAGTGAATTTCAGGGTTCGCTTCAGAAGCCTGAAGAACAGACCTGTCGAGGGAATGAATGTGATGTGCTGAGGTGGAGCTCATCCGAATGCGCCACATAGCGAGCTGTGCTGAACTTAAAGGCGAAAGCCCCCCACCTCCCCCACCAACCGCTGAAATAGGATTAGCTGGCCTCCTAAAGGAATAAATCTGTTGCTTTCATTCCTCTCCAGCCGTGCTCACAATGAAAGTCTTGATAAATGAATGTGTTATAAACTTCCTACAAGAACCGCTGACTATACATCAAAGTTATGCACTTCAACCACCCCAGTCTCCGTGGGGGAAATGTCTTTGGGATGGAACATGATCCTTTGCTGCCTGGAGCCAGCAGGGGCTGGGAGCGCTTCCGAAGCAGAGTTCTCAGCCCTGGGGGGTGACGGTGGTGGGGCACCTCGTTTGGGCTGACTCTAGAGCAGCACTGATGCAAGAAGCTGGGCTCAGCCCTCCGTGCTCTCATGCCTTCCGCTAGAGGCAGGGATAGACCCGATGTAGAGATCCTATAGGTTGGTTCTGAGGGTGAGGCAACTGGCAAATCCAATCACAGCGAAGGCTGCGAGTTTAGAGGATCGAGCGCCATACTCAGAAATGAGATTCTGCCAGGGATCACACACAGCAACGTGACCATGACATCACCGGTAACAGGCCCATGAGTGAGGC
Organism: Mauremys reevesii; assembly: GCF_016161935.1. Taxonomy (NCBI): domain Eukaryota; kingdom Metazoa; phylum Chordata; order Testudines; family Geoemydidae; genus Mauremys; species Mauremys reevesii. The sequence continues at coordinate 9,935,099 of NC_052641.1, read as the reverse complement.
CAGCAGAATGGGGCCCTCTAATTATTCCCAGAGACCTGTTTGACTGGGTAGGGGAAGGACATGACAGTTTGTTTATTATGGAACAGGAGCTTTTGCCCACAGCTCTCTCCTTGAGAGAGGTTGAAATTCAACCCATTTTACGCCCAGCAAAAGTCTCTAAAAAACCCTCAATGCACAGAAACGAAGGGGAAGGACTGTTGGTGAGAGCACTCACTAAGTGTCTCCTCCTTGGCAACCCCTCAATGAGGTCTTCTGAACAGCTGGCTCCGACAGACCATCCCCAGAATGAAGACTCTGCTAAGGGGACACAGGGAGGGGAAATCAAGAATCAAAACAAGGGTTAAAAAATAGGCTTTAAAAATGAACTGAGCAAACATTTGGCAGGATATTTTGCCTTTCTTTGGTGACTCTGGGACTGCAAGTGTGGGTGGAGGGGGAGTTCAAGGCTTGAGAGATCTTTTCCCAGCCAAGTGTCTGAGAGGCAGAGTCAGCGAGTGCAGTTTTCTTTGGTGCTCGGGACAGTGAGGGATTTACAATGCTGGCTAGGACCAGCAAGTATTGTGCAAGCATCTTCCGGTCAGCTCTGCCAATACACCTCAAGCTGGACAAGAGATGGACTGGCTCCCAAATACTCTGGGGTTGGTGGCACATCCAAATATTTTTTTTAACAGGATTTGAATCCTTGAGGCCCCTGATTCCACATCATCCTCTTTCCCACAAACACCCTTGGCTGCCCAGTTTTTGTGTTTCCCTCATGGATGGAAAGACAGCCTGGCTTTCTTCCATCCCTCCCTTCTTATTTCTGAATTCTCTTTGGAAGCCTCCTCTTCCCCTTCTGGCACCAGGAGTCTGAACCAAGAGGCTATCTCCTCCTGTCAGCTCACTGATCATATCCCAGTGGGACGCCGGACATCCCCACTCTCTTGAGTTGGTGCAATAGGGTCGGGTAGCCCCTTTTCTGAATCTTACTGATGATTCTCTTTCTAAAACTCTCTGCGGCCAGGGCTGTGAAATTCCCAACACTCCTCTAATCCCCTCTTCTCCTTTCCTTTGGGAGCATCATCATTTCTATTGTAGTGCCATCCAGAGGCCTCCTTCAAGATCAGGGCCTTGTTGTGCTAGACACTGTCCAAAAGCACAAATACACTGGCCCAGCCCCACTGTCTAAAACCCCCGTGAGGGAGTTGTGCTCTTTTTAGTCAAACTGAACCTCAAAATATGTATTCTGTGCATTTGTTGTCATTTTAAATGCCCAGGGATCCAGTTCGACTGCCTTCACCTGGGTCATCCCCCCCACCCGCCTCGCCCCGCCCCGATTTCCTACGGTGATCTCTGTAGCTAGGGTAGAATTTTCCTATTTAACTAAAAGACAGGACAGGCTGCATCTCAGGCCTCCTCCCATTGGTGAAGTGGGAGATAATCAAGAGGGAAGATTTTCTGAGGCACACAGAGTGGTTAGGCACCCAGCTCCCATGGAAAGTTTCCCAGTGGCCCCGTGCCGGCCTTTTATGTGGCTGTTTCATTTACATTTTTCTTTCTCAGGAAGTTCTTCTTGGGTTCTTTCACTGCTCTCTCTCCTTTTTTCTTCAATGTATGTTCACACCCCTGATACCACTCAGCTCAACTTGTTACTTGTCCTCCTATTAATATGCATTCCTTATTTCTCCCCCCCCCTCGTGCTTCTCCATTGTCCTTCAGTTCAAGGAACAGCTCTAGTTTAGAGTCAAATTCACCTACCTTCCACACAAGTGGGGTGTCAGATCAATTTTACTGCAGAAAATTATGTCCCTCAGAAACAGAAGAGTCATGGGTCCCAGGACAGAGAGACATTTACACTAAAAGAAGGTCTGCCACTCAGTGGGAAATCTTCTGCATAGATAACCTTTCATGTAGTCCTTGTTTTGGCCTGAGAAAATTTAGGAGGGTGCTGCCTGCAGAAAAGCTCCAAGATGATAAATTAACCAAAATGGTTGTAATCTAGGCAATGTATAATGCACGGGATCAAATGTCTTGCACTGGACTGGCAGAGTGCAGATACTTTAAACTGGGGGTAGAGAAAGAGGGAAGGGAAAAGGGTGGGCAAATGAATAAAGAAGCCCAAACCTTCCCAAAGGGGTATCATAAAGGGTATGTCTACACTGCAGTAAACAGCAATGAAGATGAAGGAGCACGGGTTTCAGCAGAGGTTGTACAAGTCCACCTGGGACCCCGAGCACATGACTTGCATTGCTAGCCTGTGTCAGGCTCCATGTCATCATCAGGGGCGGCTCTAGGAATTTGGCCGCCCCAAGCAGGGCGGCATGCCACAGGGGGCGCGCTGCTGGTCCCGCGGCTCCGGGGGACCTCTTGCAGACGTGCCTGTGGAGGGTGCGCTGGGAGGGCGGCAGGCGGCTCCGGCGGACCTTCCGCAGTCATGCCTGCAGGAGGTCTGCTGGTCCCGCGGCTCCGGTGGACCTCCCGCAGGCATCACTGTGGAAGGTCCGCCGGAGCCGCCTGCCGCCCTGCCGGCAAAATGCTGCCCCAAGTGCGCGCTTGGCGCGCTGGGGTCTGGAGCCGGCCCTGGTCATCATGGCTTCGCTGCTTCAGCTGGGCTAGCTAGGTTAAAGCTAGCACAAGTTTGCCTACCCGAGCAGCAGTCACACCTCCAGCTGCAGTGCAGACATACCCCAAAGCTGTAGTGACTCACTGGGTTAGTCAAGATGATGTCACATCCAGCTTAATTTGCAGAAAGAGCTTTAAGGGTACATCATGTGCCAGCCAAGATTTTCCTTATAGCAAGATGTTGTCAGTGGAGCTGGAGACATTGGGAACGCGCTGAAGCATGCCAGAAATTGAACCCTGAATCAGTGATGCATCTGAACACACTCCAAAAGTTAGCCTCTTAGATCACGGACAACCAATGTGTGTCATAGGCTGAGATTCAGAAGGAGCTAGCTTTGACTGCTGATATACTTTGTTGAGTCTAAGCTTCAAAAATGCAATTGCACCATTCAAGGCATGAATAGAATTATTCATTGTCAGAAAAATATGGCACGCTCACCGTGTGCTCAGAAGCCCCATGTCCATCCAACTTCTTATTTAGCCCTTCTCCTGTTGAAAACTGACTCAAGAGCCAGACCAACTTTCCAAGTGCTCAACAAACTACAGTGAGAGCCAGATTTTCAAAAGAACTCAGCACTAAAGTGGTTCAGAAAATAGAATTTCTGTCCTGTGGGAAATCCTGATATTTCAACATTGGTTTTTGCCCCAGAATGGGATGAAACACACACAATGAAAATTTCAAAAAAGTTCCTAAAAATGTTGCTCAGGAAATGCCTAAATCAAATGTTTTGTTTATAATTGTCCTATTTAAAAAAATCAGAGCATTTCATCAAAAATTGACATTTTTTCTCCTTCCAAAAATTTTGATTTCATTTGAATCCCATATTTTGGCTGGAAACATTTTGTGTTCCATCACCTCTGCTCATCTCCACCTAAATAAGGGCCACCTTTTCAAAAGTGTTCGGGTCCTAGCAGTTCCTAGGGCAACGCTTATGGACTGCATTTTCAAAAGGGCTCTAGAAAATCTGATTCAAGATACCAATTTGGTGACAATCTGTTCCTCCGTGTTTTCCAGCTCTTTCACAACTTGCTTTCAAGAATAGAAAATAATTCATCCAGGAGGCTGAGCAACTGCAGGTACTGGTTCCTCCGTATGCACGTACAACACAGTAATCTTCTATTCAGCCCAAGCCTTGAAATAAGAAAGCAGAGTTCTGGACAAGCATATTGATCAGGATTCCTGTAACTATCCCTTTGAAACACAAATCAACTTTTTTTTTTTTTTTAAGATCTCAGTATGTGCTGTGGTTCTGTTGCAATGTGTACTATCTAAATCCAATCCAACATCTTGGCAGTGGAACAGCTAAGCAGACATCCTCCTGAGCCAGCTATAACGTAAAAGATCGCCAAGTATGTTTCCCCTTTGAATTTACAGTAATAATAGTTTTCAGCTTTCCCCGCTATTGGGAGAGCTGTTCTGGATCCATGGGCAGAGATATTCCTACCCGCAGGTACTGTGACAACTCCCCTTTGGGCACGAGTGTTTTGTAAAGGGTGTTGTCCAGGACGTTCGCGAATATGTCCGTTTCCACAGTGAATGATGCTGTGACACTCTCGCTGGCATACAGCTAAGGTTAAGGCCTGTCTTCATCCCTGCTGCTGCTCTGGTTGGACTCCCAGCCTTTAGACCCCGAACCTGATTCTGCTCCTGTCTGTCCGTGCTCGGATCAAGATCAGGAGGGGTGGAAGCACCCGTGGGTCCTGAGGCCTGTCACTGGATAGCTCCCTGGCATAGATTATTAGTGCTCTGATCTTTCCCAGCTTCTAAGAGCACCCAGGTTTTTTCTAGCAACCAGGAATCAATGCTGGGGCAGAGGGAGCATATCCTGGCCATGCCTCCACCACTGGGTAACAGGGGAAGGAAGTTACTGTAGCTCTCCACCATCTAAGGCTCCCCCTTCCAAAAAGAGGATACAGTGGGAGCTGGATTCACCAACATTAGGGCCACTCTGCACTGGAGGTACTTGTGCAAAGTGACCCTAACTGACCTGGGAATCAGGGTTGAGGGGTAACTCCAAGGAAGTCAATGTACAATTGGTAGAGAGCAGAATCGGGCCAATGACTGTTAGTGGATGTTTGTGATCTTTGGTCAAGGGAAATTTTTCCTGTGAACAAGTACTTGTGAATTTAACTACACTAATAATAGCCACTGGAGAGTGAATCTCCATTGCCTTGCACCTGGGGCTGGAACCACAGCTCCACCAAGACTGCTGAGAACTGCACCACGGGTATTAAGAAGTTTAAAGGGACAGAAGAGAATTTATTGGGCATAGCAGAATCTGCAGATGGCACAGGGTTAGAGTAGTAGGGGCTCCTGGGCCATTCTGTCATCCCCCAGGAGCAGGATTTCTGGTTGGGGGAAAAGGGAACGGCCAGGTCATCTACGTCCTAGTGATGCTTGGCTGCCAGATGGCAGTTTAGGGAGATGTCACATCATCGATTAGCTCTGGACCTACTTGGCTGTGTGGCAAAAAGCCACCTTTACACACGTCCCTCATGAGCTGAGAAGGGTGGAAGAAAGGCTGGACTCCAGGATCTGGCCTCTTGTGCCATTTACACCTGTGTGAATGGAGTGCAAAGCACTATCACCAGCATCAAGTGAAAAACGCAGTTGTAGCATTTTTACACTTGCTTTGAACAGACAATTCGAGGCAGTGGAGAACCAGGCCCTGTAGGTTTTCTTTGTCCTTCTTTCTACATGTGCAATATAGTAACTCTCATCCCTGCTAACAGGCGAGTCCCAGGCGGTGCCTTGGAGGGGACACAGGGGAAGAATACAATGCACAAACAACACAGACTGGACCCAGTCCATGTTCCTTTTGTTTCCTCGAAAGCCTCGGTTCCTTCTTCTGTCCACACACATTTCACTTCCGCTCGTAACAATGCAGACACTGAATAAAGTCAGAAAGATTCTGCCATAATAGTGTCATGTTGCCAAAAATGATCTCAGCTCATATCTTCTCAGTTAAAATGGGACTATCCTCTCCTACACCCATCTGATTGTGGAAGAAATGCTTCCTTATTAAGCCTAAATCCATAGTTTTGGCATTATTTTTCCTCCAAGAGTTTCAGAGTTTCTTAAATGTTCCTCTCCATCTCTCTCACCATGTCTTCCAAATAACAAATACCACTATTTAACTCTGTTGAACTTGGAATATTATACCATGACTATTGTTTATATTACAGTCAGACCTATTGGCCCCAACTGAGATTCGGACCCCATTGTGGTTGATGCTCCAAAAAGCTTAGGCCCAGATCCTTGAAGACACCGAGGCACCTAAATATGTTTGAGGATCTGGGCCTTACACCACACAACAGGTGGAAGAAATGAAATATTATCTTCCGGGCCCTGTGGAATTTGCCACGGAGTTCCCCCTTTGCTGCAGAATTGTGCTTCCAGACTCTCAGCTTTCATTGAAAAAAAAATAAATAAAAAGTTTCTAGCGCCTGTGGATGTAAAGACAACCTTGAAAATGTAATAAATTGATGCAGTCGCATCTGCCTGAGCCTGCAGACAGCTTAAAACAATAGTTGTGAGCTGTCCCATTCATCTCACCCTGGGCATCAGGTCATGTGGGATGCTGCAGCAGCTGAGCTCTCCATGTTGCGGCAGCCAGGTGGATCCATATTTGATTTTTGTCTCCCTGCCCTGCTGAGACCTACCTGCAGCTGCCTCTTTCTCTCCCGATTTCCCTCCCTCCCCCACAGAGGAATTAACTGTGCACCATGCACTGTTCCATGAGCCCGGCAGCTGGAGGAGCCAGAAGCACGAGGAGTTTAGGAGATGAACAGCTGAAGCTGTCTACAAACTCCCTCCTTCCCTGGTGCACATGGGGAAAACACACCCTGACTAATGCCAATCGGACAACATTGTGGGAACCACGGCCTGGGCAGCTGAGTCAGCTGGAGAGCCCGGAGGAAAACTCCTCCGTCAATAATTACATTGCTGAAGTGTATGTCAACGCGCACCTTCATCTATGAGCCAAAGCTACGCATGTTTGTGGGGAAGATGGGAATGAAGGGCACTTCCTGGAGAGAGACTGAAGTAATCTTGCCATAGAGTTTAGGGTTTGTGCCACAGTATACATGGAACGCGGATGAGTATCTCCATGTTACAAAAGGGAAACTGAGGCACAGAGAGATTTATGTGGCTTGCCCAAGGTCACAGAGGAAGTCAGTGACCGAGCCAAATATAGAATCTCCCTTTTTCCAGTCCCAGACCTAGTGCCTTGACCATAAAACCATCCTTCCTCTCCAACATGTACTGTGTTGTGGTTTAACCTTTCACTCCCCCAACTGGTCTTTTATGTATGTTCAGAGCCGAGATAGGTTCATGCCGCATAATTCAGCCTTGTGTTCCGTTCTGGATTTGAAACACCCTTAGAGGTCAAGGTTGTTTGGAGCTGGGCTTCCAGCTCAGGCTCAAACCTAGTTCTTGGTGATGAAGGCCCAGATCCTCAAAAGGTACGTAGGCACCTAACTACCTTTGAAGTCAGTGGGAGTTAGTCACCAAAATACTTCGAGGCCGTGAGCCACAGTATTTCAAACTCTGATGCTAGTGCCACCTGCTGGCATGCTTGAGACACATCTAGTTCTGGGAACTTCACCTCTTCTGTGGCTTGTGGCTTTGGAATGGGATAGTGATCCATATTCAGCTGGGAATTTATGGTGACTTTATGGTTCCCACACATGCTTCACTGCCATCATATTTTGGAAGGCATACAATTACTGCAGCTCATTTGCTGAGTTAAAAGCTGAAGCCCTGCCGCACAGGACTGCACCCCGGGGCCCTGAGCTCCAGCACCCAGGGCTGAAGCCAAAGCCTGAGCAACTTAGCTTTGTGGTGTCCCTTGTGGCATGGAGCCCTGGGCAATGGCCCTGCTTCCCACCCCTTAACACTGGCCCTAGCTTTTATATGGAGAAAAACAGTTGTTGTGGCATAGATGGGCCATGGAGTTTTTATAGCATGTTAGGACGTGGAGGAGCTCAGAAAGAAAAAGGTTGAGAACCCCTGGTCTCAGGTACTTTATATGTTCCCCATCAGTGTAGAATCTGAGTGCCTTGGAGATCTGAATGTATTTATTCTAACAGCACCCCTGTGAGATAGGTTATTCCTTTGATCCCCATTGTATTGATGGGAATCTGAGTCACAGAGAGACTAAGGCCCAGATCCTCAAAGGTATTTGACATCCTATTGATGTCAATGGAAGCTAGGAGCCTAAATATCTTTGAGACTCTGAGCCTAAGTGACTTGTCTAGGGTCACACAGGGTATCTGTGGCAGAGTAGGGACTTTAATGAAGGTCTCTAGCATCCCAGTCCACAACCTTAAACATAAAACCAATCCTTCCTCTCCTTTGGGCACTGACAGGTGGAGAGGTATTGTTCTCTACATTAAACCTGGCTCACTGTCAAATGTATCAGGATCAGTCCACTACAGGATACAATCTAGATCTGCACCTTATCATTTGGGAGCCAGGTACAGAATTTGGTACTAGACCCATGGAAATCTCCCATTACAAAACCCAAAAGTTCATGAATCACACCTGGGTTAAGGGTTTGGTTTAAAACTTGAAGTTCAGTCCAGATCCACTGGAAAGTTAGTTGATGTTCACAAAGCTTTTGGGTGGTGATAGGATGGTCTTGTGGGCAAAGCACCGAACTGCTACGCAGGAAATTTAGGTTGTTTCCAGCTTTGCCATCAATGTCCTGCTTGACCCTGGGTAAAACTTGTAATTGCTCTGTGTCTCTATGCCCTGTCTGCAAGATGGGAGTAATGATAGTCTTGTCTCTTCAGTTCATAAACTCTCTGGGAGAAAGGATTTCTCTTATGTGCATATGCAATGCCTAGAAAAATGAAGCTCCAATCTCTGATAAGGTTTCAAGGTACTACACCACTAACAATAATAACAATGCATGTGATCCTAGACCCACTCTGGGGCCATTTTGAAACCAGGTGACATGCTGTGGTATCCATTCAGTTTTCCTTTGGATTTTTTGTGCTGATTCCAACCTGAAACTCAGAGCAAAACCCAAGACCTGGGAACCAAGTGAACTGTACCCTCCGGAAAAGGACAGACTACACGGACTACAACCAAAATGGGCAGTTGGGGTGAATCAGAACCAATCAGACAATGTTGCATGCACAAATCCTCATGAACCAAACCTGTGGAGACTTGCCCAGCTCCGTCTGGCTTTGCCCTAGTCACCCTGTTACGTGTTTGTAGTAAGTGATAGCATGTTCACGGAGGACAACAACCAAATAGGAAGACTAAATCTAAAAAGAAAAGAGGCTGCTCACGACCCAGCCTGCATTAAAACAGCCACTGTGACTATGCTCACGATAATATGCAGTATGCTTTCGTCAGCCAAAATCAATTATTTTAAATATATTTCTTGTGCACTGTTATTTATGAGAGGGTAAAATAGCCCCTCGTCCTCAGGCTACGGAAAGTCCATATCTTCCTCTCTAGCCTCCACTGCTTATTATTGGCAGGCATGGTTTTGGAAAGCCGCACTTCCCTATGTATTCTGAGCCCTCCACCCCCATTTTCCACTCTGGACGGGTGTGTGGCATGGGGAGACGCAGAGCAGTCAAATGCTGGCAGTTCCCTGTGGCTTTTGCAGTACACTCCTACACTTGGGATAATCTAATTACACAGAGCAAAAAAACTCACCCAACCATACATTTTTCCTCAGGATTCTGCTGCCACCAGCTACTTTTACTCCTCATTGAAATAGAGTCCCCCTCTTTTTTTTTTCCACGTCGTTAAAAATTTATTATTTAGACTGATGATGACATCATCTGGAGAGGGACCAGGGCTGTGGTCATTGGGGCCTCTTTCTGCATTACAGAGAGACAGTTTCTTCTCTCTCCCTTTGCAGTTCATTAATTTTTAAACAGGGCTTTGCTTTAAATATATACATCTCAGTGCTTTCAGCTGATGAGTCAGAGGTGGTGTCTTTCTGCCAGGCCTCATGCCAGCATTCCAGGCTTCCTGACAAAATGGGCATGCACCGTCTGCTCTGCAGCCCTTACTGAAAACCTCCTTCAGCAATGGGGGGGATTTGCTAGGATCATCTGGGTACATCTCACTAAAGCAGCCCCTTGCCATTGCAGGGCCCTCAGTCATTGGTGCACCTTAGTTCCTTCTGTTCTCTGCCTCCGGCACACAATAATGCAGTTTCCTGAAGGCTGGAATACTTTGGTCTAATTCTGGTTATTGGGCCCAGCCTGGGGGTAGCTGGGTGGTGTTTAGTGGCCTTTGGTCAGACTAGATGATGTGGTGGTCGCTTCTGGCCTTAAACTCTATGACTCTGTGTCTCTGTGAACAGCATCAAGTGAAAAAAAACAAAACAAAACCAAAAAACTTCTGCAGCATATACAGCTTTGCACACTGAGGGGTCCCAAAGCACTTTAGAGACCAGTGGCCAAATCCTGCTTAGAGCTGAGAGCTTATTGATTTCAAGAGATGATTTGCCTAAGTAAAATCACCAGGATTTGGGCCACACCTGAGGAAGGTGAGTTGAATTAGGCCCTATAGCCGTATTATTATGGTTTGGAGCCTAAGGGAGTTAGGCACCCACTGTCTATTACATTCCACTGGGATTTGGGGGCCTCCCTCCCTTAGTCCCCTTTGACAGTCCCAGCCTTAAACTTCAGTTGCTAATAATGAAGTAATAAAATGCAGATCACATGACTTGGAAATTAATTGTACTCTCTCCCCCTGACGGCTGCCAGAGAAAAACAGACCATGCAGTAGAGGAAATCATAAGCCACATTGTGCGTTTAAGGTTATCACCCCTTGAAGTCTGCGGGTACCCTCGTGAGGGCTGCCATTTCCCCACTAAGTATCCACCGGCACCAGGCCTCTGCCTTCTCTGTACAGATCCTAGGGAGTAATAAAACGTATGTCGATTACGAGTTGTATTACAGAGTACCCAATGTGGACAAGGCTCCCCTTGTGCTGGGCACTGACTCCAAGGGCAGTGGGAATAAAATGTATCTTCCCAGGAGGAGAAAAACAAATAACTTCCTCCGCTGTGTTTGTTTATTCATCCTTTAGCATGAGACAATACACAGCATCACAGGAACTGTTTCTTTTGAGACAATATCTGACTGTCCGCTATTGCACACCGATACAATCAATATTTGCTGTTCTACTCCTCCACGTGTCCATGCATGCGTACACACGAACTGGCACATATAGCACTGAAATGCAGCCACCTCTGGAGTGAAACGCAGCAGCTGTTTAACACTACACACCCGTTTAGGGCAAGAAGTGAAGAATGCCTTATCCAGCTGAAGCTGTAGCGAGCATTTAGGTTCACAAAATGTAACTGCTGAAATTAGGATTTGGCCAGAGCTTGCGAGCATCATCTGGGCTTATCTCACTGCAGGGGCCTTGGGCACGGCTGCACCTTGGTCCTTCCTATTCTGTGCCTGTAGCACAGAACAATTTTGTCTCCTGAGGGCTGTGATACAGTCTAACCCAGGTTATTGGGCTCAATACAGGGGTAACTGGGTAGGGTTTCGTGGCCTCTGAGGTGCAGCTCAGTCTTGATGATCTGGTGGTCTCTCCTGGCCAACGGTCCCTTCTGGCTTTAAACTCTATAATCTAAAAGGCATTCTTCACCTACTCTTGTGAGAAGTGCCATGGATTCTTTAATGATCAGAAGCGGCCAAGGCCTCAGTTTTAGATCTCATCCCAGCACAACATCTGCCCTCACAACCTTGCTGGGCCGCTGGTTCGGTCCTGGTGGAGCACAAAGCGTGCTGCCTATTGAATTATCTCCATCTACTTCTTCCTGAAGTGCCTGGGTTGTCACTGAATCCTCTATGTCCAAATACCAAGGAGACCCAAATCTTCCTAGCTTAGGAGACCTCACCTCATCATAGCTCCCAGGAGCATATAGCAGGGGTGGCCAGCTCATGAGCCACATGTGGCTCTTTTACAAATTAAAGTGTGGCTTGTGGAGCTCCCCATGTTCCGCCCTCCCATTCTCCGCCTACTAGACTGGGTGTGGAGAGCTCAGGGCTTCTGCCCTGGGGTGGGGTGGTGGGGCTAAGGGCTTCTGCCCAGCAGGGAGGGGGGTCTAGCAGCTTCAGCCCAATGGGACATACCTGCTGGCGCTGGGGTAAGTTTGGCCACCTCAATATATAGAGTCAGACTTAGGAAGAGGAATGCTGTTGTCTCTTTTTTTTTCTTTGTCAGAACGCTAGTGGAAAACAAAGGCTGTTATACACATAAACCACAGTCTGCCTTGTAGATAACATGAGAGAAGACTCTGAAGAGGTCAGATGTATAAACCGATTAAAACATTGGTTCATGCTCTCTTTCTGTTGTTGTTGTACTCAGTGATCCAGTAATATATTTCAACAAAATCCCATCTCAGGTGACACAATGTCCTGCTCACTATCAAAACCACTATTTCCGTGTCCAGTTTCTTAACCTGTTGCTTACAGGTTGCAACCTCCCATCCCTAACCTCTAAGGCAGAGGTTCCCCAGGGGTGACCTATAGAGAGCTGGACGGTTCTGGTTCGTCTTCCTTTGTAGATGAAAGAGGCAGAACAGATGGGAGAGGGACATGAAACAAAGAGCAATAGCAGACAGTGTGATTAATTATTTGATTGCTCTTAAAGAGAATTAAAAACCTGTTAAATGCTTTCCTAGCATGGTTTCTCCATGTAGTTGCCAATGGGATGTTATGCAATCCTAAGTGGGAAGGGAAATAGTCCACATGATCCCAAATGGTGGGGAAGGTATCCACAATCTTTCTATTAAGGTGGGTTCCATGTTATGAAAAGTATTGACAACCCCTGCTCTATTGCAAACTACACATGTTCGCTGTGAGAGCCAAACAAACTCACTCTCCATTCACTTCCCAACCTAATTCTTCCACTCCTCTTTCCAAACTCCAATGACTCTCTTGTGGAGCTCCTATAAGACTGGTGCCATCCCTGCCCTTGCAAAGCCAGTCTTCCTCTGCCCCGAGATATGGGCTTCCGTCTAAGGGCCTGATCCAAAGCCCATGGAAGTCAATGAGAAACTTTCCATTGTCTTCCATGGGCTTTGAGTCAGGCCCTAAATGAATTGCAGGAGGAGAAGCTGGAGCATAGAGGAGGGTAAATCGCCTGAATTAAAATGAATTAGGACACAGACATATTAACTTAGGGCAGTCAGTCAACCCTTGCATTAGCTCGATTCTTCAGCTACTGTAGGAATTTAGATCAATCGTACAAGTATTGTGCTATGCTTAGTAGAAGGCATATAGTATTAGCACCCATGCATGTTCTGGAGTATGAATGTACCTTGCAAGACCTTTATGTCCCTGCGTACCCAGGCCTGTGCTATACGGGCTAGATTTTCACAAGAGTGCAGGGCCAGACATTGGAGTGCTCAGCACACAGCAGTTCCTGTTGTGACACCTATAGCCAGATTTCCAGAAGAGCTCAGGACCCAACATGCAGCCAATGTGCAAAGCTCTTTGGAAAACCGTACCCACGTGTGGGGTGCTGACCCCTCTTGAAAATTTCAGTCTGTGTAGAGCCAGCACTTGCTATGGTCAAAACATGGACAATGATGAGGTCCCAAGCTCTGCATTGAGCAGTGATTGCCTCATCCTTACCCCTGCCCCGGGATCCAGACAACCACGTGTGTGGCTAACCAAACATTTATATAAACTCCTGAACTTTTCATTTCTTTTGGACAGGGAATAAGATGGGCTGAGTCATATGGTGCTTTTGTCAGGGGTCTTTGAAGACGAGTCATTACACAGGTCAGCACAGGATGATGCTTTACGTGGGTGGGTGGATTCTTTTTCTCTTAGTCCAGAATTCCACATTCAGTTTGAATATATATGAATGAGTGCAGCAGCCCTCGTGTGGCTATGAAATCACTTCTCCCAAAACACTGTTGACGAGATTCAGCAGCAGGAGACTGTGGCAGGTCTTGACCTAATATATTTTCCAGTCATAATTTTTCAGATATCTCCAGGAATGGATCTGAACTCAGTTTACTGTTTGTTTTGCTTTGTTTTGGCATTTGTTTTTTCCAGCATAGCTTTATAGAAGAACAGCTCCTTTATAGGCAGCAGCCTGAATTTATGCAGCTGTCTCTCAACCAGTCACTGACCATTACATTCCATATTTACAGTGTCAACCAGATGGGTAAACAAGTAAATATTGCAATCTTAAACCAAATCTCCATTAACGTTAATGTGCCTTAAAAGAAGAGGAAAGAACACAGGTACCAATGCATGGCTATGCATCGGCCCAGCAGCTTTGTTAGCTTTTGCCTTGTGCACAGGGGAAGGATAGATGTACATGAATATTGATCACCCTCAGTCAATCTCTGTCTTTAAATAAAGGGGTATATTTTTAATTTGGTTGCTCTCGCTCGCTCTCTCTCTCTCTTTACATCTGTGGTAGCTGAATGTGACCATTTGTCCAGACAACTGTAAGTTTTGGAAAACAGTTTCGGAATATGATATGTTTTGTTACCAAAACACACAACGGCATTTTGGAGGGAAAAAAACCAGAAGTACTTGCTCACAGTAATAGCTATTTTCCTTTCCTCTTAAAGCAACACAATGAAGCAATTACTGTACACTATACTTCCATGGAGTGTTTCGGCTCAGGAGATTGGTTGGGAGGTTTAGAGGGGGTTGGAGGTGTGGCAAAAGGAAAAGCAACAACTCCTACCAGATATGATTCACTAACAACAAAAACATCCCACCTGGGTACTTCTTACTTTTCATAGGCTTAGGATAGGTTTTCCACTAGCAGGGTTTTATGATTAGAGGAATCTTTCTATAATGGGATTGATGACATAGGTGTTAGCATGAAAATAGGAAGGACCTGAAAGGTTAGTGCTAAGCTGAGAATCTCACAGTATCTGAATCTTTAGAGATTCTGAGAAAACTCCTTGCAGTTTTGGGAGGATGTGCTATATGGGAAACCCTCTAATTTAGCTGAGAAAGGAGGACTTGTGCATGGATAATTATCTCTGTGGAATTAAACTGAATGGAGAAATACATGAATAAACATGGAACACTCCTCGTCCGATGAGCCATTGGGTGTCTCCTACCTCTCTCTCTCCCCCTCTCACACACAATGCACAATCCATTACTGGAATTACTGAATGCAGAACAAATGTATTAGACTGAGGAACTGCATATAAATTAGAATTAGATTAAGGATCAGAATATAAATTAGAAGTTGGTTAAGGGACATAATGTAAAGGAGTGCCGAACCAGGCATCAAATGTTATGAATGAATCATTGGATCTTATATATATTTTTAAAGACATTTTATTTCTGAAAGACTTTGGCAGGCAGTGTTGGTTTAAATTTGTCTGTAAATTTTGATCTGTTTTTAAGGTATTACATGGAGCCAGCAGCTACCCCTATATTTAGGTTACCTAAAAAACATAATATGAGATTATTGCAACTTTTTTTAAACAGCTTTAAGGCACCTGCTGACAGGCATCAGGAAATTAAAATGATTGTGTCTGTTATTTTCTTGTGTGAGCAATACTTAATAATTTCAATATAATTCAGTGTAAGACATGAGATACCGTAACAGGCTTATAAAAATGGAAGTCTGATGAGATGTAAATCTGAGGTCATGAGCATCTGTTGTTTTTAACAACTGCAGGGCACTTTTCATAAGAAGTGAGTTGTTATGCCTCAGTCTAGGGCCTGATTCTATAACATTGCTGAATTCAGTGAGAACTTCAGCGTGGACTTCAACTGGAACAGGATCAAGTCTCTGGTGATTACCTTCCCCGTACAATTCTGACATGGTATCACAGCTCTCTGTAGGTTTGCCTTAGAGGTGCTGCCTGTAGCTCCTATTGCTTTCTGTATCAGTTGCAGATGCTTGGCACCCCTTCTTACTGTTAACTATTCTACAGCATCGCTGTATGCTGTTAAGCAGGGCCACCCAGAGGATTCAGGGGGCCTGGGGGAAAGCAATTTCAGGAGCCCTTCCATAAAAAAAAGTTGCAATACTATAGTCTCATTGGGGGCCTGGGGCAAATTGCCCCACTCTGGGTGGCCCTGCTGTTAAGCAGATGACATGTTCCACCCCAGCATTGCATTTCAGTGGCAGATGAAATGAGAATCATAGATTATTAGGGTTGGAAGGGACACCTCAGTAGATCATCTAGTCCAACCCCCTGCTCAAAGCAGGACCAATCCCCAAATTGCTCCCTCAAGGATTGAACTCACAACTCTGGGTTTAGCAGGCCAATGCTCAGACCACTGAGCTATCCCTCCCCCACTTTATATCCAAAATGCATTCTGTGATCCAATGGAATGAAAAAAGACAAATGAACATAACATGCTATGTTATTATTTATCATTGTTGGTTGCTTTTTTTTTTGGAAAAAAACCAACATAAGAAAAGTCTACAACAAAAGACTTATTATGTGCTCTTCCAAATGTAAATAACTTTATGCATTAATCCGTCATCAGATATGGTGAATACCAAACTCAGTACTAGGATGAGAATGTTGTGGAGGAAAATATTACATAAAACAGGGAACCTGAAGTAAAGAACAATGTACAGAAGGTGGGCAAGAGCCAGAAATGGGGTGGAAAGTTTTATATATGTATATACAATAATATAAGTGGGAATTAAGTGATTCATCAACCTTGACTGTCCTAAAAACTCTTTTTGTTATGTGTTGATATGACAGACTGGGGCTCCTCAGTGCTACCACACTACAAATCAATAATAATTTCATCCTTAGATTTTTTCCCCTCTGTGCAATATTATGTAAACATTGTGCAATGGTATGTACTGACACAATAGCTGTACAAAAACATGTACCCTACAGGAACATGCACTGACAATAGTTGTGGAATACCATGTACTGACACAATAGCACATGTGCTGGAGGACACAATGAATCAGTTACAGCCTGCCTTAAAGTTGCTGTGGGGTTCTTGTTTCCCTGGAATTTTTGACTCCTTGATCCAAATTCAGAAGTAATGTTGACGTCAGTGTAAATTACATGTCAGTAAATCTGTGTAAATTAGTGTAAACGGGTGTATTTTAAAGGCCAAGGGGCCAAAAAGAGCTGATTTGTAGTGGGAAAAACCCACTGACAAGGGGATATAAAGGATGTAGATAAAATAGGGAGAGTCATATTTATTTTACCTCCTTGCATACTCTGGTGATTGCTTTGACTGCTACAACCCCACTCCTTTCTCAGCTTCTTTAGGGCCTTCTTTTTTGGACTTATGTTCAATACCTTCCTCTTTTGCCCTTTTCCTTTTTTTTGTGTGTGTACCTCATTTGTTTTTGTGTGCATTGGATTTGTACAGGGACATTTTTATTATGTTTCTACTGCATATCACTTTGTTGTCATTAATAATAATACCCAGCTCTATATTATGTTTTTATCCATATCCCTCAAAGCACATTACAAAGGAAGCCAGGATGGTTATCCCCCTTGACAAATGGGAAAGCGACGGCACAAAGAAATATGTGACTTATGCAAGGTTCTCCAGCAGGAGAACAGGGCCTAGGGGTGACATCTCCAAAGCCCAAGTCCAGCATTTTAGCCACTAAGCCACATAGGAACCTGAATTTCTTCTTGTGGCATGAAAGATGGCTGATTACAGAAGAGTTTTTTAAAACTCCTCATTCTTTGGTAGTAGAGCTTGTAAAAATAAATAAATAAAAGGAGAGACGTTCACAAAAATACGCCCCCCTCCAAATTTCAAAATTTCATTGCAATCTCTAAATCAAATTATTGTATCAGCTCTATTATTGTTTGATAAGTGTGGGGGATCGGGAGGGGGAGCGTGGAAACATGAAAAAATAGCAACATGCTTCCCGGGGGGTGGTTTTTCTTCATTTTAATTCCAGCATTTTGAAATGTCAGTCAAACTATGAACTTGAAAACATTTCCACTGGCTATAATTCATACTACCACTAGTCAACCTCAGCCGTAAGCCCCAAACCTACATTTTGTGGATCTTCCATTCTAGACCTAGAACATTTGAAAGATTCCCACTCAAATATACCCTGTTGTTGCTACAGATAGTGCCACAGGATTGTTAGTGACCACAACAAGCAAGAACCTCAGCTTTATGTCTCATGAACCTTTAACAGCACACCATCTACTAACACCATCTGTAACAGTGCTCACTACTGACTCAAAAGATTTTCTGACTCACCCAATGCCTCTTCCTTCATTTCCATAGCAAATATTTGGGGTTTTCCCCTAGAAACACATGTAAATAAAGCTATCATTTAAGTGGGTCTATTTTGTTTTGTCTACTTCTTTTTTCCACCAAAGAGAAAGGCATTTTAGGAAAAGTTGTTATAGGAGGGTCAAGGAGAATCACAATTATTCTGCTTAGAAAAAAGTCAATGATAAATCGTATCATTGTTATGAATGATTTGTAAAGCACTGTAAATCTCCATGGCAGTAATTATGGTGCTCTGTATATATAATTTTGGCATTCTGCATATACAAGCACTTGGACTTGAACTCTTCCTAGATGATTAGGAAATTAAAGGTCATCACATCAATCACTTGAAAAGTAATTTCCACTAGATTTTCAGTAAGGCCTTATTGACCTAGGAACACCCAGGAAAATTAATCCTGGTTAACTAAAGGTGTGAATTTGAAGTGGGGTGAGTTAAACTTGCTTTAAACAACTGGGTGAACACCATCATTCAGAATTAAAATGGCCTTAATTTGATTTAGTTTAATTCACTTCCAAACTGAATTAAATTAAACCAAATTAAAGCCACTTCAATTCTGAATAATAGTGTCCACACAGGGATTTAATGTGGTTTAACTAATCCACTTCAAATTCATTCCTGTAGTTAATTCAGATTAATTTTTCCTGGATGTCCTCTGTAGACAAACCCTAAATTCTCAGATTTGCCTTCATTGTTAGAGGGCATTAATAACTCCTCTGCAGACAAACAAGTTTATTTTAAGGCAGCTATTATCAACCTTTTGTGTATTACGGCCCTATTGTTGCCCCTTCCTTTCTAGCCACAAAGAATAGGAGAATGGCTAGAGCTTCTCAGGAGCTAACAAACCACAGGATGAGGACCCATGTTTTAAGTATGTTGATAGAATAATGTTATAATGAGCCAATGTTATTAATTTCCAAGGTCTTGTTCTCCATTGAGGGCTTGCATGGGACTTAAGGGTGCTGAAGCCTCGTACTGCACAGGGGTGAATTTCACCCATGGAGATCTCTGCTTATTTCCCCCATCTCTAATTTGGAAACTCAATGTGTCAGTGTCCAGTATGTAATTACAGGTAAGACACACCCACAGAGCAAACCTTGCTAATAAAACAGGGACGGGCAGCTGCCTGTCTGCCCTTGTATGGAAACGACAGCCTAGTTACTGGCATTAGTTCAAATGTCTCTGGTGTTCTGCCTTCCCTGTCAATAGATTCATTTTCTGGTGATAAGCAAAAAAGACACTAAGCTACAAGTCACTTATATTCAAGATTAAGCTAATTTTCCCCTCTGTTTAGTCAAATGAGGGGTTCCTGTGTTATAAAGCTAGATAGAAAGCTGGCTAGATTGTCAGGCTCAACGGGTAGTGATCAATGGCTCGATGTCTAGTTGGCAGCCGGTATCAAGCGGAGTACCCCATGGGTCGGTCCTGGGGCCGGTTTTGTTCAGTATCTTTATCAATGATCTGGATGATGGGATTAAGTGCACCCTCAGCAAGTTCGCAGATGACTCTAAACTGCGGGGAGAGGTAGATACGCAGGAGGGTAGGGATAGGGTCCAGAGTGACCTGGACAAATTGGAGGATTGGACTAAAAGAAATCTGATGAGGGTCAACAAGGACAAGTGCAGAGTCTTGCACTTAGGAAGGAAGAATCCCATGCATTGCTACAGGCTGGGGACCGACTGGCTAAGCAGCAGTTCTGCAGAAAAAGACCTGGGGATTACAGTGGATGAGAAGGTGGATATAAGTCAGCGGTGTGCCCTTTTTGCCAAGAAGGCCAACAGCATATTGGGCTGTATCAGTAGGAGCATTGCCAGCAGATCAAGGGAAGTGATTATTCCCCTCTATTCAGCACTGGTGAGGCCACATCTGGAGTATTGTGTCCAGTTTTGGTCCCCCCACTACAAAAGGGATGTGGACAAGTTGGAGACAGTCCAGCGGAGGGCAACAAAAATTATTATGGGGCTGGGCCACATGACTTATGAGGAAAGTCTGAGGGAACTGGGGTTATTTAGTCTGCAGAAGAGAAGAGTGAGGGGAGATTTGATAGCAGCCTTCAACTACCTGAAGGGGGGTTTCAAAGAGGGTGGAGCTTGGCTGTTCTCATTGGTGGCAGATAACAGAACAAGGAGCAATGGTCTCAGGTTGCAGTGGGGGAGGTCTAGGTTGGATATTAGGAAACACTATTTCACTAGGAGGGTGGTAAAGCACTGGAATGGTTACCTAGGGAGGTGGTGGAATCTCCATCCTTAGAGGTTTTTATGGTCCGGCTTGACAAAGCCCTGGCTGGGATGATTTAGTTGGGGATTGGTCCTGTTTGAGCAGGGAGTTGGACTAGATGACCTCCTGAGGTCTCTTCCAACCCTGATATTCTATGATTCTACAATAAACTGCAGGTTCCTGATGGAAGGCACTAGCCATGGTACATACAACTGACTTCAGTTGAAACAAGGCTAATCTACCTCTGCTACTGCCTCTGACTTGCCTTTCGGCTGGGTGAATTGTTTCTTGCATGGGTACACAAACTGCTTCTGATTTGAACCGCGCTCATGGTTCTATGAAGGATGCAAATATGCAGCAAAATCCAGCTACCAAGTGGGAGCCTCTGCTCTTTGTTAAGTTGGCTATAGTGTCTGTGGTGCAAGATGCAACATCATTATGGGCATGCTGCTGGACTGGTCTATGCTGGTTAAGCAGGGAGGATGAGGGGGGAGCAGGGCTATGCCCTGAAATTACTCTGTTACCAAAAAAAAAAGGGTTGATTTCTTTTATTTACTGTATAACAACCGACTCCAATAGTCCTTGAATTCCTAACACTAGAGTGATGGCTTTATGAGAACATCAAAGGGAGTGAGCCTGTCTGAACCCTCATAGACACTAGCACGCTTCTCCTAGGAGTGGCGAAGCGGCTGCAGCCAGTGTCCACTGGGAGCTTCCAAAAGGAGAACCCTTCCTGAATTATGAGCAGGCCCACACACACACACTCAACTTCACAGTCCATTGCTTTATAGGAGCAGAGTCTTTGTTGTCTGCACCAAGGCAATATATCTCTTTAAGGCCTGCCAGTGACTCCACCGAGAGATAAACAAAGCCTCTAAATCAAAAGGAGATGGAGCAGAGGGAAATATTTGGCACCCCCAGTACACAGAGCTATTTATTTTTTAACCCATTGTGACACAGGATGGCACAGAGCTCCTTTGAACATAAAACGTGTCATCCTGCTACCCAGGAAGAAACTGGCAACATGACAAAAGGAATAACAAGCAACGTGTCTGTGGAAGGGATTGCATTAATCTGAGGCAGTTTGGTGAAGTGGCTAGGACATTGGACTGGGTGTTAGGACACTTAGTTTCTAATTGTGGTTTTGCCAGTAACTTGGTGCATGACCTTGGGCAGTTCATTTTGCCTCTGTTCCTTCTCCCACCCTTTGTCTTGTCTATATATAGACTGTAAGGCCCAGATCCTCAAAGGTACTTTGGCTCCTAACACCCATTAATATCAGTAGAAGTTAAGAGTCTAAATACCTTTAAGGACCTGGGCCCAAGCTCTTAGGGGAAGGGATTATCTTTTACAATTTGTGTATGACACTTAAGGCAAGGAGACCCTGATATTTGCTGGGGTTTCAAGGAGTCACTGTGATACAGTGAATAATGAATAAAGAACAATATACTGTCTAGTGGCATCTTTCACACAGGTGAGGGCAAGTAATGACTCAACTCCATGTATGACTAGACTGAATTGCTTTAAAAGGGAGTTGAGTCAGGAAGGTGGATCCCTCAATGGAATAACATCATCCTGACTGGAGGAATGCCAGGGGACTTCAGAGGCATCTTTCTTAAAGTGACCAAATCCCTTCATCTATAAAGAGGCCACATCTCTCCCCATTGCAGAGTTGAACCACATTTTATATATTTGGTGCTGGGCAAAAGGCCAGATCCATCATATGACACCTATTTCTTCCAGTCATTTTGAGAATTCTTGTATCTTTTCAACACCCACTGATAAGTGTATCTCACAGCCCAGTTCTTTTCTATCTCTTCTCCCTCCTTGAAATCTGCTCCCAGTTACAAGGAGAGCACATCTGGCCAGGTCATTCCAGAAGTACCAGGCCAAAGTGCTACTAGAGAAAGAATTGAAAAAGAAATCTAGTTTGCTCTGATAAGTTTCATAGGACAGTCATCACATTTCTAGCTAGAAAGAGTTTAAGAGGAGTTTGAAGTTTGTTGGGTCATCATCGCAAACAAAGCTACTCCAATTTGTTTTTATGCAGGGAAATCGTTTCAGACACAGACATTTAAGTTTTGCCTACAAAAGTATTCCACACATGCACTAATAGCTAACTGTGTGTGCAAAACCACACATTAGCACATGCAAAACGGGAAATGGTGCAAATGTGCAAATTGGTATTTTGTGTGTGCAGTTTCCTGTTTGTGCCTGAGAATGCAAATTTTGCTCTGTTTTGAAAAGTTGGCTCTTAAAATCCAATGCAATAACCAAAAAAAAAAGTGTCATAAAAGAGTAAATAAATTCCACTGAAAATCTGCCACTGTTCTGGCTTTTTTTTTTTTAAACATCATAGATGGTTTCCAACAAATAGTTTAAACCCAGCTCTCCTCAAACAATCCAATGTTTAGGCTAATTTGGATACAGCATTTGAGTTTGGGCCATTGGTCAGACAGATTTGCAAAATTCAGGGTAAGGTTTCAAATCCCTCCCAAACTTCCTGGGTGTTCAGAGCTAGGATTCAGAGTCATCTATATTTTATACCATGGGCCCGATCTTTCCCTGACATCACTTTTACAGCAGCTGAACTTTTCACTGACTTCCACGGAATGACTCCTGATTTACTGTGGCATAAGTGAGAGGAAAGTTTGACCCCTGAATTCCAAACGGTGTACAGTAACATAAACCCTCCCTCCTGGCTGTAATTTTGATTCTACCCTGAGTAGTTCCAGAATCCCATCACAAAAAGCTGCTTCTCACTCTTTCTGTTCACCTTCAGAATGCTATTCACCCATGAGTTAGAGTGCACGAGAGAAAGACAAGGAACTGCATACTCTGCCTATTTTTTAAATTATTATTTTTAGCTCTTTTTTTTTCTCCCTGTGATCACAGCTGAACTTTCTACTGGCCTCCAGGGAACAGAGAGCAATAACTTAAAATGGCCTAGTAGATACATCAGTGGCCTCTAGCCAGCAGCAATTTCCAACCTTGCTATGTTATAAGAAAGGGGTGGGGGGAACAAAAGAGGGGGGAGAATGGAAACCAGAAAAAGCAGAAATATCCCTTAATATTAGTGAGAATTGGAAAGTCCTGTTCGTGGTTTCAATGACAGGTTTAAGTTTCTATTTTTTTTAAAAGGAATTTGGAATATCTGTTTCAAATGAGAGTAAATATTTTCCCTCAGACACTGAATATTCTTGTGATATTCAGGCTTCTGCCATATTGCAGGCAGGGGGCAATTGCACAGACCAAATAAATCAGTGCGCTCTCTCCACTGGAGTACAACAAACATTTGTAAAGACATTCTTTAAAATGGCATAAATTGACCTAATTTGGGACCCCGTAAACACACATGCAAACGTGTTTTTCCTCATGTTTCCCTGGCAAGCAGGGGCCCAAAGTCCATCTCTGAACTTGCTAGGACATTTTAAATAACATCAGTCAAATGAGAGCACTTTGAAAAGGAATGTTTTTACGGCACCTACCTTCCCAAAGCTCTTTAAAGTCCCCAAAGCACCGCACTCACCACACAGGGAGTAGAAATTCAGCTGCCTCTGAGGCACAGTGCGGTATGCGATGTAAAGTGCACAGCAATGCTACTCGGTACAACCGTCCAGGTCAGGAAGTGGCAGAAGAATGCCCAGATGGAAATGGAACTTCAGGAGGAAGGAATTCAGGGAGGAAGAATGTAATTACCCACACTGAGATGTGGCGAGGAAACGGGGGATACTCTTGTAAAGAGGGTTATGTGATCTTTAAAGATCACAAACGGTCAGGGCCTAAGCCAGAGGTGGCCAACCTGAGCCGGAGAAAGAGCCAGAATTTACCAATGTCCATTGCCAAAGAGCCACAGTAATACGTCAGCAGCCCCGCACCAGCTCCCCTTCTCGCTCCCAGCGCCTCCCACCCACCAGCTGCCCCGCCTATCAGCGCCTCCTCATCCCTCCCTGCACCTCCTGTTTCGTGGCATGCAGGAGGCTCGGGGCGGGGGGGGGGAGGGAGAGGGAGAGAGGAGCCAGGGCACGGCAGACTCAGAGGAGGGGGCGGGAAGGGGTGGAGTGGGGCAGGGCATGTGGCAGAGCCAGGGGGTGAGCAGCGAGCACCCCCCGGCACATTAGAAAGTTGGCGCCTGTAGCTCCAGCCCCGGAGTCGGTGCCTGTACAAGGAGCTGCATATTAACTTCTGAAGCGCCGCATGTGGCTCCGGAGCCACAGGTTGGCCACCCCTGTCCTAAGCCATTTGTGATTAGCTTTAAAATGACTAGTCTCATTGACGTCAACATGATTCTGGGGCAGTGGTGTAGTGGGGACACAACACTGCAAAAACACACCTAACCTCCGTGAGAATGGCAGGCAGTCAGAATTTGGCCCAAGGGATTTACTGTGCAAAAGGGGCTACCCTGCCAAAATATCTGGGGAAATGCAAAGCACAAAGAATGAGGACACATAATATGATGTCATCTAACGAGCATGGAAAGGGGATTTCAGGTCCAAGCACTTTGCATTTGGCTTCCTTCTGCCATGGCACTCCGGCTTTTCAAACTCATACAAAAGATACGTTCCTAAGAATTAGGATTGTTCATTTTCAGGTTACATGACTTCCTTCAATTGCAAAAGGCTTCAGGCTGCACGGAGGCTCTCCTTTCTAATGGTATCAACAATGTATCCTCAATGAGACTTGGATTTTAATTCCTTAGGATGCTAAGAGCCGAATGGAGTTTCCTTAATCTGGGACACAGGATCAAAATGTAGTTTTAAATCAAACAACATAAATGAACCAAAATTTCAAAGCTAGGAGCGTGACGATATGACCGCTGAAGTCAATGGGATGGATGCCATTGACCTCAATGTGGACTCTTTCCATTGACTTCAGTGAGCATTGGATGAGTTCCCTAAGGCCCCAATCCTGCAGAGCACTTAAGTATGAAGCATATAAATAGTTCCCTTTAAGTCAACTTCTGGGACTAATGAGACAGCTGATAGGACTACTCATGCTTAAAAGCTAAACACATGTTTAAGTGCCTCCTGGGTTAGGGCTGAAGTGCCTAACGTGCTCCCATAAAATTTAGCACAAGCCTGTTTGCACACATGGTTACCCAATTTCCACCAGCGAAACGACCATTTTCATGGAAAACAGCAGTATTTATATTTTGTGGAGGCAGTTTAAAGACCACAGCTTGAAAATCTGACCCTAGCATCCGCAGAGGTGCATACGCACCCACACACTCCAAAAGGCAGGTGCACCTGTCTCGGAGGCCAGAGAACTGCCCCCCGGACCAAACTTAGCTTCCACTTGCACCATTGTAGGTCAGGAATAGCTCCAATTAACTTCCTATGGACCTGGATGTAACTGAAAGCAGGATCTGGCCTACTGTGTCTAAATAACCAAACCCTTTGTTTTAAACTAAGTTATTTCCCAGCATTATTATACCCTATAAAATGAAGGCAATTTGGTTAACAAACAGATTTTAAGTGAGGAGGCAGAGGACTGAGGCTCTTTGGAAGAAGGTAATGAACTAGTTGTACTAGGCTTTGGTAAAAAAAGGATCCATCTAATGCACCGTTTGAAACAGAATGGGGGCAGGGCCAGCCTCATCTTGCCATTGTGTTTGTACAATGCCTACCACAAGGGGGTCTGGGTTCTTGATGGGGGACCCTAGGCACTAGCCGAATACAATACAAATAATGAATAACGAAGGATGGCCTTGTGGTTAAAGCTCATGCCGGTGTATCTAGCCATCAGGGTCTAATCCCAGTTCTGCCATGGGCCATTGAGCAAATCACTTAACTTCTTTGTGACTCAGTCTCCTGAATTGTGAAATGGGAGCGAATATTACTGTTCTACCTCCCAGGAGGGCTTGCAAGGCTAAAGGGCCTTGAGATCTTTGAATGAAAAGATCCTGCAAGGGAAGTATCAGTACTAACCAACTGCTTTGCTAACGACAAACATGTTTGTCCCACAGTGTCTTCAGCAGAAAGCTATTTCACAAAAATGGCAACTAAGGGTGAGGTTCATCTAGAAAGAAGCAGAATAGCGTGAGGATCTCCTGGATTTTTTTTTTTAAAAACCTCAAAAATGGATGAGAAATGCTGCCCTTTCATAAGTGCAAAGAAAGGAGCGACTGACAAGAATAATACTTGCGAGGTGAATGTACCTATTTGTAAGTCTGGTTCAATGGAGCACTTCCTACTCAATGGTTACTCCTGTTAGGGGAGCAGCCTGCCTGATTTTCCTAAAAGACCCCACGTGGGCCTGTGTTTTGCCATGCTAATTGGAATTTTGGGGGCAAAACAGTCATTGTTTCTTTTACTTTTTTTCTCTTTCCCCACCATCCCCTTTCTAACAAGTGGAGCTGCAGCCACATTCTATTTCTCCCCCACTACAATTGTTTCATTAGATTCTTTGTGCGTGTGTGTGTCTCTATGTGTGTTTTGGTTTTTTTTTTTTCCGCTGAAGCCTGAAATATGCTCCAAATTAAGAGAAAAGCTCCATGTCACTTGGGATTGGACTGCTGCTGAACTGTTCCTTTTGTGTGCTTGTGTAAATTTCTGGCCAAAAATGCCTCCAGGGACTCTCCCTAATTGTGGGGGTCCCAAAAAGGGTCTGCTCTGCCGGACTGGCTGCCCTCTGCAGAGATTTGGGGAGTGGAGGGGAGCGCTTCCCTCCACCCTCACTAACACCACCCTCCCTCTAAAGCACATCTGTCCAAGCTTGCTCACTGCTGGCCCTTTCCTTCTCCATATGCTACAGGCATTTTTGGCCTGACTGAATCCTTAGTGCATTAAGCAGGAGGCCCCTGATTCTAAAGTTCTTCCCCATTTATAATATGTAGCCCAGAAGAAAGGGGGGGGAGTCCCACAGATCAGCAAAAAAGTAAAGGCCAGCTTGTTTACTCTTATCTCAAGAAGAGGAACATTAACAGAGGGAAAATAACATACAGCTTTGGCTTTTAACTTCTGCTGTTCCGTGGATAATCCATGAAGATGGGATTTTTCAAAGACTCACTGATTGTAAACAGAGATTCAGCAACAGGGAGACCTCTCCTATCTATACGGTTCCTGTCTCTACGTCGGGTAGTTTGTTTTGGGCTGAAGGCAGCTGTGTTAATAAAACAACAACAACAACGACGAAACCGTCTGCACAATGATTTGTTTGGTCCCAGGTTTAAGACTGGAATTTGGGAAACGGTCAGTGCAGCTGGAAATCGTCTGGTCAAGATCATGCTGGTGTAGCCCTAGTGAGGGCTGATGTGCTGAGGCAGCCAGCCCCAATCTAGAGTGTATAAAATCTCCCCGGGACCGAAGTTAGGCTACCCGATTCCACATTTGGCTACTCCTGTACGCCTGGGACATGCCAAATGGGAATGGGAGTGTTGAAATGGGGCGATCAGCATCCTTTTGTAAGTGCCCCCCCTTTGAAAACTGGGCCTTTGGTATTTATTCCTTTGCTTATCATTGAGCTGAGTACAAAACCACAGAGCAGGTTGCAGAAAGGTAGCGTGTAAAGTGGTTAGAGCAGGAGACCCAGGAGTATTGGGATCTATTCTTATCTGCCCATTAGCTCATTGTGTGGCCTCTGGCAAGTTAATTAGGGTGCGTCCACACTTCAAGATGGAAATATACTTTGCGGCTTAAGGAGACATACCGCATTAGCTTTTATCAAGTTAGCACGCTAAAAACAGACTAGAACCACAGGAGCACAAGTGGTGGCAGGGACTAGCCTTCCCACGTCTGTACAGACCATTCTGGACCCCTCAGAGTCGGATCTTTCAAGTGTCCACTGCTTTCTGGTGTCTCAAGTTGGACGCCCAAAAACGGAGGTACCAGAACTGAGTGGACATTTTTGAATATTTAGACCTCAACCTTGCTGTTGCCTCACCTGTAAAACAGAGACAGTCCTACTTACCTTTGCAAAGTGTTTTGAGATTCTCAGATGAAAGGTATTATTTCAGGGCCATATCCACGGATAACAACACGGGGCCAGATTGTGAACCTCCGATTCACACTTAATAGGACCTTACTCCATGAATAGTCCCACTGAAGTCTGTGGGGTCCCTAGTCTAAGTAAGGGCTCAGTATGGCCCAGCAGTTTAGGTTCAGCTGAGGTAGGGATCCCAGAATGTCAATCATCCTCCCAAGCTATACAAACCGTTTGGAAAAAGATGTGGGAGGGCGTTGTTTCAGAACAGCAAACTCCTGAGATTTCAAGAACTTCTCCTTTAGCCACTCTGGGTATGTCTATGCTGCAATTAGATACCCACAGCAATGCATTAACGGTCTTCATCATGCCAAGTTCACAGCAGCCTGATTTAACTTGACCAAGATATAACACAGATGTGACTTTTCATGGAAACACCTGTTATCAGCAGGGAGGATGGACACCTTATTGGATAAGGTACTGGCCTGGGACTCAGAATCCGAGGCTTCGCTTCCTAGGTTAGCAACAGGCTTCCCATGTAACCTTGTCCAAATCACCTCATCTACCCTGTGCCTCCGTTCCCCATCTGTAAAAAGGAGATCATACTTCCCTATCTTTCAGGAGCATAATGAGGATAAAATCCACTAGTGACTATGAAGGGCTCAGATACCTATATAGCCCTCATCCCTGCAGTATCTAGGCAGATTGGTTGCCCACAGCCCACCTACCCACCAGTTCTTGGTTGTTCTCTATTATATTTATATATAGTTTCTAATACTTTGTTCTGCCTAGTTTTAAATAGAATGACCTAGAATTAGGGCTGTGTATCAGGTACTGCAGAAATACAAACATGCCCAAATATCTCAGCATTTGTTGTTTGCATTCATGTTTTTCAGGGTTTTGACTCAGGGACTGATTTATGAGCATAAATTAATGCAAGATTATTTTTCACAGGATCTCCGCCACCTAGAAACTCAGATACCATGGGAAAATGAGTTTCATAATTTTTGGCTCCAGAAACAGCTCAGAGGCCGTTAAAAAACAGAGAAAAACAATTGTCCACTTACAGATTAGCAGAAGCGTAAATACAAATGCAAGAACCCGTACACACACACACACACACACACACGCTTACAAATGATCAACAAGTCAATGCCATTAATGTGTGCACGCATGCAAAAAAACATTGAGACCAGCAACTTCAGACCCTAACATGCTCAGTATTTATTTTTCACATGTAGCTATCTAAGCAGTCTCCAAGTATTTTATTCCCTAGAGGTACCAAAGAAGTGCACAGTACACTCTGAAAGCAAAATGGCTGCAATTATTCAGAGTTAAATAGGGTTTTATTTTTGTTGTTGTTTTTTCAGCATAGCCCTTGGCAAGAAACCATTGGACACCCTGGGAGTTTTATGGGTTTTGATGAGCTCTAAATCTGAAATGACTTGAAACAATGATTTCAAAAAGCTGCATCTCAACTGACATTGGAGGCAAGTTTCTGCCTGATTTGCAACGTGAAACAGAGATGCCGTCCAATTTAGACAAACCTGATTTAGAACGGGAATGTCAAAGTGGATTTTCATCCACTTGATAAATAAAGATTTAAAAATCATCATTAACTAAGTCGACTTTCTCCCCGAACTCGGACCTAAATATATTTTGAGCATAGTTAGTGTTACATGGATAAGAGGCAGGTAGGAGGAGTAAGGGAGTATGAGAAGGATGTGACTGGGCTGAGAAGAGGCAAGGAAAAGAATAAAATTTGAGACAGGGAAGGAGGGAGGAGACCTCAAAAGCTTTGCATAAACATCAGGACTAAGTTCTCTGCTGGTTTAATGAATGCAACTCAACTGAAGGCAATGGAGACTCTGCTGATGTAAATGGTTATAAATGGATGAGCTCCTCTTTATCAGCTCATAGGCCCCAGAAATGCAAAGTAAACCACATGGGTGGACCTCCAGCACCCCACTGAAATCCATGGAACTCCGAGGGGTGCCTAGGATCTGCCAACACTGTTGCCTTTGCAGAATAGGGGCGTTTTTTTCTATTTCCAGATGAGAAACACTTTCATCCCTCTTAATTCCTCATTAGAGTTTTAGGTTTTTTGATTGCATGTGTTTAGCCCTGGGAAGTACTTTGGGATGCAGTGAATGTGGAAGAAAATATGCAGAGCTGAACTGACTACAATGTGGTGAATGAACCAGAGAACTAGGGTTGGGTGAAATTACATCTGAAAACCAAAACAATCGGAGTATCTTGCCTTTCATTCTGACTTAATTTCACTAAAAAGCAAATTTTCAGTTTATTGCTTGCAAGTATGATATTTTTTAAAGTGAAAAATTAGCCCAAGGGCAATATAGTTAGTTAAGGATGGTCCCCTTTCAGAGCAAAACCCTCACCATTTTTGGTCACAAACACATTTTTGAAAAGTTGAACTTCAAAATATTTTTTATTAAAGTCATTTTTTCCCCTCACTGAACAAGCAAAATGGAGAAATGTCACATATTTCAAGGATTAAAAATAATCATTGGGTGAAAATGTTACAAAAAGCAATAGTCTGGGTCCCGGAACAAAGTTATGAATATTTCTGTTTCAAATATCACGAACACATTTTTGCTAATTTCAGATTACTTAAAATCTTTTGAAGAGTCACCCCGCCCTAGCATCTTCAAGTTCCCTCTGTGTTTTATGAACTCCTTTATTGTTCCTATGAATCATTTATACCTCCCTGTTGAGTTCGGATAACAATATCTTCCCCCTCCATAGAAAATGAGATGCTAAGGAAAAAGACTTCAGATCTGTAAACAAAAACTTGTGTGCATCCAAAATATTCCAGGAGGAGGGTTTAGTATGTTCACACATGGACAGCAGGCGCACCTTTCTGGAATGCTTTGCTTCTTTATGATACCATCACATGCCAAAACTGCAGGATGAGGTTCTGGAAGATCCCCTGATTGTGAACACCCTAATGTGAAGCCAGCTGGGAAGATCGCATGACAAAAGCAGAACCACTCCGAAACATCTTTATTTGCTCATCTCTGTGTCCCAAAGCTTTTGATTGTAACTTCTTACTTTAGAAATCTGAAGATAAGTATCAGCAGCTGGACACTGAGTAAAACTTAATCACAGAACTCTGTGTAAATACTGAGGTTTCAAAAGAATGAACTTATGTCAAACAGCTTTGTACACAGGATGGGAGCAGGGGGAGTGGTGCATTTGTTTGAGAAATTCAAACCTCTTGAAATGTTCGCGGACATGCCTGAACATGCCTGAACTTGCCTGAAGATAAAGCCAAACAGAAATTTCTGCTGCTTTTTACTCAAGGCAAGAAACGGCCCCTCTGTTTAAATTGAGTGATGATATCAGAGGAAATGAAGGATTAGGGAGTAAAAGAGAGACAGAGTCTTAAGAGGCTGAAACCTGCGAACTCCAGAGTGCTGTGGCTCAGCCGGCTTTCACAGATCAAATAACTTGCCTTTAACTTATGCATGAGCTGGATCCTTCTGCAAAGGTGAATGAGGAATTAAGTCCCTATGTTCAATTCATGGAATGAACAGTAGAACGATTTGATTAATGCATGTGGATGTGGAGGGGAGGGGAGGGGAGGGGAAACAGATGAGAAAGGGCACTCTGGAGGATCTGTATTAATTAAAGAAAGCTCTCTAATGAAATCACAATCTACAAAACCATATTCCAGTTACAAGGCTCCCCTAACAATTTTAGCATCTACTGCATACGCTCCTGGAGTTTTTCACATTAACTCAGCCAAGCTTTTCACTTATTCTGGCATTACTCATTCAGGCTCCTGGCTCTCCCATACCGCCTTTCAAAGATCACTTTGTACCAGGTTCATATAACATGGGAAGTCTTACATTCACTTAGGGGGAGGTTTTCAAGGACATAAATGGGGGTTAGTCTCTTATTGGAAGTCAGTGGGAGTTGGATGCCTACCATAACTGCCCTTTGTAAATCTCTCCCTTAGTTCTTAGGGAATTTTTCCAGAAAAGGCTCATGCATTACAGGTAATCGCAGATTTTCGGAACTATAATTTTATTAATCTCTCTTTATTCTGAAAAGCCTCAGGGCCCGATCCCGTAACTTGATGCATATGAGTAAACCTTACATCTGTACAGAGCCCACACTGAAATCACCATAGGGGTCTGCCCAAATGGATCCAATTGCAGAGTGGGAGCTTTAGTGCAGGAGATTATTACATGGCTCCAGTTCCTACAGTCCCCTGAGACATTGGTAGCATTGAGCTATACCTAGGTTCTGAAACTTATGCCGAATACGGTGTGCTGAGTATTCTAACAGGATAGAACTAAGACAGTTCTATTTTGCTTGTCAATCAGAAGAGGACAGATTTAAACCAGAGGAGGGACCGAAAGGAAAAAAAAAACCCACGGTCATTTGTTTTATAAACAAACTGTAGAAAGGGTGTAAATTGCACTAATTTTACAAAACTCAGAGATCATGAACACTGAATTAGTTTAAAAGGTTGCCTGTTTTATAACGTGATTCCACCCAGGAGCTTTGTACCAATGGGTCCATCCAGCTGAAATGATTTCTTCCATTTTCCCATTCTGTGGGTACTATTCAACGTTAAAGGACAACAACATAAAATGGATTTTGACAAATCCACCAAACTATTGTAACAGAAAATTTGTTACATGACTGACCTAACTTTGTTAAACGTAATTTGTTGATGTTTGTCCACCTGATGTCTGAAAACTAAAACACTGATTTTCAAAGGAACCAAAGGGGTTTAGGGTCCCAATTCAATGGGATTTGGGTGTTTAACTTCCTTAGAGACCTTTGAAAATAACACTCTAAAAGACAAAGCAACCTACTGAGCTGTGACCAACTTAGGATGCCTACAAAAAATTAGGAAAAAAAGATAATATGTTATGGTGGCCTCTTCATGAGCCAAACAGATCTCATTGAAGTCAAGTGGAGTTGTGGGTGCTAAACACCCCTGAAATTTAAGCCCTTGGTTCTTAGAAGAACTTCTGTATGAGAGAGGATGAGCTGACATATGGTGGCAATTTGGTCTCATTGTAGACTCTCAAAACACTGAAGATGGGAGACAGGCTAACAGGAGATATTAAAGCAAATGATGATCAGATGAGAAGTTTTGAGATTATGTTCTTTTAGCATGGGGAGCAAAAAATAAGACTGCCAGTGGCAGACAGTGAAAAAATTATAGACACAGGAACTCTCAAAACAGAAGTAACTTTGAAGCATTCACAGGGGCAAAGAACAATCTACGGTGTGGCTAATTCTATTATGGTACCACTACTTATGAGTAAATTAAGTAGAGCTGGGCACATTTTTGGACACATTTTTAAGGGGTGAAAAAAATGCAGATTCAGTGACACGAAAACATTTCTTAAATACATGTCAATTTTGCTAAATTTTTGTTTAAAAGAAAAACCTAAAAAAAATTAGAATGACTCGTTTTGACATTTTCAAAATGAAACACTTTGACATTTGGTTTCAAATACAATTAAAAAACGTTTTTTTTTTAGTTTCAATTTTTTAAAAAAAATCATGAACCTGAAAAAAGTTTCAATTTAAAAAACCATCATTTTGTTCTATTCAAAATATTTTTTTTAAGTTTTAAATTGCAAACAAATTGCAAATCCATTTTTTTGTCTGCATCTAACCATAATCCATAAATAGTCTCAGTGAAACCAATTTGACTCCTTGTTCAGGAAGATACCATTCATTATGAATAAAATGGAGGGGCAGAATCAGCCCCATAAAAATTACTACCAAATAGGTATCCCAGTCCCATCATGTTATGTGAGAAAAGGGTGGCATGAGATGGTCAGAAGTTTCCATAATAGTAAGACTTTTTCTCTCAACCATTGGAGTGGAAAATATTCAATCAAATATACCTCCACAAGCAAATTCATTCCAACTTCTGCAAACTGTAATCCTCAAACCCAGCTCTGCAGTGACCAGAAGTTTTGCACTTGCTCATTAAACCGCATATCCTCTTATTAATCAACTATCCTAGTCTAGTTACACATTAGCTGCATTAGGTGATACATTTGTTGGGTTTTTTTGCAGAAGACCTCAGGAAAAGCATTATTAGCAGCAATGGACAAACTTCAAGAGGTTGGTTTCTCACAGACTGCCAAAAGTTCAAATAGTTATCCAAAATTTATCAACACCAGGAGCGTTAGCCAACGGCTGTTGGAGTCCACAGAATCTTTCCATAGACTTCAATGGGTTTTGGATCATTATCTCTATTATTAGTAGCAATACTATAATAGTGCCTTTTAAATATAAAAAATTTATATGTAAGATGAACGCTGTTCACCAGTTTTTGACAGGGACCAAAGAAAACTAACATCCAAGTTGCTCTATTTTTATTACTTTAAATCTGCTGAGACTGTGGTTCCATTGTTCTAGTCATTATACTAGCACAAAGTAAGAAACAGACCCTGCTGCAAAGAGCTTACAATCAAAACAGAAGAGACGGACGGGAGGAAAGAGGTATTAGTATCTTCATTTTACGGATGGGGAATTGAAGGAGAGAGAGATTAAGGCCCTGATTCAAGAAAACATCCTTGTTCAGGAAATAACTTATAAACTATCCTGAATACAGATGGATTTAAGCACATGGTGAAGTGTTTACCTGAAATGGGGTCTACATGATAGGGGCTCAAGGTAACACAAAGTTCATGACAGAGCTTAGAATAGAACAGAGATCTTCTAAATCGCACCCCAATGCCCTCTTAATCACTAGGCCATCCAAACTTGGTGCAAGGACATCTGTAGTCATGTCATCATTTCTTTATGCCAACAGAATGTTTCTCTTCTTAAACCCTCCAAGTCCTTCCAGCAGAGGAAAATAAGAAGGTACCATTCTCTATGTTCCCTCAGCATATCTCCTCTGAATGCAGCCTCTCTTTTGTTTGTTTGAAGTCCTTTACTCAGAAGAGCACTGTCTTCAACCTCAAACATTCACAAAAGGTAAGGGCTATACCAGAAGTGTGTCCATACTCTCTTGGACAAATGGCGCGCTCTTGAGACCTGAGCCAATGCATCCGGTGCCACTTCTGTTCTACTCAGAACCTTCAAGAAGTCAAGATGAGAAATGAATTCTATTCTATCTTTTAGCTGGTTATATCAGACCCCGTCTGTGTCTAATTATGGAAAACAATATGTCTACACTGAGTTAATGGAAAAGCTCTAAACACATGTTGATTAAAGAGTCTCTCAACAAAATGACCTCTCAAAAGGTACTTTATTGAGTTTAGATTGAGATTGATGAGCAGGAGGCATTTGGCATTCAACTGCATCTTTGAAGTGAGTGACTGGATCAAATTTGTGTACGGGGAGCAGGGGGAAGGGATAGAGTGACATTTGGGGGAGTTCTCAAATGAATCATCCTGCAAACCCATATTCCCATGAGTAAGTAGTCATACTCAAGTGAGTAGACTCATTTAATTCCAAGGTATTCAAGTGAGTAAAGGTTTGTGTGACTTTGCCCCAGAACATAACATTAGCAATAGCTCTCGGCTGGAGATGGGGAATGAAACAGCTTCAGTGGGAAATGTTTAAAAGAACGAGCCTTCCTTTGACTTAGATTCATAAAGTTTATGGCCAAAAGGGATGATTAGATCACCTCCTGTATACCATAGGCCCTTACATTTCATCCAGTTGCCCCTGTATCGAGCCCAATAACTTCTGTTTTAAAGGCTCAAAAACTTAATTTCTTCTTTATTATTTGCCCAATGATTGTATTTGACGCCTTACACCTTAATCATACATACATTGAATATACTCCATAAAAATAACCAAACATTCCCTTCCCCAAAGATACTATGAAATGTCAACTGGTTTGCTACTGTGATCAAAGAGCAGCTTTTTACTTATGTTAAAGTAATCAAAAACTGAAAACAGTGCATGGCTTTCACCCCAACATTTTTTCAGATGATGGGTCAGATCCTCAGCTGGTGGAAATTAGTACAGCTCTGCTGAATTTAATGCTGATTTCTACCAGCTGAGGATTTGGCCTCATATATTTGGAAGCTGTGATGAAACAGAACAAAGGAAATGGCACAAGCTCCTTTTTTCTCAAATGATGTGCCTTTTTTGGCACTCTTGTAACAAACTTACTGGATTTATTATGTCTGAAGATATCCTGTGCCCCATACCTCCTTCTGGAATATCCACCATTTACTGGTAGCCAGACACCATTAGGTGGATATGGTCCTTTCCCTTCATCCCATTCCGACAAATAAAAATCCAATGTACCACGTCTGCAGGAAAGAACAGCTGCCGATAGGAACTCAACTGAGTGTTTGACTGTAAATGAAGCCTTCAGTAGCTTATTGCTTGGAAGTGAGGACAGAGGTTGGAAAGTAAATGCACTTTGTCCAGGGCAGAGCATTGCTAAAATGATTTCTGAAGGCCTGTGCCAAAGTGCTGCAGCAAACAGACTTGGCTTACCCTCCCCTGATAAACGCAACAGTTATAAAAAATAAACTTTTTCCAAAAGCAGTTGGGAGCTGGCCAACTTGAGCAACCCCAAGAAAGCCACACTCTGCTCCCCTCGCCCCCCCAAAATAGTTACCAGGAAAAATGACCTTTCTAGTGACATTTCTAACAGCCAAGGATGGCCCCTCCTTGTCCTTCATCATGTCACTTCACTTCTGGCTAGCCTATTTCCTGCTTGTACCAGTTGTACAACTGTGGCTTGTTTCCATGGTACACTTTATCCAAACAACCAGCCACCCCCAAAAAAGACCTGGCATTAAAACCCCTATTTGGAACCTTCTGCTCTCTCCTTTGGGATTTTTCCGTTCCTGAATGGGACAGGACAAGGACTATGATAAACCCATTGCATCAGAATGGGGAGTAATTAACAATCTCTAAGAATTTACTATTGCTGTTTTGCTAGTCACTCTTCTTTCTCTGCTAGTGGAGTACACTGAGCCCTATAATCCACACAGGTTAAGACAGTTTAAATTTGTGTTAAAAGCTTATTGCACTCAGTATAGAGTGAATAGAGCTAGGATAGTAAACGGACTATTCCATGCTGCAAAAGTAAGGAAATAATTTGAGAAAGTAAGCATAGGGTTGGTTGGCAGTCATGGAATCTGGGTTCTCCTCCTGTCTCTTCTACAGACTTCCTGTGTGACCTTGGGCAAGTCACTTATCCTCACTGGGCTTCATTTTCCCTATCAGTAAAATGGGGATGATCATGCTTGTACTTCACAGGGGCTACTTGAGGCTTAGTTCAAAATGTTGGTCAGGTGCTTTGCAATCGTCAGCTAGAAGGCATTACAGAAATACAGGGTAAGAGCTCCAAACACAGGGCATTACTCTGCTGGCTATGTGCATTACGCCTATTTCCAGCGCCACCTCCCCCACCCTTTTCTGAAGCAGTCGGTTCTGGCTCTCATGGTGACATGATACTGGAGTAATTATCTGATCTAGGAAGACAGATTCTATGTAACTATACCTTAGGTTCCAAGCACGATGAAGTCAATAGCCTGCATAACTTTCACGATTTTAAAAAAGTGAGCATCTGTTCTTCCCTGTATATTGGTAGGAATAACAGAATTAACACTCCGCGTGAGCAAATAGTAGACCTCTGCGTCTGTATTGGCTTTAAAGTTGTGCTGTAGTGGTATTTATAAAGAGGAGTGACAGTGTGGATACCGTATCTACATTGAGAATGGCCCTTTCCTCTTGAACCAAATCTCATTTTGGAAGGAAGAGTCTGTTCCATTTAGTATTTTTATTTATTTGGTGTTGCTCACCTCACAGAAAGCATTGGGGCATTCCTAGAAACCTCTTAAAGAAGCTATGGAATAAAGATTCAAAGAAATAATGGAGTTTTCCATCTCTTTCCATCCAATGGCTTCTTGGCTAGGCTCTATCCTGGAGTACATCTACATTGCATACACCTTTCAGCAGCACGTAGAGAACATACACTACATAGCCCCTAACGTGTATAAATGGCAGTGTAGATGGTGAGGCACTGCTTAGGCAAGTAGAGTACAGACACTCCTGAACCTTGTGGGTATGCACCCTACATGGCTCTCGCCATGCCCAAGTAATGTCTCCCCCATCAATACTGCTATTTTCAGCAGTGTAGTGTCACACTGCCTCCCTGCTGCTGGAGTCTTTCCCCATTGCAGGGAAAAGCTCCTGAAACAGGAGGGGAGCAGGGGAGCAGCGGGGAAAGGCTCCATGTTGGAGTCTTCTCCCAGCACAGGGAGTTGCCGGAGCCTTTTCCCACAGCAGAGAAAGACTCCCGCAGTGGGGAAAGACTCTGGCAGGAGGAAGGCAGTAAGGAAAGGAAGGAATAATAATAAATGAGGAAGGGAAGTATTGTCATTCTTGTGCCATAGCTGAGCAAACTGCCGCCCAAACTAAGGTGCAAACTGAGTGATTAGTCAAGGTCCACAGGGACCTGGGGGTCCTGACTCCCATTCTGCTGCCCTAACCACAAGACAAAATTCCTTTCCAATCACCTCTGGACTTTGGCAGACAAAACAACTTCACCAAGAGAGCTCTTGCTACATCAGCATAACAGGGATAACTCTGGCCATGCTGAAAAATAATTGAAGCAAGAGGGATCGAATATACACTTCAAAGCAATGGTCCCAAAACAGCCCAGCAGGACCAAAAGATAAATCTGCACTGAGGAATGGAATATGTAACAAAGGAATTGGTGGTGTTCTGTAAGATATGATTTGAACCAAGATTTTCCATCTGCTCCAAGCACTCCAAAGGGACACTGTGGTCCACTGTGCTGAAAGCAGTAGTGGTGAAGAGATTAAGAAGCACTCAGAGAGAACATATCCTTAAATCAGCTTCCCACAAAAGATGAGTTGCACAAACTATCCAAAGGGCAGTCTCAGGGCTGCTATGTCCCCTGCCTGAAGCCAGCCTAGAATTTATGGATGAGATCATGTGTATGGAGGTGCTGCTGATGCTGTAATGCAGTGACCTTCTCCAGAACCTTGGGAATAAATGGAAGGCACAATAGGAGACCAGCTCAAACTTTGACACATTAGCTGGTGAAAGAACAGGCTGTTGCAGTGCTTGGGAAGGCACACGGTATGGCAGTGAGTAATAGGTGCCATCCATTAAGCACAGTCTCTTTTGGATGCAGACAGGGGATTAGCTTTCAGCATGACATTGAGTTCCTGAGACATTGCACTAGGTTTAGCTTCTCTACAGGAAATTTGCCCGGATTAATATTTCCAACCATGAACAAAGTACAGCGTAACACCGATGCTGGTCTTGATTCAGGAAAGCATTTAAGCATGTGCTTAAGTTCATCCCTGCTTGGGAAAGCACATAAGTACCATTCCTGGATGCTTTCCTGGAAAAAAGCTAATGTAGTGCCCATCTTTAAAAAAGGGAAGAAGGAAGATCCAGGGAACTACAGGCCAGTCAGTCTCACCTCAGTCCCTGGAAAAATCATGGAACAGGTCCTCAAGGAATCAATTCTGAACCACTTAAAGGAGGGGAAAGTGATCAGGAACAGTCAGGATTCACCAAGGGCAAGTCATGCCTGACTAACCTAATTGCCTTCTATGAGGAGATAATCAGCTCTGTGGATGAGGGGAAAACAGTGGATGTGCTATTTCTGGACTTTAGCAAAGCTTTTGATACAGTCTCCCACAGTATTCTTGCCAGCAAGTTAAAGAAGTATGGGCTGGATGAATGGACGGTAAGGGGGATAGAAAACTGGCTAGATGGTCGGGCTCAACGGGTAGTGATCAATGGTTCCATGTCTAGTTGGCAGCCGGTATCAAGTGGAGTGCCCCAAGGGTCGGTGCTGGGGCCGGTTTTGTTCAATATCTTCATTAATGATCTGGAGGATGGTGTGGACTGCACCCTTAGCAAGTTTGCAGATGACACTAAACTGGGAGGAGTGGTTGATACGCTGGAGGGTAGGGATAGGATACAGAGGGACCTAGACAAATTAGAGGATTGGGCCAAAAGAAATATGATGAGGTTCAACAAGGACAAGTGCAGAGTCCTGCACTTAGGACGGAAGAATCCCATGCACTGCTACAGACTAGGGACCGAATGGCTGGGTAGCAGTTCTGCAGAAAAGGACCTAGGGGTTATGGTGGACGAAAAGCTGAATATGAGTCAACAGTGTGCCCTTGTTGCCAAGAAGGCTAATGGCATTTTGGGTTGTATAAATAGGGGCATTTCCGCCAGATGGAGGGACGTGATCATTCCCCTCTATTTAGCACTGGTGAGGCCTCATTTGGAGTACTGTGTCCAGTTTTGGGCCCCACACTACAAGAAGGATGTGGATAAATTGGAGAGAGTCCAGCGGAGGGCAACAAAAATGATTAGGGGGCTGGAGCACATGACTTATGAGGAGAGGCTGAGGGAACTGAGATTGTTTAGCCTGCAGAAGAGAAGAAAGAGGGGGGATTTGATAGCTGCTTTCAACTACCTGAAAGGGGGTTCCAAAGAGGATGGATCTAGACTGTTCTCAGTGGTAGAAGATGACAGAACAAGGAGTAATGGTCTCAAGTTGCAGAGGGGGAGGTTTAGGTTGGACATTAGGAAAAACTTTTTCACTAGTAGGGTGGTGAAGAACTGGAATGGGTTACCTAGGGAGGTGGTGGAATCTCCTTCCTTAGAGGTTTTTAAGGTCAGGCTTGACAAAGCCCTGGCTGGGATGATTTAGTTGGGTTTGGTCCTGCTTTGAGCAGGGGGTTGGACTAGATGACCTCCTGAGGTCCCTTCCAACCCTGAGATTCTATGATTTCTATGATTTCCTGTTTTGGGGGCTTGGAGAGAAAAAGTTAACTGTGATCTGGTTGACTAAACTTCCTGATTCAGGGCTTAAATCAACCCCTAACTGACAGTGTTAGGAGTAAACATTCCTGGTGGGCTGATTATTCCATAATTGCCATTTTCCCCTGAAGCATCTGCTACTGGCCAATGTCAGAGATAGGATACTGGGCTAGATGAACCATGGAGTGAATGGGAAAGGCAATTGCTGTCTGACATATTCAACAAGATTGCTGCCACTTTGTATCATGAACGTGGAATTCATGCTGCTACTTTTCATCTGTGGCAATTTTACACAGGGTCCAGAAACTGGCAGATGGATCATAAGCTCTGAAGTCATCAAGAGAATGTTGCTGACATGGACAAGTACAGGAGAACCTTGCTAATTGCACCAATGGCTGAGAGATCCACTTGGGATTACTGAATTGTGCCCAGTTCAGACACTGCTCTCTGTCACCAAGGGCTGATCTTTCTCTGACCCACCTCAAAGCCATGTCTTCAGTCCTGTGAGACTAAAGCTGCTTTCAGCCCTGACCGAAGCACAAGGATGGTGTGGTGAGATTTGCCTATTCTCCATTTTTAAATGAATAGAGAAAGTTATAGCAGCACAGTTCAAAATGATGTACTGCATTGTTAAGAGGGAGACCTGCTGAGGATTTACCTGCCGACAAGAAATGTCATCTGACCAATTGTTTCAGAATCATAAACTTTATATTTATGACAATAGTCCTAAACAGAGAGGCAATCCGCTCTACTTGTGTTGACCTTGGACTTTCCAACTGCACTGAGGCCTAGTCTCTATTTAAAATTTAGGTTGACCTAGCTATATTGCTCAGGGCTGTGAAAAATATTGCATCCTGAGGGCGGTAGTTAGATTGACCTCCTCATCCCCCACACCAGTGTAGGTTGACAGAAGAATTCTTCTGTCGATCTAGGCACTGCTGCTCAGAGCGGCGGATTAACTACATCAATGGAAAACTCCCTTTCGTTGAGGCAGGTAGCATCTACTCTATGGCACTGAAACTGGAAAGATGCAGTGCTGTGGCTGTGCCACTATACTGTAGACATGCCCTGAGTGAAAATGTTAGCAGCTACCAATGTCGCAAGGCCCAGTTCTGCCAAACCTTTTCTTGCACATGTAGCCTCAGACAGTTGAAGGCCAGAAGGGACCACTAGATCATCTCTTCCAACACCCTGTATATCACAGGCCACCAACACCAACCAGCACCCACACAATAAACCCAACAACGAAAATTAGACTAGAGTATTCCAACCCTCAGGAGACTAAGCCATTAGTGGCTTGTGCCACAGGCCTCATTAGATTGTCTTATGGGCTTCAGTGGAGTATTCCTTCTTGAGGTCACTGGACACTAATAAACTCTGCTTCTTTCGGGCTCTCTAGGTCCCAGGCTACCTGAATAGTTTGTTCTGCCTAGCGTTAGTATCCAGGGTCTCACTGAATCCTAGCCTGGATTGGAGAGATGAAAGGGTAGATTTAGAAAAGATAGCTTTCTGAAACTCTTGAGAACGGGGTCATGGTGCCAAGCATTACCTGCCAATGCTTACATGTGGATGTTTTGTGGGAGAAAGGTGTTGCCACTTGATTTTCTGCCAAGAGCTGTCATGCTCTGGTCCAGGTGGTCAGGCCTGGTGGTTGGAGCAGTGGTTGAGAACAGGTACCAGTGGTTGAAGCCAGATGGAGAGTTGGGACTGGGCCACGGGCAGCACTGAAACCAGGGTCCAGGGACAGGCTGTGGGTCAGAACCGGGGTCAGAATTCATAGACAAGACAAATCAGGGTCGTAGTCAGAGTCTGGATGCAGGCTGAAGGTCGAAGCTGTGTTGGAGTCAGTCCAAGGGCGTGGGGGTCAGGGACAGGGCTGGAGCGAAGTCAGAATAGGCTACGGGCAAGGCTGAAATGAGCTTGGAGAAGGCTTGGGCAAGGCTAGGGCAGGGGCAGGATTTAGGGTAGATTAGAAGCTTGAGGGAGTCTAACACCATGAGGCAGCAGGAGGGTTGCTAGCCGAGCGGTGCGGTTGCACAGACTAACTTGCAGGCGGCTCTGGTGGCGAGATTGAAATACCTGTGCCTGGGGTTCATCTGCCCTGGGCCTTGCCGATGGTTGGGCTGCTGCAGCATGCCTAAGAGATGAGTCAGTGCAGGCTCTGCTGGAGGAGTGAGTCATTGCACCTATTGAATTGCCACATCTAAAGCCCTCCCCTCTGCCCACCAGCCTAAGGCAAGGAGCCACTGGACCCAGGCATCAAAAGAGTCTACAGGGAGGAATGAGACAAATGATAAAATGGGATGGGATAGGGTCAAAATCAGGGAACCAGAGGGGGATGCCAGGCAGAGAGGAGGTTGACATGACTTTGAGGGACCATGGACGGGGTGTGTAAATATCAGGAGTTACGGGGGAAAGTGCAGCCAAAACCTAAGGAGAAGGTTCTGGAGGAGCTGGAAAAGGGGCTGGAACCTGGTGCACTCAATGTAAATCTGCGCCAGGGTCTCCCTCGTGGTGCAAAAGGCGCAAGTGTTGGGGTGGTGGGGGAGACCCGCTCCAGGAACATGCCCGTGCTCAGGGCTACGTGAAGGAGACGACAACTAATATCCCCAGCAGGCTGTGGGGTGAGTCATGGCACCTGAGTGAGCAGCCCGGCCTGGCTGTGGGTTTGCCTCACAGTGGTGAAGTTTTCTGGAGGCTGAGAACTTCTCTCTCCAAGTCATGAAGTTTGGTTAAGCTGTTGGATGAACTCAGTTGCCATTTTTCTAACCTGCTCCCTTGACTATTAATTGCTATTGGACCAGTGCTGTAGGCTCAAACAATATTCATTATCAATCTTACTGCTAGAATTCCTTTATTTGTACAAAGGATAGTATAATTATTTCTATTACAATAGCATGTAGAGATCCTCAACCAAGATCAGAGCTCCATTGTGCTAGGGGCTGTATAGATACATAGTGAAAGACAGTCTCCACCCAGAAGAGTTTACAGCAGTGATTCCAAACTTTTTGCTGGCATGACTACATTTTAATCAATTATTTCCTCTCAGAACCCTAGCCAGCATGGATGATACCATTTTGAAGAGCAAACTGAAGGACTCCAGTTTGCTGTGCAGTGCAAAATGGCACCCTCCTCACAGTAGGGACACAGCTGTGACCCCATCTGCTGATGGCACAACCCCACAGGGGGTCATGATCTGCGATTTGGGAAATGCTAGCTTAGAGTCTAAATATCCTAGAAAAACAGAGTGGGAGGAGGAAAGGAGGTATTATCTTCATCCTCATTTTACAGATGAGGGGAGTGAATCACAGAAAGATTGAGGGTGGTGATTTTAAAAGGAGCCCAGATGCAGTCGAGCACATCCATTCTAATGTGTGAGGCACCTAACCCTCTTAGGCTCCTATGAAGATCCCAGCCAAAGTGACTTGCTCTCAGAGGGACAGGATGTCTGTGGCAGAGCTGAGAACTGAACATTGGTCTGCTAAGTTCCAGGCCACCAGTATAACCACACAGCAACTCTCCCACAATATTTAATGTTTGAATGGAAACTTTCACTTTCATCCTTTCAAAACCCGAGGGAGCCCCTCCAGGCTATGTGCAGTAAGGAATAGCAGCACTTCATCTGAGATGGTCCAGGGTACTTG
This sequence comes from Mauremys reevesii, assembly GCF_016161935.1. Lineage (NCBI taxonomy): Eukaryota > Metazoa > Chordata > Testudines > Geoemydidae > Mauremys > Mauremys reevesii. Next base: position 9,890,693 of record NC_052641.1, on the reverse strand, counting down.
GCTTTACCCGATACGACGTGGATGGGTACACCCATGCTGGGACAATGTCCATAATGCCGTGCTTTATTTGCTAATTCTGATGCCCTGTTTTTACTTTATTTTCCAAAGCTCTAGAAAATAAAAAGATTTTTTTTTTCTAATGTGATGTGTCAAAGTCACACATTGAGAAACTGACATCTGCAATTTTCACATATCAGGGTGACTGGAACTGGAACTGACAAAATAAATTGCTGTTCACACGCTCCCACTGACTTTGTTATGTCCCCAGAGCTTTGTGCCTCTTTTGTCAATTAAAAGCCCCCCACCAACCGCATTGTGCCGCTGCAGAGGCACAATGAATGGCTGAAAGGAGAGGAAACTTAACTTTCACAGCTGGCCGTGGCCAACTGAGAAAAGGCAATTGTATTCCTGATATACAAACATTAATTCTCAGATCAATGGTCTTCATGAACAGGGAGATGTCCTTCCAGGTACAGTTGAATACTAAAGGGCTAGCCCTCAGCTCATGCACATTAGCACTGAAGTCAATGGAGCTATGTCAATTTGCACTAGATAAGGTCTGGCCCTCTGGTTGTAGGGCATTTTAAAAAGGAGCTGGGCAATTTTATAGGGCCAAATCCAGTGGCTTTTGCTCCCCTAAATTCTTATTCAAACTAATAGGAGGTTTCCATAGCAAGGACCTACATCAGGGGTCTTGGCCTATGGCCTATGCTTTTAGTTGTTGGGCTACATTAATTCCTGGTGTAACTCCACTGGAATCTGGCCAATGAGTGCCACGACAGGAGTGGGTGAGTAAAGAAATCTCATGCATCAGGATGCAAGGTGACTAGCTGCAGGAATGAGGATGGAATGAGTCTTGAGATCTATGAAACACCATGGGTTGGGTTGTCAGGGCTCATGTGACCATTTTCTCTGGTTCCCAGTCGCGTAGGGTCACGTAGCACAGTGGCTCCATACAATCACTCCTCTTTCAGCTCTCAGAGTAGAGGCTGTGGCCAAGTGAAAGGGGGCATGGCCAGAATCTCTCTAAACTATGACTATACACAGCTGCTGAAATGGTTCCTTAAGGCTGTAGCAAACGGTGTGGAAGTTAGAGCAAGAACGAGAAACATTGGTCTAACATCTTTGGTTCTCTGCCAAGTGCACCTTGGCTGGACCCAGGAATTGGGCTCTAAATCTTATTCTTTGTTCTATAAAGTACCTGGCCCATCTGTTTTCCAGGGATGCAAACCCTACCCCTCTGATAGAAGGATCTGGGAGGAACTCCACAAAGGGAGCCCCCAGGCCTTTTTCCTAGGGAAAAAGAGATCCTTCCCTGTGTTGGGATGGGGTGATTCGGTTAATTGACTTTAACATTTGTCAGGTGGCTAAACTCCAGTGCAGCGCTCTGAAAACTTCCTCCCTGAGGGTCTATAGCTAGATCAGGTCATTGACATGTGTTAGCAGGATCCAGTTTTGATATGAAAGTAAAACAAAGTCTAAAATCAAACTGCAGCCAGCTGGAAATCGACTCCTGTGTATTCAGGAACAAGTGAGGGGAGGAATATGCCTTTCCACAAGCGTGGAATTCAACAGAAATTTATTAAGCCTCCAGGTGCACCAGAATGCTTGTCAGTTTGCATCAGTTTGTGTAAGAGACCCAGCCACTAATAGTGGTGTAGGAGTCATATTTGCTCAACAGGGTCTTGGGCATCTGTACTTATCTCCGGGATAAAGAAGCTGCAGGTTTAACTTCAAAGCTTCCTTATTTAACAGTTATGCAAACACAATGGATGAAACCATATTCAGCATTTTACCCAGAGAACCCCTACGCTGCATCCAAATCTCTCTCTAGCCTACTTCCTATTGGATACTAGCAGACACCATCACTACACTATATGTCATCAGTTCTGGATCTAAGTAGTTGCTTCCTACTAGAAGATGTTTTTCTCTCCAGTGATGTTTCAGACTTAGTCATCATCCATCCAAAACAGAACTGGCTGGTGAATATGTTTGTGTGAATTAAAGCATCATGTTCAGGTGGTGGTGAGCCGTGAGGGTCGTGTTCTTAACGAGTAGGAACACACTCATGGAAGTGTCTGTACATTTCCAAAGTTTCACCTATTTTAGTGCAAAGGTTGATTTGGCCAAATGTTCACTCTGGAATATGCATTATGCAGGATAATTTATTTGTTCCTTTTCTCTTAGAGAAGGCACAGTGCTCCCACTGAGAAGCAAAAACATACTACAGCAATCTAGGCATTATGATACCAGCTCAGTCCAGTGGTCCATCTATTTCATTATCCACTCTGACAGAAGTGCATAGCCAGCCCCAGCTGTTTCAGAGGAAGGTGCAATAAACACAGCAGTAGCTAGTTATGGAATAATCTTTCTCGTGGGGAACTGTCTTCCTGACCCCCTAATAGTTAGTGGTTGGCTTATTCCCAGAAGCATGAAGGTTGATATCCTTCCCTTTTAAATTATCCTAATGTAATTGGATTTTACATAGCCATATACATTTATGCCGTCGCTAAGGTGACCAATCACATACCATGAATAGTGAAAGCCAACAGCTCATTTACAACCCACAGGCTAAATGTTATGTTATTTGACAAATACTTGATATCCCAGCCTCAAGGTCCCAACATGATAGCCCTTTAAATACACATAGTATGAGGCAGTCCCTGCCACTGAGGGCTTACAAGAGGAACGGGCAAGATAAGCATATAATCATCTCTATTTGTAAAATGGGGAACTGAGGCACAGAAAAATTCACTCACCAAAAACACGGCTAAGTGCACAAGGAATATCTTCAACAAATCCATCCTGTGCTATTTCAGAGACGGAATCAAATGCCTTCAGTATAAACACACAGGAGCATTTTTCTTGGATTTCTGTTAAATGGACTGTACGAAAATAGCCTCAACAGAAGCCATAAGAAGTTATTCACTACTACTTTGCACATGTGTAAGATTTATCACTAATGTTTGTGCTTGTGCACCAGTCCTTCTCCCCTAGCAAATATATACAGGGGAAATTGCCAATTTCCTTGTATTTGACTCAGACAGAAGTTTGATAATTCCATAGAGAAAAACTTCAGCAACCTTTGGAACAGACACTATCTTTCTGCAGGTGAACATAAATAACTATTTCACTTACAAACATACAACCCCAAGACACCCTGATGCTCCAGCTTTACTCATACTTGGGCTTCCTCCCCACATACACACAGTGTTCTATATAGCAGTTGTTTTTATCCGTAAGAGACTCATATTCACTCAGCTACTTTTGCGTGATGCACGTGCAAACAGAATATCAGCTTTGTGGTTGTGAGTCACCAACGAATGCCAGTGAAAAGGACAGAACTAGAAGCTGAGAAAGGACACACACACACACACACACACACACCCCTCCCTGGCCCAAAGAGCTTATAATGCAGATAACTGGAAATAAAATTGTGAAATGAACCATGAGATTCAGCAATCTGTATTTCCTGAATAGGGATTTGCTGTCAGTGTTTAGCCAGATATTCCAGAGTGCTCAGCATCCAATATGCACCCATCATGCCAGAATCTTCTGCCCACTTAATTTGGAATTCAAACAGGAGCCGAGGACCTTTGAATATTCTGAACAAAGCCTTCACACCCTATAACACAAAGGGCTGAACATGACAGTAGCCTAAAAATTGAAAGAACCAGAAGAAACTTTTGTAGTGAAACCCCAGGTGCAGCTTGCAAAGTTTAGATGTCTATTTTATTTATTTATTTTTAACTAACCCAAAGCCTGTGCCCCATTTGCTGAAATTCACCAGCTTTACAGTGAGCCTGAATTTTGGTCAACGTTGGGCCAATTTATGGCTTTGGGTGGAAATCAGGGAAAGTGTAATGGCGTAGGCAGAGTTTTGCTTCAGGTGTGAACACACGTGACCTGAAAAGAGAGCCTGTGATCTGAAGCCACTGCCTTTCACACAGTTCTAAAAATATATAAACACACCAAAGCTGGAGGTGTAGCAGATCAGTAGATCTAAATGGCCAAACGTTTCCAGATCCTGAAGCAATCAGAATTCTTCACAGCGATGATATAACAAGCCTTCCCTGCACACTCTTTCAAACCAGGTTCCCATTGGTGAAAACCAGAGGTCTCTTTTATCTCAAGGGACTCAGAACAGTTTCAAGGTGGTTCTGTTCCTTATTTATTTAGTTCCCAGACCTCTGTTATTCTACTCAATACCAGAGGAGATGTTTTCCCTTTAATCTGCAATGCCACCTTGTGGCAACCAACAATGAAAACATTCAAAGATCGGACAAGTGTTAGGTCTGCTTGAATGGGGACAAAAATGTCCAATAATGTATGCAAGATATGCTTTCCCCATTCTGGATAAACCATCTTAAGCTAGCTTTGATACCAATGTCTGATCTGGATGGGGAGTTCCAGGGTGAAGACACTGCTGCATCTTTGTGGGACACTTGTTACAAGCTCCTGGGCTAACTGACCTCTTGTCCTGTATGTTCCCTGTCTCCACACTCATGCTCTACCCCTCCTCAGGAAGGAGATGGCCCTATCAATGGAGACCTAAGAGAAGAACAAGAATAAGCCTAGCCCAAAGCCAGACTGGGATGCATAAGGAATATTTCATTCCTATGGACTCATCTCATTCAGTCAGTGAAGTTCACAGGTTTCGTTTTAAGCCAGAAGGAGAGGCTGCAGTGATTCACTGGACTCGCTGGCCACACGCGGTTGTATGCTTCCAACCGGTGTGCGCGCGCGCGCCTTACTCCTTTGAGTAGTAGCTGCCGGATTTGCTCCTCACTCCAGGTGTAACAAACCGCTGTGAGAAATCCTTCTGATTTTCGGAGAAAAGGGGAGACATGCCCGTGGAGAAGCCACTCCCCTGCCAAAGGGCAGGGCTCAGAGTGGAACAAAGCACAGCTACTGAGCACCTTTTTTAGACTGTCTTTTAAAAAGCAATAATTGCAGATTTCTTCTCCACTCCCTCACTCCTACTCACCCATTCCCATGGGAACAGCACCAGTAGCCTCTTTATTCCCCACCCCTCGCGCACCCATCGAACCCTTCAGGCCAGGGAGAGGGACGTGCAACAGGATTCACCACTAGTTCCTTCAGTGGAAAGGGGAGTAAAGCTGCTGGCATATTTCCTCTGAACTGAGACCAGTCATGGGCCCCTGCCTCTGGAATGTCCACTACAAACCCTCTGGCTTGGGGTACTCTCATGAAGGATGGCTGCTACTCACCTGTTGCAAGGCTCAGGTTTTACCAGTTCTTTTCATCCAAAGACCTCAAAGCACTTCAAAACTATTTACGAAGACTCCCAGTCCCTCTCCCCACGAAGTTGGCCAACATTATCCCCATTTTGCAGATAGGGAAACTGAAGCACAGTAAGCTTAAGAGCATTACTGTGTAGCCATTACTGTTCTATACAGAACACACATTGTTTTATTTGAACAAGTGCTCATGTTTTTAAGTGTAGAAATATGACTCTTTCAGGAAAGCTAGGAGCAACTGGTCCTTTATGCAACGGCAGAGAGCATGCTGGGGACACATCTGGTTGTCACAGCCTCATGGCATTTTCAGTGCATGGCTTCTAGTTCTCCAACATCTTGCTCTCTGAGTAACCATTTCCACCTGTGAGAAGCAGACTCCACACTCTTTCTCCATCCCTCACTTGGGACTTGCCCTCTCCTCATCCATTCCCATGGGGTCTGCACACCCTTTCCACACAGACCTGGTAGTGGGATGCACCACAGGGATCTTTTCTGCTCCTGCCGACCCAGGAGGAAAGACGCTGGGATCATGACTAAAATGGGATTACCTTTTTCAGACAGTTTGTTCCAAACAATTGCAGTTTGGGGTCTGCTGAAACTATTTGTGAATTTTACCCAATTTGCTGAATAGTGCCTTAGTCACCAGACTATGGAGTATTATGAGGTGGGTCTCTGAGTCTCTCCTGCATCCACGTTGTATCAAATACTCGCATGGTCATGGGGCCAAAGAGATAAAATGACCCTATAGTAGGTTGCTTGCATAGGAGACCCAACCTCAGTTCCCTGCTCAATCTGCACTATTTTGGTTAGATGAGTTCTCCAATCAGGGAAGGGATATGATATCACATGCCAAATAGCCAATACAGTACAAAGTTGAACCTCAATATCCACAACAAACTTCAAACTCCAAGAAAAAAAGTAAATGAGAACCCATCAAACTAAGGCATAGATTTATGAATGTCACAGTCAGCTCCCAGACAACTCACAAACAGAAATAAAGGGGATTTTTGATAAGCTATTTGCTCAGCTCCAATATACACACAGGCATATATGTCACAGTGGTGAGAGAAACACACAGAGAACCAGTGGTTATACTGTGGTAATCGAGACACTGCCGTGTATCTTTATACTTGGAATAGGAAATAACTGCGGTATTTCTCAAGCACTGCAATTTGCTAAGTTGGCTGATGTTGACTTTTTCGTGGCAATTAAAAAATGACACAAAAATGAATGTTATGAGAGCAGCCTCAGCGTTTGGAATGTACTGACTACAGCATTCGCAATCTCGTGACTTTAAAATTGCATATTTTTATTTAATTGAATTTATTTATTTATGAGGTTTTTTTTTTCCTTTTTAAAAAGAAACAAAAAATAAGGGCCTGATTCCCCATTTCTCTTCACCATCTACACCAGTGTAAAGTGAGTGTGAAGTCAGCGTAGGACACTGCCATTCTGATCTGGTGGTATTTTACTGGTGTCAATGTAAATGACGCCACAAGGTGCAAGGCAATGAAGAACCGATCCTGAAATCATTAGGAAGCTTGCTGGTACCATAAGGTTGTGGGAAAGCATTTAGGAAAACTATAGCAAGCGATTTAGGGACCCATAGAAGGTACTCACCATAAACGGAATTGGGTCTGTCTGCTGCCTCAGTTTCTCTGAGGATGGAACCTGAGTTAACCCTCTCAGCTTTCATCCACAGGCTTGTAGGCTGCTACGGTGCACGAGCTTCAGTGCATGGTGGCATGGAAGTGATTCAGCCATAGAGTGAAACCACAGAGTTCAACCCTTCTGGAGTTAAACCAAAGTTTCCTGCCAGGCATGGCCCTTCTCCTCAGGGTCTTGCCCCTACTACGACAGTCGTTAGCTCATCTCTTAGGCCCAGTTTTCCACCCTACCAGGCTCCACTCAGTCCTCCTCACCTTGTACAAAGCAGTGGCTGCATCCCCTCATAGCATGACACCTCCTACCACCGTTTCCTAGCCCTGGGGACTTTAGACAACTATGCTGACTGCCTGGGGTGCTGGAACAGTTTTTATAGTGGGGGTGCTGAGAGCCATTGAACCAAACTGTAAACCCTATATATGATGGCAACCACGTCAAGCCAAGGGGTGCTGCTGTACCCCCAGCACCCCTCGTTCCAGCATCCCTGTTGACTATCCCATACCCCTCCCACTAAGGGCTTCTCCCTATGCACTCAGCCTAGGCCCTTTCTTGGGGGATCTCCTGCTCTTAGATGGAGCTTTCCCACACCTGGTCCCCCTGCAACATGACCACTGGACTCATGTCTTTCACCTGGGGAGTTGGGCTACCAGCTATCTGGCACAGGTGAGGCTGAGCTCCAACCCACTTAAAGGCCCAGCTCACTCTGTGACAGGACCTAATACTCACAACTCAGGTTTCGTTCTAGTCTCTGTGCCTGCTTAAAGATGGAGATTTCTTCTCTTCCTGAAATATGGCTCAGAGGCTCAAGAGTTAAAAAACAAAAACAAACCCACACAGAAGCAGCAGGAACCAACTGCCTCTTTTCACTTATTCTGTGATTAACGGAAGGTGCCAAATCCTGGACAAATTAATCCTTTGGATACAAAATCCAGGGCCATGCTCCTTGGCAGAAAAGCGGTTGCTGTCAATGAAGCATCAGAAAAGTTCATCTGGGGATATACAACGGTCTCTGAATTGAGCTGTTGCTAAATGTCTTTTAGCCCCCCCGGCAAGAGGTCAAGAGAGCTCGACAAATGAAATGTAATCCTAGCAGATGAGTGTTTGTGTTTTTCCCCAATTGTGCTTTAAAAGTGTTGGCTCAAGCTCAGAAACTCTCGAGTGCCAAATGCTCTTATTTATATAAAGTTTGATTGGCCTCAGCCTCCCAGAGACACCTGAAAGGATGCTGAGATAAGACAGCCCTGCCTGCCCCTATATCCCTTCCCGTGAAATGAGGAGCAGAATTAAACATTAATTTTGAGCCTCCACGAGAATGTAGAGAAATAGATTCGCTTGCCAGTAACTTCCGTACTGATTAATATAAATGTACATGGTAGCTGATATCAGAGAGCACGGTGCGGATTTATTTACATAATTACTTGAGGATTCACTCTCCTCCTTGACTTTGCTGCTTGGTACATATTTATTTACACAACACCGTGCTGCGAGCCAAGCTGAATGTTTTCCAGGAAGGCATCAGAAGAATTACAATTGTTTGAGCAGCGGTTGTTTCAGGAGGATAAAAAAGGCAAAGGGAACTGAAATCTATTTAACAGCTGATGATCTTTCCCAATATGACTGTCACAAGCAACACTGCCTCCGCCTTGGATTGTCAAGTGGCTTTGGGAAGACAGCTGTAGGCTTTTGATGGGAGCGGTCACAAGGCTAAAAACGGAGCTGTGTTTGGAGAAATAGGGGTAGGTTAAAGTACGAGGCCCTAACTCCAGCAAGGGATAGACATGGACAAGAGTGATTGTGGGGGTGACATTTTCCCATTTCGTATAAGAGGCAGACACACCACAGCCCAGGTGATTCCATCAAGCATACCTTTACTGCAGCCTGCTCAGAGTTCATTCTGCATGTTACCACCCTGGATCCAGCCCCTGGCACTTAAAGGCACAATTCACAGTAAGAGGCCTGGTTGTCAGGAGATGCGGAGCAGCCACAACTTGACTTGAGGTGAAAACTCCAAGTACCCATAAGAATTATAAAATAAATGAGGCGGAGATGAAATTTACCTGATCTGGTTTATCCCAGACTCAACCCTTGAGCCAACAAAATGGGATTGGAAATCTGGAGGAAAAAAGTCCCTTATGTGGTTTCCAGTTTTTAGATAGCCAGTAATGCTACCAGAACAGGTCTCTCCTGGCATTTCTGCCCTTGTACAGCACTTCTCATTTCAGCCAGGCTGCAAAAGCATAGTAGGGATAGCTCAGTGGTTTCAGCATTGGTCTGCTAAACCCAGGGTTGTGAGCTCAATCCTTGAGGGAGCATTTAGGAATCTCGGTCAAAAATCTGTTTGGGGATTGGGCCTGCTTTGAGCAGGGGGTTAGACTAGATGACCTCCTGAGGTCCCTTCCAGCCCTGATATTCTATTCCTGCAGAAATGAAAAATAATGAAGGAAAAAAAGTTGACCCAACTTTTAAGGAACCTCAAAATAGGCTTAGTTGGAGTTTTGGCAGGGAAGGTTCTGGTTTCATTTTAATCTGGACATTACATATTTGCTCCCTGCATCCTAAGTGCTTGCTGGAGTTACTGAACAAAGAATGCAGATTTCCCAATCTGTGTTACATAGCTGTACAACCAGTGGCCGCAACAGATAGACACCCAAGTTAAAAAAGCAGCAAAGAATCCTGTGGCACCTTATAGACTAACAGACGTTTTGCAACATGAGCTTTCGTGGGTGAATACCCACTTCTTCGGATGCAGTGGGTATTCACCCACGAAAGCTCATGCTGCAAAACGTCTGTTAGTCTATAAGGTGCCACAGGATTCTTTGCTGCTTCTACAGAACCAGACTAACACGGCTACCCCTCTGAAGTTAAAAAAGGCAATTCTTTGTACTTTTAGAGAGCTATGCAAGGATCTCAAAGCACTTTGCAAAAGCAAACCTCATAAGCCCCTGAGAGGTAGGGAAGCGTTATCATTACAATGTTATGGATGGATAAACTGAGGCCCAGAGAGGTGACAGGGCTTGCCCGTGTTTTCACAGTATGTGTGTGGTAGAGCTCTATCCACCAGACAGGGCGGACTTAAGGCTTTGTGTCCAGAAATGAGCCTTGCAGAACAGGTTGCCTCAGCTGAGATGCAATATCAAGGCATCACTGGTTTTGAAATCATTGAAGACATTCCAAGATGTTGCCCTACAGGGACCACAAGGAAGGAGGCCTTGAACTTGGTTGTTCTTGGTGCCATTTGAATAGTTCACGACACATTGAGATGAGGGAGCCTGTACCCATCTGCCCTGAAATTTAAAATCCTGGTCTGAAGGAGAGCTGAAAAACAGGATTAAAAACTACAATCAAATCCTTCTCCACTCCAACCGTGCAAAGCCACTGATCTGCTTATGCTGCACATCCAGCTCCTCAGTCTGTGGGAGGTAGCACAACCCCTTGGACAATGATCTCCATGATGCAGTAGGATGGGCTCCAGGATGAAGTGAGATATTATCATCAGAAACAGGGAGGCTTTAACATAAGAGCTGCTATACTGGGTCAGACCGTGGTCCATCTTGCCTGGTATCTTGTCTCTGACAGTGGCCCAGAGCAGAGCTTCAGGGGAAATTTACAGAACAGGGTGATTATGGAGAGATCCATCCCCATCTTCCACTCCCAGCTTCTGATAGTCAGAGGTTTAGGGGTGCCCTGACCATGGGGTTGTGTCCCTGACATTTTGGCTAATAGCCACTGATGGACCAATCCTCCATGAACTTATCCAGTTCTTTTTTGAATGCAGTTATACTTTTCGACATCACTACAACATCCCATGACCAAGAGTTCCATAGGTTAGTTGTGTGATGTGTGAAAAAGTATTCCCTCTTGTTTGCATTAAACCTGGTCTCTATTAGTTTAATCAAGTGACTGCTGGCTTTTGTATTGCGGGAAAGGGTAAATAACACTTCTCTGTTCACTTTTTCTACACTATTCGTGATTTTATAGACAGCTATCACTGTCCCCATTAGTCGTGTCTTTTCTAAGATGAGCCACCCTAACCTTTCTCCTTTCTTCTCCATTGGAAGCTGTTCCATACCCTTGATCATCTTTGTTGCCTGTCTCTGAACCTTTTCTAGTTCCAAGATATCTTTTTTGAGGTGGAGCAACCAGAACTGGACACAGTATTCAAGGTGTGGGCACACCATAGATTTATTTAGTGGCATTATGCTATCTTCTGCCTTATTTTCTATCCCTTTTCTAACAGTTCCTAAAATACATTTAGCCTTTTAAACACTGCGGCACATTTAGCAGAAGTTTTCAGAGATCTATCCCCGGAGACTCCACGATTTTTTATTTTTTATTTTTTTTGGGTGGTAACAGCTAATTTGTAACCCATCATTTTGTAGGTATAGTTGAGATTATTTTTTCCAATGTGCATTACTTTGCACTTAACATCGAATTTTATCTGCCATTTTGTTGCCCAGTCACCCAGTTTTGTAAGACCCTCTGTAACACATCACATTCTGCTTTGGACTTAACTATCTTGAGTAATTTTATATCTGCAAATTTTGCCATTTCCCTGTTCACCCCCTTTTCCAGATCATTAATGAATATGTTGAACAAGTTGAATTTTATTATTATTTATATTATGGTAGCACCTAGAGACCCCCAAGGTAATGAGCGCTGGACACGCATATAATATAAGACAGTTCCAGCCCCAAAGAGCTTGCCGTGGGCCAGCACAAGTCACGATTTAAGTCACTGACAGGCCTTTTTTTGAGAAGTGGACCAAAACCCACCAAGAACATGATGGCAGAAATAAATGGAATTTGAACCATGTCTTAAGGGCACCAGGGCTATGGTGGTGGTGAATATTTATACTACAGTAGTGCCTAAAGATCAACCAATATAAGGGCCCCATTGTGTTACGTGTGGTACAAACACCATCAATGAAAAATCCTTGCCTCAAAGATGACTTCTTCTGGAAGGAAGGTCCATAAATAAAGAATATCCATTGAGAAAATCCTGCCCCCAAAGTCTTGACTGAGTTTAAGGACCAAGGATAGACTTGACTGAGCTAAGTACGACTGCCAAGCTGTGACGTAGAACAACCCAATATGCAGGACCTTAGTTAATAAAGAGCTTTATATCCTAATACTATAAAACTGTGAATTGTACATCTGGCATATTGGCAGCCTACGCAGTTCACAGAGGATGGGTGTGACAAACAGCCCTTACTCCGCGTGAAAGAGCAAGGAAACAGCCACACTCTGCACCTTATTATAGCTCTTCGGGTCTGTTTCAAGGAAGCTCAGTTAAAAATGTACTGAATTAGCCGAACCCAGGTGCCACATAAGCCTGGATGGGCATAGCGAGGTTTTTGTCTAAAACAAACAGGGGCTCATGACAGCAATGCTGGAGATAGCACAAGACTTGTGACCACTGTTACAGCCCGAGTCTGCTTGCTGATAAGTGCCAAAGGCTGACCCTCCATTCAACTTCCCTAGCTGTCTGGGTGGTGGCAGCCATATTCACGGAATAACGTAATGGGCAAACACATCTGCCAACAAGCTCCTCATTATGCTTCCCCATGTCCATGAGCGTCATCCGTGCCTGGGCTGACTTTCAAAAAGCTTTCAAAAAACAAATGCTGGCTAGACAGTCATACAGGGGAGAGACCGTCCATAATGAGCCAGGTGAAATGGAGACAGAGTTGTGCATTCTCTGCATAGTGCATCATCTCCCAGTTGCCTCACGTATATGCTGAAGAGCAAGGGCAACACAATGAAACTCTGAGACGCGGGGCTGGTCTTATGGGCGGACGATGTAGGCAACCACCCAGGGCACCTTGGTCAGGGCGGACGCCGTCTGAGTGTCGCAAGCTGGCAGGCCTGGGCTGCTGGAGCGGAGGGGAGTGTGGGCAAGGCCGGGGCAAGAGGCCCTAGCCAGCCAGGTGAGGGGCAGGCAATGCTGCCTGGGGCTGCCAGCCTGGTGGGGAAGTGCAGGCAGCAGGGTTTGCCCCTGAAGACTATGTGCATGTACAGCATGTAACACAATGGGACCCTGATCTTGACTGAAGCATCAAGGTGCTCCAATGATAATATATCATAAATGAATGATGTTCTACCACAGAAGCTCAGGGCTGTCGATGTGTCTTTCCCCCACCTTCTGAAGAACTAAGGCTTACAGGTAAGACAAACATTGAAACTCCACCCTCAGAACATCATGCTGCCTCATTATATAAGAATGCATAGTGTCATTGGAGAAAATTTAATTTATTTTAAAATGTGTGCACAGGGAAAAAACGCTCAAATCTGCAAAATCTATTGGGAAGGGAATTACGGCATGATACGTTCCACTCCCCCACTCACCATCTCCTCATGGGAATAAATTGCCTTGATACAAAGTCAAATTTAATTTTGAAACAATACATCACATTTCTTCGGGCAGTATTGAGCTGAAGAAAATAATTATAATAAGCAAGGAGGGGATGGAAAAAAAATGCTTCCATCAGATAAGAATTGTCTCCACTTCAGTCGAATGACCTCATCATTAGTCAAAAAAGGTGAGTCATCCCTCCATTTAATGAGCCTCTGATTCTGACGCATTTCAATCTTCAGATGCAGCTATGGATGAGCTCATCAGGCTCTCTTCTTGGGGAGATCCCAGGTTTGAATTTGGGGCTGCACATACAGTGAATTTGCAGGTACAATCTGCTCAACCACCTGGCAAAGCAATCCCCAGGAAAACTGTAAGTCTGCACAGGTTTTTTCCCTCTGGCAGCAACTTGACCCAACTAATTTAACATGTGACTAGTAATTTCCATCACTACAAATACATATTAACACAGCAGGTAAACCATTTGTTTACTTTTAAGGGAGGGAATACAAATACTACAAGTTTGGAAATAACATGGTTGTTCTGTCTCCTATTTCAAAACTTGAATCTGTTTTGTGATCCAGTAAAATGGGTACCTAAGGACAACAATCAACAGGCAACTTCTGTCTAAAGTGACCTCTTTGAAGTATCTTCCTTGTAGTTTCTGGTATCATTTTGTTCAACTTTAATTTAAGGACCATAGGTGATGAGTTTGGGATGGGTCCTTGGTGGTTCACTTATGGATTCATCCCTGTGCAGAGGGCTAACAGTAAGATGTATGCTCCACTTAAGTCCAACTTAAGACACTTGAGTGCGACTGAAGTGGTGCATATGTAGCCCACTAGTCAATGTGTGTTACACCTCCGCATTTGTGTCTGTTTCACAGAGGATGTGACTTTGCTACAGCTCTCTATTTCAGAGCCTCCTCTTTAGCTTAAGCTTGAAGACTCATGTCTTTAGCTCTGGAGGTTGTACGTTCAATTCCTAGTGTTAACTGAGATGGCAGCCATTACATGGGGGGCTTGTCCAGAAGTAGAACTACTGGAGACCTTTGTAGCCTGGGATAAGCTGCTGCTTCTGTCCAGGGGAAGTATGCAATTCACTGCTCAGTATGTTATGTGGACCCCATCTACAGAAGATGTGAGTTACAACCATGTAGCTACAGAGGTTGCCTCTTTAGCTCAAGCTGTAGCAGCTCACTCTTTCAGTTCTGGAGATTTTCAGTGTCCTCATATAAGAGACAGCTCTACTGTTTGGGCTAAAAAGATCCTGAGCAGAGGTGCTGGAACAATTTTTATAGAGGGTGCTGAGAGCTATTGAACCAAACTGTAAACCCTGTATGTAATGGAAACCACTTCAAGTCAGGGGGTGCTGCCTCAGCTCCAGCATCCCCAGTTCCAGCAACTATGATCCTGAGTCTCAAGCTGTTAGTTCTAATGGTCTCACATCACCTGTAGAATAGGCACAGAGGAGGATGTTTAAAACACACTCACCACTAGGTTCCAGAGAGATTCTGTCCTAGCCCTTCACGGACCAACAGTATTTTAAAAGAATACAAAATGACAGTGCTTAGATCCTGAAAACATAAACATGTGCTGCAACTAACTATGGAAAGTAGCAGACTCAACAGCGCAGCTAGCCAACAATATCTGTCGAAAGGAAAATTTTCTGGAGGGAAAAATGCCCTTTTTTCCAAACAATTTCCTGCCCCCACAAAATATTTTCAACACTGTAGAAATTGTTCATGAGAGGAAAACCCAAAGCAATTGCCCGCAAAAAACAAGCAACCAACCAAACCAAGTTCCACACTGAACACTTTGAAATGAAAGAAGTTCAACATTTTGAAACATTTTCACTCAACTAATTTGGGATTTTTTAAACCAGGTCTCCTCAACTCTTAAAATAGTTCTGATTGCATTTGTCGAAGTGCAACATACGCACAGAGTCCGAATCTGATCTCACTTTATTCAGTGTAAACCACACGTAATTCTGCTGAAGTCACGGGATCTATCAGGGGAAAACACTAGTATAAGATAAGAATCTGACCCATAGGAAGAGTAACATAGGAGTGTGTATTTACATAATTCCGCTCCTTATTTGGAGGGGTGTGTGTAAGAGGAAATAAGGGATGTTTCCCCAGCTTGAACAGATATATCTGTACACAGTGAAGCGATTTAATGGTCATAGGACATAGGGAAACGTGGCTGTTGTGCACACCTGGAGTTAGCGTGGATGAAATGGAGTCCCAGACATAACAAACACATTTATTAATAAGTAGCAGACTACGAATTGGATGGCTCAGTCAATTTGTAATGGAATACAACCTTTTTATTTGGGACCTCTCCATCCCAGCTACTGAGGATCTAGCTTTGATTCTTTCCCTTTTAGCAATATGGAAAGGGCAGGGTAGTCTCAACATCCTCACCCCCCCTCCCACAATTATAACCTTTAGCCTAACGATAAAGGCACTCAAGAGAGATATGGGAGAACCAACGTTTGAAGCAAATCCCCACTCTGGGCCCGACCCAAAGCTGATAGCTTTGCAGTTTTGATTCACTGAAAACTGTGAAAAAAATTCAGATTCAGTTTGATCTGAACAGATTATTTTCCTGGGGGTGGTGTGTGTGTGTGTGTGTGTGTGTGTGTGTGTGTAACTCCCACAGAACCAAAAAAGTCGTTATTTGCCCAGCTCTCGTCATGACCCCTGAGCTAAGAACTCCCAAGAACTTAAAAAATGGCTATAGTGGATCAGACCAATGGTCCATCTACCCCAGTATCCTGTCTTCCGACAGTGGCTAGTGCCAGATGCTTCAGAGGGAATGGATAGATCAGGGCAATTTTGAGCGACCCATCCCCTGTCGTCCAGTCACAGCTTCTAGCAATCAGAGGCTTAAGGATACTCAGGGCACAGAGTTGTGTCCCTGACCATCTTGCCTATTAGTTGGTGGTGGACCTATCTTCCATGAACTTATTAATCCTTTTTTGAACCCATATATACCTTTGGTCTTCACAGCATCCCCAGGCAACAATTTCCACAGGTTGTGTGTAGTGTGAAGTATTTCCTTAAGTTTGTTTTAGACCTGCTGCCTATTAATTTCCTTGAGTGATTCCCTGACTTGTGTGATATGAGAAGGGGTAAATACCACTTATTCACTTTCTCCACATCATGCATGATTTTATAGACTTCTGTCATATCCCGCCCCCTTGGTCAACTATTCTAACCTGAACAGTCCCAGTCTTTTTAATCTCTCCTCATATGGAAGTTGTTCCTTACCCCTAATAATTTTTGTTGTCTTTCTCTGTATCTTTTCCAATTCTTTTACACACACACACACACACACACACACACACACACACACACACACACACACAAAGTTCCTCCTCTACCTTGATGGGTCCTGCGCTTATTGGCAGATTTGCTCACCTCACAGATTCACTCTGTGGGTCAGGAAACAGCCCAGAGACCTTCCCCTCTGGTGGAAACTACAGTCCAGGTCAATTCCTCCTGTGTTTGATCAGGAGTTGGGAGGTTTGGGAGGAACCCGGACCTGCCCTCTACTCCTGGGTTCCAGCCCAGGGCCCTGTGGACTGCAGCTGTCTAGAGTGCCTCTTGGTACAGCTGCGCGACAGCTACAACTCCCTGGGCTACTTCCCCATGGCCTCCTCCCAACACCTTCTTTGTCCTCACCACCGGACCTTCCTCCTGATGTCTGATAACGCTTGTACTTCTCAGTCCTCCAGCAGTGTGCCTACTCACTCTCAGCTTCTTGCATGCCTCTTGCTTCCAGTTCCTCGCACGCACACACTTCCTCTCCCCTGGCTCCCTTTGGCCTGACTGGAGTGAATCCTTTTATAGTATCAGAGGGGCCTTAATTAGAGTCAGGTGCTTAACAGCCTCACCTGACTCTTAGCAGGTTAATTGGAGTCAGGTGTTCTCATTAGCCTGGAGCAGCCCCTGCTCTGGTCACCCAGGGAACAGAAAACTGCTTATCCAGTGGCCAGTATATCTCCCTTCTACTACTCTGCTCTTCCCAACTGGCCTGTCTGTCATATATATATATATATATATATACACACACACACACAAAATTTGAGACAGAATGACCAGAACTGCACACAGTATTCAAGGTGTGAACATAGCTCGGATTTACGTAGTGGCATTATGATATACAGCACAGGGGGCTGGTTTTGATGACCTTGCGAGTCCCTTCCAGACCCACATTTCTATTATTCTATGAAACAAAACACACCAGCCCCTAGGGTACTCGGTCTCGTACCTTCTGCCAGCACTAAATTCACTTTCCAAAAACCATAATTCATCAAAATCAAACAGATCAGCACATTTTAAAAGCAAAGATAAAATGTACAACTAGCAAGAGAAATATAAACATTTCAACTGATAACACCATCCAGGGCCAACGCGGTAAAATGACCTGTGCTTAACCAAACAATTTGATGCTGTATTGCAACAAAACAATGCTCCGAGTCTGCCGCACATTTCCCTAGGATACACTTCACAGCGCCAACAGTTATTCATGTCAGAGCAAGATGCAGCAGTTCAGACAACAGAAAAAAAACACCCAACAACATACACTTGACAACACATGAAATGTGTCTCTGCCTCTTTCCAGGAAAGAAGGAAACTGCTGCTTAAATCCTTACCCTCCCCCAAGCAATATATAGCTTTTGGCATTAACAGTAACACTCAATATGGAGGGATAGAGGATAGCAGTATTCAGATAGCAACTCATGCTTCACTCAACTCTTTCCTTTGGCTACAGTCTGGTGGAGAAGGTCCAGAAAAAACAAACCTTTATGAAGTTCAGAGTAGGGTGGCTTTTCTCACCCTTGCTTCTTTCTCTCCTTCCTTGCCTACTTGTAAAAAAGTGAGGATTATTTTCTTTAATAATAGCCTAGGGACACATTTTCAAAAGATCTCAGTATCCAACCGCTCCTATTGTTCTCAGTGGGGAGAGAGCTATAGCTTATTTAGGAATAATAATAGATAAATAATAATAGAGGAAGCCAAGCTCTTTTGAAAATGTGACACTCTAGGTAATGAGACCAAAGGAGTCAAACAAATTTTACACAGACTATAAAGAGCCAAATTATGTCTTGGGCTGAACATCGGTTTACACTCTACACCTAGTGAGGGTGAACTGCAGTGTACAAATGGTCCACCTCTGGTTCTGATGGCTTCTAAACATTTTTAATTCAACTTTCTGCTGGCCCGACAGGACAAGACCAATGGCATGGGCTCTGTGGGATTATTTAAGCATTGAGGCTGTGCTCTTTCAATTTACATGTTCATGTGTTGTGGTAAACCCTACTGGATCCTCTCTGCTGAGAGGACACCTGCTTCTAGCTGAAGTAATTTTCCTGGAGGGATGTTCAGGAAGCCAGAGCTGATGAAAAGATGGAGCAAAAGTATGCTGTTTTCATGTATTGCCCTAGGGAGGACATTACATCGATGTGTGACCTGAAACTGAATCTGGCCCAGGGTCCGTACATAAATGCAACTAGCCACACAAAAGAAAAGGAAAGCAGTGTTTTATTTGTTGGCATTTCTATGGCATCCTGCAACATAGTACGGAAACGCCTCACAAACATACGGCCTGATTCCAAAAGTCCAAGGAGGGCATCTTTCCATTGACTTCAGTGGACTTTGGACCAGTTCCCTAGTGAATGAATCTCCACCTTATCATTGTTGTCATTTATCCTTGCCACTGCAGCTTCATTTCATTAAGCTCTGCTTGTTAGGGCCCTGAAAAACTTCCACCACCATTGGTGGTGCTTTCTCTCACATATGCTTGCATACAAATGTGTGCTCAGATTGGGGAAAAAAGATGTCTTTTGTCTATTTCCTGGAAGAAGTGTAAAATTAGAATAAAAGCAGAGTTGCGACTGGCTAAGTTTACAGTGGCCAGCCAATCAGAAAAGGTCGCTCATATAATAGGCGCCAGCCAGGAACTTGCTTGATGATGTCTTCAAGCCTTTTATTGGTTGCTAACATATTTAGGGCCTGATGCGGAATCCGGCACTCAGGTTGCAGAAATGTAAGAAGTGACATTAGATGCTGCCTTCTAACCTTGCCTTGCCTGAATACAATGAAATCCAATGCTTATTGCCCATAAACCCTGTATAATAGTGCATCTGTAATAAAAATCCTCAGAAAAGGGTTTTGTTTTTTCCATAGAAAATTTCAACAAAAACCAAAATATTTTTGTCATGATTTTTCTTCAAAGTTTTCTGGGTTTCCAATCAAATAAACAACTCCCCAAGTTTTTGGCAACTGGAAATTTTGGCAGCATACAGATTTTTCAATTTTCAGTGTCAAAAACATTTTTTTTCTGAGGAAAACTGATGTTTTCCCATGAAAAATGCAGTTTTAGCAAAAACAGTTTTGGACAGAAAACTTTCAATCAGCTAAATAGGTAGTAACTAAGGGTATGTCTACACTACCAGAGTAGTTTGATTTTACTTAACTCGAATTTGTGGAACCGACCTTACAAAGTCGAACGTGTGTATCCACACTAAGGACAGTAATTCGACTTTGTGAGTCCACACTAACGGGGCAAGTGTCAACATTGGAAGCGGTGCACTGTGGGCAGCTATCCCACAGTTCCCGCAGTCCCCGCTGCCCATTGGAATTCTGGGTCGAGCCCCCAATGCCTGCTGGGGGAAAATATGTTTCGACTGTCGTCATTCAACCGTCACTCCCGCCCTCCCTCCCTGAAAGCACCGGCGGGAAATCTGTTCGCGCACTTTTCTGGTCAGTGACAGCACGGACGCCACAGCACTGCGAGCATGGAGCCTGCTGCAATCATCGTTGCACTTATGGCCGTTGTCAACTCCTCGCACCTTATTGTCCACCTTTTTCACAGTGAGATGCTGAGAAATCGGGCGAGGAGGCTCTTGCAGCGCGGTGAGGACATCCAGTGTGAGAGTGGCACAGACCTCTCACAAAGCACGGAACCCCGCGCCGTGGACATCATGGTGGCAATGGGTCATGTTCATGCTGTGGAACGGCAATTCTGGGCCCGGGAAACAAGCACGAACTGGTGGGACCACATAGTGCTGCAGGTCTGGGATGAATCACAGTGGCTGCGAAACTTTCGCATGCGTAAGGGCACTTTCCTTGAACTGTGTGACTTGCTGTCCCTTGCCCTGAAGCACAAGGACACCCGGATGTGAGCAGCCCTGACTGTGCAGAAGCGAGTGGCCATAGCCCTCTGGAAACTTGCCACGCCAGACAGCTACCGGTCAGTAGCGAACCACTTTGGCGTGGGCAAATCTACCATAGGGGTTGCTGTGATGCAAGTTGCCAACGCAATCGTTGAGCTACTGCTCTCAAAGGTAGTGACCCTGGGAAACGTTCAGGTCATCATAGATGGCTTCGCCGCGATGGGATTCCCAAACTGCGGTGGGGCTATAGATGGAACTCACATCCCTATCCTGGACCGGACCACCAGGCCAGCCAGTATATTAACCGAAAGGGCTACTTTTCATTGGTGCTGCAAGCACTGGTGGACCATAGGGGACGTTTTACCAACATCAACGTCGGATGGCCGGGCAAGGTGCATGACGCGCGTGTTTTCAGGAACTCTGGTCTGTTTAGATGCCTGCAGGAAGGTACTTTCTTCCCGGACCACAAAATAACTGTTGGGGATGTGCAGATGCCTACAGTGATCCTCGGGGACCCAGCCTACCCGCTAATGCCCTGACTCATGAAGCCCTATACAGGCGCCCTGGACAGTGACAAAAAACTCTTCAACTACCGGCTGAGCAAGTGCAGAATGGTGGTGGAGTGTGCTTTTGGACGTCTCAAGGGGAGATGGAGAAGCTTACTGACTCGCTCTGATCTCAGCGAAACCAATATCCCCATTGTTATTGCAGCTTGCTGTGTGCTCCACAATCTCTGTGAGAGCAAGGGGGAGACCTTTATGGCAGGATGGGAGGTTGAGGCACATAGCCTGGCTGCTGATTACGCCCAGCCAGACAGCTGTGCAATTAGAAAAGCCCAGCGGGAAGCGCTGTGCATCCAGGAGGCTTTGAAAGCTAGGTTCCTCAGTGAGCAGGGTAACCTGTGACTATTAAGTTTGTTTACAGAGAAGCTGAACCTGTCCCCGTTTCTTTACCCAGTTAATGTTGACTATCCTCTGCAGTTACATACCCCATTCACCCCGTTCCCCATCTTCCAACACACGTTTAAAAATAAAATACATGGAACTTTGTTAATTAACACCGTTTTCTTTAGTACTGATTTCGCGGTAAAGGGTTAAAACTGGGACGCAGACTGTGGTGGGTAGGGTGTGTAGTGCTGCAAAGACCGCTTCTAAACTCGAGGAATGACAGGCTCCTGCTCCTAGAGCGGTGCGCGGTGGCGGACTGGTTGTTTCAACGGAGCCTGCCACCCCTCCTTCTCGGGACTCTGTGTGTGGGGGCTATGTGACTTTGTGGCGGGGGAGGACAGTTACAGATCAGCTGCCGTGTGGCTCTGTGATCCAGGAGAAGGACCGCTGCATAAGATCTCTAACCACCCTCCCCCGCCACAAAGTCACATAGCCCGCCCCCCACAGAACATGAAAACCACCTCCCAGACTGACCAGGGTGCCTAGTGACTGCACTGTGTGTGTGACCTGCTGCTGAACCTGCCTCCGTGTCTGTACCCTGGTAAAGGTGACTGACCTGTCCCATTACCAACCCCCTTCCCCCCTTGAAACACAGTCTCCTCTAAAAGAACATAACAGAAACAGTAATTAACAGAAAAGTCTTTTTTATTATCACCTAGACAGTTAGGGGATGAAACTGGGATGGGGGCTTGGTTGAGGCAGGAAGGAAAGGACTTCTCAAAATTTAGGGAATGAGAGCTTTTTGGTAATTGAGCACTCTGCAGGGGTGGAGTGACAGTTTTCAC
This sequence comes from Mauremys reevesii, assembly GCF_016161935.1. Taxonomy (NCBI): domain Eukaryota; kingdom Metazoa; phylum Chordata; order Testudines; family Geoemydidae; genus Mauremys; species Mauremys reevesii. The sequence continues at coordinate 9,868,499 of NC_052641.1, read as the reverse complement.
GGCCCCTGGCGCCCCTCCTTCTTGTTACTTTGGGTGAGGGGGGTATGAGACTTTGTGGCGGGGGAGGGTGGTTATAGATACACTGCAGTGGGGCTCTGTCCTCCTGCCTGCGGTCTTGCAGAACATCCACAAGGTGCTGGAGCGTGTCCGTTTGCTCCCTCATTAGTCCAAGCAGCATTTGAGTCACCTGCTGGTCCTCCTGCCGCCACCTGTCCTCCCGTTCGCTGTGTGAGCGCTGGTACTGAGACATGTTGTCCCTCCACTGGGTCTGCTGGGCCGCCTCGGCTTGGGAGCAGCCCATAAGTTCAGAGAACATCTCGTCCCGTGTCCTTTTCTTTCGCTGCCTAATCTGCGCCAGCCTCTGTGAGGGGGATGCCGGGGCAGGTCGGGAAACAGTCGCAGCTGTGTGATGGGAAAAAGGGAGTGAATTCCTTACAAAGATACATTTTTGCGAACAATGAACATAGTCTAGTCTGTCTCTGTGAACAAGACCATGCACAGCACCTATCTCATGCGCACTCAGGACAAGTTCGAATTTTCGGCCTTCGCATTCATTGCCTGGGGTCTTGCACTGGAGATCAGACAAGCGGGGCAGGACAGCAGAATTCGTGGAGCAGGCACACATGGTAAGCCGTAGACTTTTGGCTGCTTAAAACTTAATGTATAGCAGTGCCCTCCTTTCACGCTCAAAGCAATGGTCATAGCGTTTGCAAGTTCCTGCTGCCAGCAATCCGGAAAGCATGAACTCTGCCCCTGTTCCACCCCCTCGCGGCTGTCCCCGGGAAAGATCCCTGTATGCTGCCCCTGTCCCGCCTCCACCACGTGGCTGTAAACCGACGCTTATTGTTATGTAAAGGAACAGTCAAGCATTCCCAATACTAACATTCCCCTAATTCAAAGCAGGACGCCCTGAGCGAGATCACCCTGAGGAGGATCACTGACAGAGATAAAGACCGCATGCTGCGTGAAAGCCAGCACAAACCAGGGGCCTATGCCGCCATGCTCGTCGAGGCAATGCTCCCAGAGTACCTGCTGATAGCCTGGCGTGGAAAAGTGTCCTACCACGGAGGACCCAATAAGGCCACTCTCCCCAGGAGCCTCCTGCGGAGGCTTTTTGATTACCTCCAGGAAAGCTTCGTGGAGATCTCCCAAGAGGATTTCTGTTCTATCCCCATATATATTGACCTTCTTTTCACATAGTTAATATTCCTGCTCTGTTAAAAATAAATGTTTACATGTTTAAAGCACGTACTGACTGAGGGTGAGGGTGATGAAGAGATCCTGGCTGTCAGGGAAATCAGTGTTGTAAGCACTGTCGACTGCCTCGTCCTCCTCATCTGCTTTCTCATCTTCCCCGTCAGCGAACATCTCCGAGGAACCGGCCGTCGACACTATCCCATCGTCAGAGTCCACGGTCAGTGGTGGGGTAGTGGTGGCGGCCGCACCTAGAATGGAATGCAGTGCCTCGTAGAAGCGGCATGTCTGGGGCTGGGATCCGGAGCGTCCGTTTGCCACTTTGATCTTTTGGTAGCCTTGTCTCAGGTCCTTGATTTTCACGTGGCACTGCGTTGTATCCCGGCTGTATCCTCTGTCTGTCATGGCTTTGGAGACCTTCTCGTAGGTCTTTGCATTCCGTTTTTTGGAGCGCAGCTCCGAAAGCACAGACTCATCGCCCCACACAGTGATCAGATCCAAGACTTCCCAGTCAGTCCATGCTGGGGCCCTCTTTCTATTCTGAGATTGCATGGACTCCTCTGCTAGAGAGCTCTGCATCGCTGCCAGTGCTGTTGAGCTCGCCACGATGTCCAAACAGGAAATGAGATTCAAACTGGCCAGACAGAAAAAGGAATTCATATTTTCCCAGGGCATTTCCTGTGTGGCTGGTCAGAGCATCCGAGCTCGGACTGCTGTCCAGAGCGTCAACAGAGTGGTGCACTGTGGGATAGCTCCTGGAGCTATTAGCGTCGAATTCCATCCACACCTAGCCTAATTCGACATGGCCATGTCGAATTTAGCGCTACTCCCCTCGTCGGGGAGGAGTACAGAAATCGAACTAAAGAGACCTGTATGTCGAACTAAATAGCTTCGTTGTGTGGATGGGTGCAGGGTTAATTCGATTTAACGCTGCTAAATTCGACATAACCTCCTAGTGTAGACCAGGCCTAAGTAGTTAAGTAGGTTTGGTGGAAGATTTCTATTAAAGCTTCTTCACATTCTGCAATGTGTCTCAAATTATGGACAACTGCCTGCTGCTTGTATAGCCAGATAGCACAAGAGAGCCAGATTAAAGCATCTGCTTAATATGCCATTAATCTTGAACAGAATGAGAGAAATTAATCCATTAGACAAATTGCTGGGGATGATTCTTTTAAACAAGTTGAAAACAAATTGTTTGTTTCTCTGAACCACAACCTACTTGGCTGCTAAAGCAAAATCAACAACATTTGTTTCCATCTTTGTTAATATAATAATTCTTTTTTCTTTCAGGGAAAAAAAAACAGATGAAGGCTGTGAAAAATAAAACCCTAAAACTTGGAAAGGTGGGAGGTGGTGGGTGGGGGGGAATGGGAGGAAAGAACTCATTTAATTCTGTGCAGACAAAAAGAGATGTCTCAAGTAACCTGACCACTGAAACATTTTCTGCTTAGATCCTCAGCTGATGTAAACCAGCACAGTTCCAAAGAAATCAAGGGAGCTCTGGCAATTGACACCAGCTGAGGATCCTACCTACTGACAAGACTCTCAAACAACCCACATTCTGGGTCTTGTAAAAGTTCCCACTGACCAAGGAAAGTATGCACAGCTGTGACATAAGTAACCCTTATTCTGTTTTTAAGTGTATGCATATATAGAATGAAGAAGATGAAAACAACGTTAAACTAATGTTAAGGATTTGGCTTGGGACCAACAAGGCTTAAACTGATATCCTTAACCTTAACTCACCCCATTCTGCCTGGGTATTGCAGCTGCTGAAAAGGGTAATTCAGAGCATTTACGGTCTGGTGTGTGAATGGGTGCTGAGGGACTATTAAATCTGTGATTATTGGCTGCCGCATACTGAGTCCATGTGCTAGAACTTCTTGTGCAATTTTTGGAGGGGGAGGGGAGAGGGAAAAAATACCTCAGGCTGCATACACTCAGTGGTAGGGCTGCTGGAGAAGATAAAAATAGATGCTTTTGTTTTATTAATTCAACATCTAACATGTTCTTTCAGAGGCATAGGGGAAGAATCTGAAGACTCAGGAATTAATTCTCACCTCAGGTGACCCAGTAAGAGGTAGAACCAGGAACAGAACACAGGTGTCAGTCTCGTGAATTCTAGTCTAGTGCTCTAATAACTAGGCAACACTGCCTCATTGCTCACTCATCCATGGCAGGAACCATCACAGAAAATAGTCTCTAATCCAGACAGAAGTCCCATAAGATGTGGGACATGTCAAAAATGCAGGATGTATCGCTGTTTTTTCCCCGGCAGTGGTCCTTTTCAATAAGAAAGGAATTAAATGCCATATCCCATCTTATAGCCCTTTTAAAATGCTTTAGAACAGCTCTTCTTTGACATTTTCATAGTGCAGACTGCATCTAAGCAGCAAGATTGTTTTATGGACACCAGCCTGGACAATCCTCTTTATAACAGACCTTATCATATTTGTAACAGTGTTCAAATTCAGAAAAACTTTATAAGGGTAGTTAAGCCCTCAAATAGGTTTCCATGGGATATTGTGGAATCTCCGTCACTGGAGGTTTTTAAGAACAAGTTGAACAAACACCTGTCACAGATGGTCTAGGTTTACATGGTCCTGCCTCAGTGCAGGGGAGGTGGATTAGATGGCTTCTCAGGGTGCCTTCCAGCCCTACATTTCTATGATTTGCAACTCCAAAGAGTAATTCCCCTCCTGTTCACAGTCATACAACTTCCTTGTTGCAATTGCATGGGAAAAAATGAGAGTAGGGGCAAAAATTAATACATTTTAGCTTCTTTTTCCATTAAATGTATCAGTTGGAAACAAAGACAAGGAGCCAGGACCAGCTAGATTCCCACAAACCACCAGTATCCGTGGATGGTGGTGATTATTATTTCTATTACAGTACAAAAGTGCAAGGTACTGAACAAACACAAAGAGAGAAAGTTCCTGCTCCAAAGTTTACAACCTAAATAGGCCAGAGAGACAAAGGATGGGAGGGGAGACAAAGGCGTAGAGAGGAAAAGTGACTTGCCTCATGTTGCATAGAAGTCAAGGTCATAGCTGAAAATAGACCCCAATTCACTTGGTGCCTAATCCAGTGCTCCATCCACTGGTTCACACTGTACTCCAGACCACATATACCAGCTATTTTCAACTCCCTTGCAGGGCAAAGACCTCGCCAACTGTGCTTCTCTTTCCGTCCCCACATACCTGCCATTCTTAACCTGCTGTTGAGTTAAGACCTTTCCAGGATGGATCTTTCCATACACAATGTTACATACTGGAATCACAACAAAGCAATCCATACTGCTACACATTTTCTTTAGGCTAGGAAATTCTAACCCGACAACAAGGACTGTATTCCAAACACTCACAACAAACAATAATACTGTTTCCGACTGGTAATAAGGTGCAAATGTTTAACGGTATGAGTAATTAGCCATTGGAATAACTTACTAAAGGTTGTGGTGGATCCTCCATCACTGCCACTTGTAAATCAAGGCGGGATGTTTTTCTAAAACATCTACTTCGAAGAGGAATTAAAATCAAGGCAGTCCTGTGGCTTGTGTTAAACAGGAGGTGAGACCAGATGATCACAGTGCTCCCTTCTGTGAACTATGAACATATTGTTATGAATCAAGTATCAGAGGGGTCGCCGTGTTAGTCTGGATCTGTAAAAGCAGCAAAGAGTCCTGTGGCACCTTATAGACTAACAGACGTATTGGAGCATGAGCTTTCATGCATGCATCTGATGAAGTGGGTATTCACCCACGAAAGCTCATGCTCCAATACGTTCACGTTGTTCATATTGGACACAACAGGTTCAACTTTTAGATACATTCACATGCCCTGTGGACCCTACACTAATATAACATTTAAAGGCACTTGGGGTATTCATTGAGATCATGGGCTGAAAGTTGCTATATAAATGCAAAGTATTACTGCGACAGCCTACAGGATTTTGTCTGTTTTTGCTCAGGTTTACTCGTGTTTTGAAGTGACGGAGGAAGCTCTTGCCCTGAGCATCACGGTGTCTCTTTAGGCTGGACTAACATTTGGTCCCTGTTATAGCACCTTGTTCAAAGAAATGCAAGAGAGACTGATCCCTTGGGGCCATATTTTCAAACTCAGCCTCTGTTTCATTGACTTCTGCAAAATTAATGTCCGAGCTGGATTCTCCATGTTCTGGCCCCTTTGCTCCACTCAGGGGTGAAATGAAAGCAGCCAGATTTGACCAGCTGAGAATCAGTTTGCACAGAGCTAGTGCACCACTCCCCACTTCAACTGAGCTCTGATCTAAGAGGCAAGAGGAGATGAGGTGAGGTGGGAAACAGCCATGGGGCTGAACGCTCTGCTCTCCAACCACCTCTTGCTGGAATACAGTCCCTTGGGGGAAATGCTGCCTGCCAGGGCAAGTCAGAGGAGCCCATAGGAGAGGATGGCACAAATTTGCCACAGGAATCAGTGAGCTATAATGGACTCCCTGGATAGCTCCAACCACGCCTTCTGCACTGAGAGGATCTGAACCTTCATGCTAAAATACCCATACAAGTGACAGTGGGCACAAAGTTAGAGGCCAATTCTTATAAGAAGAAAGCTGCTGGGAATCAGAAACATGACAATTCCCGTCAAGATGGGACATGTTCAGATTCCTTGATTGAGTGAGGCATCTTAGTGAGGGCTAATTAATTCACTGGAAATAGCTTAATTAGAAGAAATCTTTTGCAAGGGGACAACTTCCACTCCCACTTTCCTCACTTTATATACAGTGTTCCTCATTCTAGTGTCTTTCTCCAGCTGCTGCCTATAGTCTCATACTCAGATTTTAAGACCAGAAGGGACCATCATGATCCTCTAGTCCAGTGGTTCTCAATCTATTTATCACTGGGGTTGCATATGCAGCCCTGTATGTGTTATGTGGGCTGCATCCACACAATATATCTACACTGGCGGTACAGCTACAAAAAACCATAAGGTTTAATATTTGTTATATGACAGCAATAGGATTGAAATGAAAGGTACCACACCGATTTGAACACTGGCAAATGTCTACCGAGAGCATTTTAAATTAGTAAAATAAGTCAAAACATTACCTGTTCCAATTAATGAATTTACTGTGAGGGTGGCATGGTGTATTGCCACCCTCACTTCCACGCTGCTCCTGGTGGCATGGCTGGGCTGAGTGCCCGGAAAGCATGGCTGTGGAGCTTGCCTGCAAAGATGGGGAACCCTGCCCAGTACGGGGAGCCCGCCCAGCCAGGGACTGCCCCCCATGCACCTAGCTCCCCCACCCATGGACTACCCCCACAGCCCCTTCCCAGACTCCCCTGCCCAGCCAGGGAAGGGCCCCCATCACCCAGCCCCCCAGCATCCAGATGCCCCCCAACACTGGGCTGGCACACATGCCTTCCCTGCAGAGACAGGGTGCCCTGTCCAGAGCAGAACAACTTCCCCAGAGACTGCCCCCTCCAGCATCCAGTCCCTCACCCAGGGACTGCCTCCATGCAGCCAGCCCCCATCCCTGGGACTGCCCCCAGTCACCAGTCCCTCACCTAGTGTCTGTCCCCCATCCACTAGCTGCATCTCCCCCCACCCCCTGCACCCACTGGTCTCCTCCCTTGGCTGCTGGTAGCTCAGCCATGCAGCCCACCCTGCCTGCCTGCCGCTGCAGTCCTAGTGCCAGGGAACCCACTCAAGCCGGGGTCACTGGACCCACAATCCTGTGGGGTGGAGTGCCAAAAACCCTGGCCTCCTGCCGATATTGCTGGGCCAGTTCTTACTCTAGTTCAAGCCAGCAAGTGGCCTGTACCCCACACTACAAAGGAAAGTAAAAAACCCTCAGTTCTCCTACAATCTACCTCAATGCAAAGAGTGGCAGCGGTGGGGGGGGGGGGGAAGCAGACAGGAGGGAATGCAAAATGGCTAAAATGGCAATAGTAATGTAATCACAAAAAACAAGCTTGTCAGAAAGGACTGATGGGTGTTCATATTGTACTGTCTGGCTATTATGTCTGAGTAAAACACAGTGCAAAATATTAATTCATTGGGTGGTTACTTGGACATTTTTATGTCCTGCAGCAATTCATGTAACAACAAATTGATTTTTAGCTAAGTGGGACATTGCAAATTGAAAAAAGAGGAACAACTGGAAATATGGGCTGATTGCTGAATGCATTCTTAGTCTAGAGAGGTTATGATGTGTGCGTGGCATAAAGATTAATTCTTTCAGTCAGAGATGAGCAAAGTTAATTCTTTCAGTCAGAGTTTGGGACCTAATTACCCGCAGTCCCTTTGAACATCTAAACCTCAGAGTTCACATTCACAGCCTGCAGGGCCGGCGCAACCCATTAGGCGACCTAGGCTGTTGCCTAGGGCACTAACATTTGGGGGGGTGTGACCACGGCGGCTGGATGTTCGGCCGCCGCAATCGTCGTCGGTATTTTGGGGGCGGGACCTTCCGGCCACCTCCGTCAGGGGCGCCATTTTGGGGGCGGGACCTTCCGCCACCTAGGGCACCAAAAAGGTTGCCAGTGCTCCCGACGGCCTGTCATTCTAAAACTTTGTTCTAGCAAATCCGAAGTAACAATTTGTTAAAATATCGTTTATATGGAAGTGACACCGACCCCACATGAAAAGGGCTGATGGTTGCGTTTCAGATCCCAATAGGCAAGTGTCCTACTTAGACTGCAAGCTCTTTGGGGCAAGGGCTGTCTTTTTGTCCTGTTTTTCAACTGCACCTCATACAGCCTCCAGGCACCTTTCTACAGGCTCCAGGTCCGTGACTAGGGCTCTCAGGCACTACAATCATAAATAATGTGTCAACACCACAAGTCACTCCCAGCAACAACCAAATAGCAATAACTGGCAACCATAACTAGCAAAGCTTCAATGAGGGTGTTTTTGGTTTTGTTTTAAGTCAATCTGCCTTTCAAAAGGCCTGATCCAAAGCCTTTGGAAGTCAATGGGAATTTTTCAGTCATCTTTAGTGGACCTTGGGTCAGGCCCTAGGTGAACTTTGAATCACACTGGGAAGGCAGAGAGGCTGGCCACCACTGAGAGTTGGACTAATGGGATTACAATGCATTAGGACTTTGTGACATACATGCCCTGATTCAGCACAACATTAAACTGAAGTTAACTCCACGCATGTGAGCAGTCCCATTTAAGTCAGCCAGATGGCTCACCCATTTAAAGTTGATCACATGCTTAGGTACTTGGCTGGACTGGGGCCTTATTTCACCATGGCATGGCTTTGCGTTAGCACATCCAAACCAAACAATGCAAGGCGAGATCAGGATCCTGACACAAGGAAGAAAGGAAAGCAGGAAAATATGGACCCTGGACTTCGAAAAAGCAGACACTGACTCCCTTGGGGAACTGATCGGAAGAATAACATGATGGGGAAAGGAGTCCAGGAGAGCTGGCTGTATTTTAAAGAATCCTTTTTGAGGTTGCAGGAACAAACCATCCCAATGTGTAGAAAGAATAGTCAATATGGCAGGCTACAAGCTTGGCTTAACAGTGAAATCCTTGCTGATCTTAAACACAAAAAAGAAGCTTACAAGAAGTGGAAACTTGGACAAATGACCAGGGAGGAGTATAAAAATATTGCCCAGGCATGCAGGAGTGAAATCAAGAAGGCCAAATCACAATTGGAGTTGCAACTATCAAGGGATGTTAACAGTAACAAGAAGGGTTTCTACAGGTATGTTACCAACAACAAGAAGGTCAGAGAAAGTGTGGGCCCCTTACTTAATGGGGGAGGCAACCTAGTGACAGAAGATGTGGAAAAAGCTAATGTACTCAATGCTTTTTTTGCCTCTGTCTTCACGGACAAGGTCAGCTCCCAGACTACTGCACTGGGCAGTACAGTATGGGGAGGGGATGACCAGCCCTCTGTGGAGAAAGAGGTGGTTCAGGACTATTTAGAAAAGTTGGATGAGCACAAGTCCATGGGGCCACCCGAGTTTGCTATGTGATTGCAGAGCCATTGGCCATTATCTTTGAAAACTCATGGTGATGGAGGGAGGTCTCGGATAACTGGAAAAAGGCTAATGTAGTGCCCATCTTTAAAAAAGGGAAAGAGGAGGATCCGGGGAACTACAGGCCAGTCAGCCTCAGCTCTATCCCTGGAAAAATAATGGAGCAGGTCCTCAAGGAATCAATTTTGAAGCACTTCAAGGAGAGGAAAGTGATTAAGAACAGTGAGCATGGATTCACCAAGGGCAAATCATGCCTGATTAACCTAATTGCCTTCCATGATGTGATAACTAGCTCTGTGGATGAGGGGAAAGCAGTGGTCATGTTATTGGCTGGGATGATTTAGTTGGGTTTGGTCCTGCTTTGAGCAGGGGGTTGGACTAGATGACCTCCTGAGGTCCCTTCCAACCCTGAGATTCTATGATTCTATGATTCTATTCCTTGACTTTAGCAAAGCTTTTGATACGGTGTCCCACAGTATTCTTGCCAGCAAGTTAAAGAAGTAAGGGCTGGATGAATGGACTATAAGGTGGATAGAAAGCTGGCTAGATCATCAGGCTTAACGAGTAGTGATCAATGGCTCCATGTCTAGCTGGCAGCCGGTGTCAAGTGGAGTGCCCCAAGGGTCGGTTATGGGCCTGTTTTGTTCAATTTCTTCATTAATGATCTGGAGGATGGTGTGGATTTCACCCTCAGCAAGTTTGCAGATGACACTAAACTAGGAGGAATGGTAGATATGCTGGAAGTTAGGGATAGGATACGAAGGGACCTAGACAAATAAGAGGACTGGGCCAAAAGAAATCTGATGAGGTTCAACAAGGACAAGTGCAGAGTCTGCACTTAGGACGGATGAATCCCATGCACTGCTACAGACTAGGGACCGAATGGCTAGGAAGCAGTTCTGAGGAAGAGGACCTAGGGGCTTTTGTGGACGAGAAGCTGGATATGACTCAGTGTGCCCTTGTTGCCAAGAAGGCTAATGGCATTTTGGGCTGTAAAAGTAGGAGCACTGCCAGCAGATCGAGGGATGTGATAATTCCCCTCTATTCAGCGTTGGTGCGGCCTCATGTGGAGTAGTGTGTCCAGTTTTGGGCCCCACACTACAAAGAGGATGTGGAAAAATTGGAAAGAGTCCAGCGGAGGGCAACAAAAATGATTAGGGGGCTGGAGCACATGACTTATGAGGAGAGGCTGAAGGAACTGGGATTATTTAGTCTGCAGAAGAGAAGAACGAGGGGGGAATTGATAGCTGCTTTCAACTACCTGAAAGGGGGTTCCAAAGAGGATAGATCTAGGTTGTTCTCAGTGGTACCAGATGACAGAACAAGGAGTAATGGACTCAAGTTGCAGTGGGGGAGGTTTAAATTGGATATTAGGGAAAACTTTTTCACTAGGAGGGTGGTGAAGCACTGGAATGGGTTACTTAGGGAGGTGGTGGAATCTCCTTCATTAGAGGTTTTTAAGGTCAGGCTTGACAAAGCCCTGGCTGGGATGATTTAGTTGGGGATTGGTCCTGCTTTGAGCAGGGGGTTGGACTAGATACCTCCTGAGGTCCCTTCCAACTCTGATATTCTATGATTCTACTTTCTCCAGATCTACTCATTGTTCTACAGAAGGGGATGCTGCCAGCATGACTAGCCAATATATTAATTCATTGCAGTCCCTGCCAATGGGGCCCCATAGCATAAAGCTCATCTCCTTTGGTGGAACGCCGAAAGGATAACAGCTCTGAAAACACTGCCTGCCTTCCAGAGGACACACAGTGGTCCTCTCTCACTCGAACGTGGTATGTAGTTTGTGCTCCCTGTGTTAGCAGGGGTGACTTGGACCGCCAAGATTGTTGGGGACATATTCTTGTCTGCATTTTAACTGCTTTGCCCCCAGTCCACTGCATTATTAGGTAGCTCATGATATGAGAAGTGCTTGGGAGAGAGTTTGGGCATAAAGAGTGCAATATAAAATAAAGCTCTATTACTGCTGAACTGAAGAATTTTCATAGCAAATTCAGATCACTTCTATCATGTATCCGGATCTAAAAAAAAAAAAAAAAACCCTCCACCAGCCCGCTTCACTTGGAAAATATCACATCACATTACATTCCACTATCCCCAGCTATAAATCATCTTTTGAGACTACCTGACTGAAATTTGGATAGCGTCCATCTGTCAAACTCCATGTCTCCGGCCAAACACCCTCAAGTGTCCTTATCCAATATTCACATTAACAGCTCAATTAATTATGAGTTAGCCAGATCAAACAGTTCAGTCTCAACCTTGGCAGCTGTCTGATTTTAGATATCCTACCCATGTAAACTTTACAAAGTCAAACAAATTCAAATCCCAGAGGGCTCAGATCAATACCACATTAAGATGCAGAGCCTATCTAGGCTCAAGAGAAGAAACACAGAGCATGCTATTTGTCAATCCGTTGACAGTAAAATAAAAATAAAATTAAAAAAAAACCAATGGTTCCCCAGATATTATCTGCTTGAGCCAATACTAGACGACTGAAACCAGTGAGTTTGTCAGTACTATGAAATGGTGTGATTGCAAAATTCTTGGGAGATAAGAGAAGATAGCAGATGATGCATGATGGATGTGTGAATTTCGAATGGCTACTCTCTGGGCCCTTACAGATTTCATTACAACGCCCATGCTGGGTTAGACCAAAGATCCATCTAGCCCAGTGTCCTGTGTTCCAACAGTGGCCAACGCCTGGTGCTTCAGAGGGGATGAACAGAACAGGCAACCAAGTGATCCATCCCCTGTCGCCCCTTCCCATCTTCTGGAAGCTGAGGGCCTGAAGCACATTGCTGAGGTGCTCAGAATATAGGGCCTTTTATAATAGGCATGGGATCTGCAAAGGAGACTAGAGGAGTTAGACACCTAACTCTGTTCAGCTCCTTTAAAATCCCAGCCTCGCTGTAGAGAGGTTTCATCAGGATGCAATGGGATCTACCAACCCCATACTGAGCAGAGGGAGAAGCGGTGCCTCTCCTGCCTGCAGGAAATCAGTCTGACCATACCCCCATGCAGCTGCCACAACTGCTAGTCCTGGAGGCAGACACCAATAAGGGAAACAAGGCCTGCTACAAAGGGAGAGAGCTCAGAGAAAGAGAGGAGGCAGAAAAGGCTGAGACAGTGAAGGGGAAACACCATCGCATCTGGCTGCCTCCAGAAACAAGGCCCAAAAGGATCAAAGCAGACCCCTGGGCCAAACTAGAGGCCAAGGGCCAAGAATTGCCTTGATCAGGGACTAACCAAAGGAAACCAGACAGGGAGCAGTAGAGAACCCCTGCAAGACCACATCAGGGACTGCTGACCCAGGAGTTATGTGGTACAGTGATTTCAACAGCCTATACCCCCTAAGCAACATTTTCAGTGCCATTAATCTTTGACAGCTGGTACTCACAAAAGCTTCACTGAGCAAACAAACCAACCAGCTAGCTCCTCACTGCCTCCCATATCCTCCCCAGGCTGAAGGTGTGGGAGAGAGGCACAATGTTCTGTTGCTCCAAGTATATATTCTGTAGCTAAGATCGCATGGCAGAGAACATCAGTAACTTATCTTATCACAGGCCTACCCAGATTTCTATTTCTCCTGCTGGCTCTTGGACAGTGTCTTCGGAATCGTTATAATTTTCGGACGATTGGCCTGTGGAAAATCTGCACGCTAGAGAATGAGGGCTTTGCAGCGTCCCTTTTATCATGCTTAGAGATAGGCCCAACAGGACTTGGGATTGGGGTGGGAGGCGGTTGACAGAATGTGCAGGGCCAGCCTTAGGGAAAATGTCGCCCTTTAAGTACTGCTCCTCGAGCAGCGGGCAGCCGCTTGGCAGTCAGAACAGCAGCAGATGGAGCAATAGCAGCGCTGTAGGTGTCATGCTGCCCGGAGGGCAGAGAGGGGACACTTGTGAGCGCCTGACTCCCTTCCCGCAGCCCTCTTTATCCTCCCTTCCTGCCTCCTGGGTGGGCACTGCCCTTCTGCAGCCTCTTGACCATGGCACTGCCCCCACACCTGGCCACGGCGCCCATGTCATGTCGCCCACCCATAAGGCCGGCCCTGCGTAGGAGAATGCTGAGCCAGATCAGGAGCGCAGTAGTGGAGCCTGTGATGAACCAGTCCAAACCAGTGCTTCCCAACAGCCCTGAAATTCAGAGTGTGCAATGCAGATGGTACATTCTCGTGCGGGGGTGTTTTTAGTTTTTGTGATAAGGACTTTTATATTAAAAAAATGTGTGCAGGACTGGGTAACGGACGCCTTAATAAGAACAGTACTTGCCATTTATTGCAAATAACACTTCCCTTCACTTTACAGACAAAAATCATCGATCTTCCCAACACTCTTATGAGATAAGGAAGTATTAGCTCCAATACACATTACTGGCCAGATTTCACACCTTTACGAGTACTGCCTAATACCCATTCATGCTCATAGTCCTATTAAATACCACGGAATGACTCCCAGGCCAAAAGCACAACACGATGTTTATAAGGCTGCAAAATCTGACCCTCTAGTATCATCATTTTACATGTGAGCAAACTAAAGCTGGGACTGTCATAGGACCCTAAGGGAGGGAGGCACTCAGTTCCCATTGAATTTGGGCATCAATCTCAGCCTAAAACAGTCAAAATTTCCAAACGTGCCGCAAGACAGGTGCCTACGTCCATGTTCAGCAGGGCTGGTTAGAAAATTGGAGAGGTGGGAGGAGTCTGCAGACATTTTCAAAAACTTTTTTATTTCATTTTCTATTGGAATTAAAAAATAAAGAAATAGGTATCTGGCTTTATAGTGTTTTCCCCTCTATAAATGTCAAAGGCCCAGATCTTTCAATCGTTGTTTGGAGAGCTGTAGCAGTGTTGGTCCCAGGAGACGAGAGAGACAAGCTGGGGGAGGTAATATATTTTATTGGACCAACGTCTGTTGGAGAAAGAGACAGGTGTTTGAGCTTCTCTCTTTCTAATTCCTCACCCATCTTGTCTCTCGCAGATCCTCAAAAAGGTATTTAAGCTCTTGACTTCCACTGAAATCAAATCAATGGCAGTTCAGAGCCTAAAGACCTTTGAGGATCTGGTCTAAAAAGCTTTTAAAAAGGTGGTCAGCATCCTTATCCCCATTTTACAGATGGGAAACTGAGGCACAGAGAGTGGACATGACTTGTCCTAGGGTGCCCAGCAAGACAGTGACAGGGCTGAAAGAGAACCCAGGTCTCGAGTCACAGTCCAGTGCTCTATCTACTAAGTCCCACTGCCTCCAAATATTTCTGGTTAAAACAAAACAAAAAACATGCTATAATATCTAGGCATTTAAATACTTGATTGGGGTTAGATATCCCAGCAAATAGAGAAACATTACTAACCCAATTTTACAGAGATGCTCAAAGAAGTTAAGTGATTTTTCTAAGGGTACATAGGGAGTCTGTCAGAATTATGATCTGAAGCCAGATCATCTGAATTCCAATCCAGTGCTTTAACCACAAGGCCCGCCTTCCTTACAGTTCCATTGACTTTAATGGGACTGCTTAACTTTAAGCATGTATGTAAGTGCTTTGCTGAATAAGAGGCCTAAAATTTACCACCACTGTCATTGGTTGTGAGTTTGTTTGTTTTTTTTAAATCAGAAAATAAACAGAGCAGTGGGAAGAGGGACACACAATGAGGCTGAAATTTTCAAAAAAAAGTCTAAGGGAATTTGAAGCTCACATCCCATTGAAATTCAGGGAGAAATGGGTTGCCCAGTTCCCTTAAGCTCATCTGAAAATCCCAGCTCTATTGATTTATCTAAATGTGAAATAAATTATCTGACAAATCACTTTTTCCCTTATTTGTCCAGCTATAGAATAGTGCAAAAATGTTTAATAACTTATTTGCCAAAATACAAATACCAATAATAATACAATATTTGGGGCAAATTATGAATTGTGTTCACAAAAATGCATGGCTAATTTTTATGTATTTGCATGCTAAATTTGTATGCACAATTGACATGATTGCATGCACAATTATGGTAATTGTGTAACCTGAGCTGTTCTGGCGCAGCTGTTCAGCTGCAAATGTGTACCAGGAGTGAAAATTTGGGTTGATTCTTATTTACTCTAACAGGTTTGCCTGTCGCTAAATTTCAGTGTGCTCTTAAATCTGTTAATAAATTGACATTTCTGATACAAAAAGGTTATGGGCTACACAAACCCAGTAATCGCATTGGGAAAGTCAATTTCAGCTTCCATTTGAAATTAAGTCAAGCAAAATGCAACTAAAACAAAATAAATTTTCTGTTTAAATTCATTTCCCCTGCTTTACTTGTTTGCTTCATAATGTATTATCTGTTACCTTCTTTCACTAAAAACCTCTGTCTCATGCACAAGGGCTTTCTGTATGACTGAAAGCACTATGGTAATTGTTTTCGTCTTCCATTATTATTTATCTTTTATAAAGAGCTATTAAGTATGACACATTTGAAGGGCATTTTTTCTTATTGAGGGCTCAGTTTCAGAACAAGGGAAAGTTTAAGATGCCTTTAAATTATATAAGTTCTTTAAAACACGTGATAGATTAAATATATTTCACATAGTCAACTCACTCATTCTAAATATTTTAAACCAAGTACAACACATATGTTACCTTCAGAGTTCCCTGAATGTAGTTTGCTCAGAAGATCTTAACTCTTTAGCTCTCTGCTTCAGTGCACATAACTCTGGAGGCCATTTAGGGCTTTCTATAAGGTTTTGGAGCACAGAAGTGAAATTATATAGGGATGAAGATTAATTACTAATAATTCAGACAAATCAAAGGACATTAAGCACCTTTTAAACAAGTAAGCATCAAGCTGGTCAGGAAATTATCCCCCCTGAAATTTTTGACAAAAAAAATTGTTGAAATTGTATTTCATTTTTTGGGGTGATTTAGACAAAATAGTCTCAAAACCTGAAAAACAAATTTTAAAACACCTCTGCCTGACAGCTCTATGGTGTGAAACAAACACCACAGGCCCCCTAGGGACATAGCTATTCCAGCAACACCCTCCGCCCCCATGTAGACTCAGCTACCTCAATAGAAGAGTGATTCTGTCAGTACAGCTAACCTTGTTTGGGGAGGTGGTGTTCCTATACCAGCAGAAAAACTAATTCTGTCAGCATAGACTGTCTACACGAGGGGCCAATACCAGTGCCAATGCTGGCTACATCTACACTACAGAGCCTTAGAAAGAAAGAACAAGGGTAAAATCTTCATGAGAGAAAGTGGAGGCAGAGAGTAAGATGATCAGTTTTGAAAATACATAAAAGCTCTGCCGCCCCCAGGTGACCGTCAGGGTTCCTACCTTTAAGGGCACAATACACACAGAGCAGAATCACCACTGCACAAGGCCATACTGAAAAAGGCATTTAATGGACTAAAATTCTTTTCCAGAAGTCTTCTTCAACTGACCCCAAGAGGTGAGACTGCACACATAGTGCTGTCAAATGCACAAAGCAATCAAATTGGGGGAGAACGGGGGAGAGGAAGGAAATAGAGAGGGATGTTTTCCCCCCTTCGAATCTATATCCGTGATGGTAAACTTCAAGGTCATCTTTAACAAAGTAGGTCAAACATTTCAGATGAAAGGGTCTTTTTCAAATGGTCATTGTGTTCCCTTTATGTGTTTTCTTTCTGCTTCACACACATTTTGTTACTCAGTTCTAATCCTTGATGCACTGGAATTTTCAGCAATCAGATTTATAGTTGCTCTTTGGAACAGGTATCATCTTTTTGTTCTCTGTTTGTCAAGCATCTAGCCAAAGGGGTTCTGGTCCATGAGTGGGGTGCCTGGGTGCCACCACAATACAAATAAATACATAGTCTGATGCACTATTGAATTCTGAAAAGAGAAGATTAGAATTTTCAGAAATGTTGAGCATCTGGAACTTCCAGTGCTCTCAGTGGGAGTTATGGGTGCTGTGACAAAGTTCCTCCTCTACCTTGGTGGGTCCTGAACCTATTGACGGATTTGCTCACCTCACAGATTCACTCTGTGGGTTGGGAAACAGCCCAGAGACCTTCCCCTCTGGTAGAAGCCACAGTCCAGGTCAATTCATCCTGTGTCTGATCAAGAGTTGGGAGTTTGGGGGGAACCCGGGCCCGTCCTCTACTCCGGGTTTGAGCCCAGGACCCTGTGGACTGCAGCTGTCTAGAGTGCCTCCTGGAACAGCTGTGTGACAGCTACAACTCCCTGGGCTACTTCCCCATGGCCTCCTCCCAACACCTTCTTTGTCCTCACCACCGGACCTTCCTCCTGATGTCTGATAACGCTTGTACTTCTCAGTCCTCCAGCAGTTTGCCTACTCACTCTCAACTTCTTGCATGCCTCTTGCTCCCAGTTCCTCACACACACTTCCTCTTTCTGGCTCCCTGGCTTCCTCTGGCCTGACTGGAGTGAGCCCTTTTATAGCATCAGAGGGGCCTTAATTAGAGTCAGATGCTTAACAGCCTCACCTGACTCTTAGCAGATTAATTGGAGTCAGGTGTTCTCATTAGCCTGGAGCAGCCCCTGCTCTGGTCACCCAGAGAACAGAAAACTGCTTATCCAGTGGCCAGTATATCTCCCTTCTACTACTCTGCTCTTCCCAACTGGCCTGGGTCTATTACAGTGCTTATTCCTTTTTCTTGGAGGGGGTGGGGGGGCGGGAAATCAAGCTATAGGTGAGACTCACTGTGTTTTCTAACCATTTACAATATAAATCGACTACTGCTAGAAGGAATCCAGTGGAAATAGTGTGGAGAACATGCTCTGAGTAACAGAAAATATTTGGTAATTTTAAATAAATATATTATTTTTCTTACTAAATGAAGACATCTGTTTATTAGCACTCACGCCAAAAACTAATTGTGCTCATCTGAAATTAATCAACTTAATGGCTACTATTTTAGATGACAGGAAGGTACAAATATATGTTAAAAGTACTCTAATGAATGACAAGGAATTTAAAAGGATTGGAATGTAAAATATTGTCCTGATCTTGAAATATAGAACACCCACAAAACAAACATACATCATAGAAGTTTGGCTATAGAAGTATGAGAATTAGTCAAAAGAATGATTTGTATAGTTACAATCTATACATCTGCCACGTTGGAGAACAACATATTCCTTTTTCTTCCATGAAGAAGACTGATGCCTTCTTAACCAAAGTCATTACCGTCTGATAAAAGGTGGCTTATACCTAATCAGTCATTGTAAATAATATAATTGATCTGGTTCCTAGTGGATAGTTGTCTGCATCATTACCATCTGATGGTCTCAAAGAGGTCAAGGAATGGATGAATCCAGAGACTAAGGCTATGTCTACACTACAGCGGGATCAACACTCCGGCGATTGATGCACTAGGGGTCGATTGAGCAGGTCTAGTGAAGACCCACCAAATTGACCACAGATTGCGTGCCAGTCGACTCCAGTACTCCACCCTGAATGAGAACAGTATGGTAAGTCGACGGGAGAGCGTCTCCCGTCAACCCAACATGGTGTAGACATCGCAGTAAGTCGACCTAAGCTATGTTGACTCCTGCTACATTATTCACATAGCTGGAGTAGCATAACTTAGATCGACTTACTGCGGTAGTGTAGACATAGCCTAGAGATCTTCTCACTTCTATTAGTAGTGCTGTTCAGGTCTAGGTTGGTGAAGAAACTTGTGCCACATGTAAATAATAAAAGCACCACAATTTGATTTTAAGAGTCAAAGTGTTGTGCTATTCATTATCAGCAGGTAAGCAGGCAAGTACCTGATAGTCATGGAAACGTTTGCAGAGCAGCAAGCTTCATCAATCTGAGTACTAATGATTATTTTATCCAAAAATTCACAATGCAAAATATGTTATTTATTATTCTCCTGTTTAAAAATCTTTAGTCATCCAATCAGGAAGCAGAAACAATATCATGTCACCACTCATTGGGAATCGGGGATGGAAAACAGATGAAGTGAACAGTTCCTGTACAACATGTGGTCTGAAAATGAGTCCTCCAAACTATTCATAAATAATTAAAAATAATAAACACATTCAGAGCAAAGGGTGTTGATTTGTGAATTTCTGACCAGTTAACTAAAAAAGGCACTAAATTGTTCATATTATTTCCAGTGAGTAGTTTGGCTGACTCTAATTCTGAACACTTGTGGTTACTGTACACTTCATAGCACATTTTGCAAGAGCAGAAGAGCCAGCCAGCCTGTGTATCATAGCCAAATTACAACTTGGGTAACTTCATCCTTAAATCTGCTCCATGCAGTTTCATTGCTTATGGTGGGCCAGATCCTCAGGTGGTATAAATTAATTTATCTCCATTAGAGACCATGGACCTACCCCAATTTAAACCCATGGAGGATCTAAACCACTATAGTTTGCTTTCTCTGATAAATATAAACAACATGGTTGTGACTGGCTTTGCCTCTGCATTACGCCCATTGTGGCCTGTCAGGGCATGACTCACCCAGTCACAGGTCTCCACTGGTAGGTAACATCTCTTGCAAAGTTGGAGGGTAGTGCTTCTTTAGTCCTCTAGCCAAGGCAGTCTTCAGTCCTACCCTTTCCAGGTTGTTAAGGTCCAAAAGAAATAAGGAACAAAAAAACCCAGAACTCAAAACAGGGTCATCCAATGACTCTTTGGTGGGACCCCACCCTTCTATTCAAGGCTTGTCTTCAAACAATCCACAATTTAGCTGATCCCTGCAGGTCAGGTCATCCCTTCTTGTAGGAGGCTCATTTAACCAACAAGCTAGCTCAGTCTCTAGGCTGCAACCAGGTTTCTCTCATCTCAAGAAAAGAGCCCTGCTCTCCTTCCTGGGCAGCCCCAAACCTGGATAGATCACATCCTTTTATCTCCTCTTTCTGCATCTGACATTTGCTGCAGGTGTAATGGGGTGGTATCCCTCACTGGCAATTATATAATTATTTAGGAGAGGCAGTTCAAATTTTTTTTCTTTAAGTAAAATATCATTTCTTCCATTCTGTACTTCCAGCAAGGTCAATGTATTTCAAGTGAATTGAATGGTGTCTCCCTTTTTTGTCCTTAGATATCTCTATTAGTAGCCTTGTAATGTTGGTTAAAGAGTGTCTGGACATTACCACAGAGGTGGGCTGTGTTCACACGAGATGGAAGAAGCTATATATGATACTGCTTCTTTTTCGCTAAGAACGATATTCCTGTCCCAAATCAGGTCTGGGAATGGCATACCCCTTAATTCCTGTTGCTCATGTTTGTTAAGTAATTCACAATTCCAAATAGATTCATAGATTCCAAGGCCAGAAGGGACCATTGTTATCATCTAGTCTGATTTCCTGTATAACACAAGCCATGGAAACTTCCACACACAATTCTTAGAGCATAACTTTTAGGAAAAAACATCCAATATTTGGATTTAAAAATTGTCAGTGATTGAGAATCCACCACACCCTTGGTAAGTAGTTCCAATGGTTAATTACTCTCACTGTTAAAAATATATGCCTTATTTCCAATCTGAATTTTTCTAGCTTCAGCTTCCAGACATTGAATACCTTTCTCTGCTAAATTGAAGTGCCTATTATTAAATATTGTTCCCCATGTAAGCACTTATTGACTATAGTCAAGTCACCCTTAGCCTTCTCTTTGTTAAGCTAAATATATTGAGCTCCTTAAGTCTATTGCTATAAGACAAATTTTCTAATGCTTTACTAATACTCATGGCTCTTCTCTGTACCGTCTCTATTTTTTAAAGGTGCTTTTTTGAATTATGGACACAAGAACCGGACATCATATTCCAGCAGTGACAAATACAGAAGTAAAATAACCTCTCTAGTCTTACCTGAGATTCCCCCTGTTTATGCATCCAAGGATTGCATTAGCCTTTTTGGCTACAGCATCATACTGGAAGTTTGTGTTTAGCTGATTATTCACCATGACTCCCCCATTTTTTAGTTGCTACTTATGAGGATAGAGTCCCCTATCTTGTAAGGATGGCCTAATTAGTTTCATTTAAAAATATTAAAAGAGCATGGGTAAGGAAGAAGAACAGGATTTAAGAACAGAATGGGCTTTTCTGTTGGACATCAGGGGATTTAACGGTTATTTCCGACTTGGCTTCCTCAGAACTATTAATTACTATTCACTGAAACTAAGAGGATGTCTACATTGCAATAGGTGGTGTTCTGTGTTGGTGAAATGGGTGGACACTAGGCAGGCTGGAGGTGTGTCTCATCCCTCTTTCATTCTTATGGAAATTTCCCCCAGGGGGCTATGCAGAAAAGGTCACACAGACCAAGAACTTCTCTACCACCAACAGATCCTGGATATTCTTCTCAACCCCTCTGTGATAGCCTTGTTAATACCAAAGTTTCAAATATGTTCTTTGTCTGAAATGTTTCCAATGGTTAATGTCACGTTATACATGGAAAATAGTTAGGGTTAGGTAGGTCATGCACTGTGATCCCTGCTTCAGCATTTTATTAAATGAATCTCATACAACTTATGTTATTCATTTTTACCAAGATGCATCACCTCATTTATTAACAATACTATTTATTTTTGTAGTGCTGGTGAAAGGGGTTGGACAGACAGCCCTGGAGACTGGACTCTTGTGTTTATTCACATAGCAGGTACAACACAGTTAATCACACCAGCACAAGCTTCCCACCAGCCCAACCACCTTCCAATGGATCTTTGCACCTTCACAGCTGCCTCCTGCTACCTATCTGCCACCCATAACAACATCTGAATGCTCCATAAAACTGAACTAAATGAAGAAAGAGCCCAACAAGTGGGCTAGATAAAGGTCATTGCTGCTGTTGTGTGACTATCCTGCTCAGAGTGTGGTAAGGTCTGGGGTTATTCTCACCACCTCTGGGAGTTCCACAATTTTTTGGGCAGTTGCCAAGAAGACTGTTCTTCCCCTGTTCTCATGAGCTTGACCCCCGAGGGTGACATTTTCATTGTTACTGTGGAATGTCACTGTTGCAACCATCAAAAAAATATAATTTTTATAGATATATATAAGTCTCCAGCCACGGCAGTTCTTATGCATGGTTTTCTTTTAATCTAGAGAAAGACATTTAAATTCTGGTGCCTTACACTTACCATGTAAAGGTCCCACCTGAATTCATGGTTTAGAAGGGCAGAGATTAAAACTTGCAGACAGTATGGAGAGAGAGAGAGAAAAAAATAAGTAACAGAGTCAGCAACACACAGATACATCTATCTTCTGCCACAGGGGCATGAATGTGGGACACTGTCCGGAACTAAAACATATCAAGGTATGCTAACATATAGTATTACTACCTAAGCTGTCCTTCAGCATCACACACAGTGTGTTGGCTGAGCTTGTTTGCCTACCAGAACCCAACAAACATAAACACATCTAAAAAATAAAAGATTAATCTCGGACTTTCAGAAAGCGGTGTGCAGGGTGACTTACTTTGTGGCCTTCTCAAAATATTCTTGGCAAAGAAGGGAAGGGAGTAATGAGAAAATAGGTAAAATGTCCTGAAAAGCTACCAGAAAGAAGTTATTCTTCTTCCCAAATTCGTGCTATGTACTTTAGAGAATAAGTGAAAAGACAAAGTCTATGTCCACATGGATGTTTCATCGTGGTTGTGATTTGCCCTCCAAACATCCATTGGTTCAATTTTGTATAAGAAGCTTATCTGAACCACCGACGTCTGCAAATTTGAGCTGCAAGGTTCCAACTCCAAAGCCTTTCTTGATGCCTTTCACTGCCTGCCCTTCCGACTGTGTGGGGAATACCCTGAGAATCGAGGTGGCAGGCAAAGGTGGAAAGCAACAGGCAAAACAAGCGGACCACAATTTTTGTGAATCTCAAGTAAAAAAAAAAAAATCAGTTCTGTTTCAACTTTGGACTGAGTGTGTCTATATAATCTCCAAGCTGGTTCTTCCACTCCATATGGATAGCATTAGGCCTGGCACAAAATCAAACCATACCACAGCATAATAAGGACTTGAAGAGTACAGAACAAATATTAGGAGCCTTGAACATGGTAAAACTGGAGAGAGGAGTCTAGCACAGTTCAACAGTTGGGTGAAAGAAACAGGATAATTCCTAAATTCCTCCAGGAAACAGTAAACATTCATTCACCCTAACACGGAACACCCTAACATAAAACTTGTAGGGACAGCCTCCTCCATCCTCTACCCTGGAGACTTGCAATAGGACCCAGAGTCGTGTTTACTACAGCCTTTGCATAATCCACATGGGAAATCATAAATGGAAGGCTAAAAACAACCCACAGCTGTGTCAATCCCCAGTTTTTGAACAGACACAGGAAATGTCCCCAGAAGGTTGGGAAAACAAAAAAGCTGTGGGGAACGATTCAAATAGGTTTCTTAATCACGTCCTCTCAATCCTACTTGGCAGCTGCCCATTTTCCAGAAACAAAAGTCATAGTAGAGCAGGCATGCCACTCATTCCAGTGGCAGCTACCCCCATTAAAAAGGAGTAAAATTCCTGAGAGTCCCAAAAGGAAGCGGAGAGAAAAATAAACATAAACAAGACATCAGTACTTGGGAGGCAGAGGGAATGCAACTAGAATGGGATATTTGTAAAAAAAAAAAAAAAAATTATAGGGGACTTAGTCTCTGAACTTTAGCATCCCATTGAGAACCAGGATAGAATGGAAAGGTCCCCTGTTTTTGGTTTAAGGGAGTCAAAAGCATAATATTGGACACAATGGAAATAATAGATGGTGGAAGAAATACACGAAAAGAGAGAGACCCAGAGGGATCCCCACCCCGCTTCCAAAAAATATAGATAAGACCACATTATGAACCATCCTAAGTGAAGGTACAAGGAGAAGAGTGGGTGTAAAGCACCAGTGCTCAGTGGTGTAGCTATGCTGGTGAATCACACAACATAGAGGTATGGACCCGGCCCAATTTACACCCCAAGGCAGTGACTCATGGAGGCGCAATCTCTTTCCTAGGCTATCCCTCCCTTTGGTTAGATCACAAACGATTATCTAGCCTAATGAAGAACTGATGGCCACTCACACTAAGGTACTAACACCCATTTACTTCAAAGTGGTGGTTATTGATGTGTTACCCCTTGCAGGTGTTGGCACATTTGGTTTTAGAACTCTGCGTTCTACACTCATGCACTTTTTAATCAGAGGCAGGGCAGTGTTCATAGGGTGACCAGATGTCCTGATTTTATAGGGACAGTCCTGATTTTTGGGTCTTTGTCTTATATAGGCTCCTATACTCCCCCCCCCCGTCCCCTGTCCCAATTTTTCACATTTGCTGTCTGGTCAACCTAAAGTTCTACATGCTGCACATCCACTCAACTGCTGTGTCTCTTAAGAAAGGCCACAGGAAGTAGCATTGCATATATCTTCTTGTTAGGTATTTGACACAAGGAGATGACAGCGGGGTGCATGGGAGAGGCAGTCGGAGAATCTCTTTTGGTTTGCAAGTTCTGCTATTTCAGGAGGATTTAGCCCTGCTCAGAGCTGCTGTAACAGGAGTTTTAAAGACACATTCCAGTTCATATGTGCCAAATATCTACCCCCTCCACCTTGGAAACTCTTTTGGTAATTTAAACATATGACCTCCCCTGCTGATAGGTATTATCCAAATGTGCATTGCATTCTTCATAATGTAACCTGTTTATTCCTCTTTGAAGCACGATACTGAGCTTATCTATTTTGTAAACCTAAATAGCTGAGTCAGCCCTTCTAGGATTTAACCCTGTGGGTCTAAGGATTCTTGGTGTTTTAACCGCTCCCCGTCCCCAGCTTTCCGATCTCAGTCCTTCCATCTGATTTCATGGCTATCAGAAAAGCTAGTTTCCTGGCGAAGTGGGCTCAAGTCACAGATATTGGTTGAAATCTGAACTTCCCCAAAGCTTTGGTTTGTTCAGATTAGATTTCGCAATTCAGGCCTATTGTAGTAATGAGTCTAAACTACAGTGTTTGGCAGTAGATCTGGATGCAAGAGTGCCCAAGGTTTGGTATGGGAATATTGCTTATCTCCAGTATTCAACAAAAAAACTTCAGCTCCTAGAGGACATTGGTTCACACTAGGGTGAGTATTGGAAATTCTTCCTGAACAATGCAGGCAGAAAGCATGTCTTAGCTGCTGGTTACCTTTTAAGAAAGATTTATGAACTGCAACTGATGCTATTTTGGTTTGCAGCACTAGAGACAGATAAACAGATTATTGGAACAAGTAAACAGACTACAAATAAGACTACAACCCCTCACTTTTCAGGCATTTTTCATGCATTTTATCACATGCTAATTTCTGAAACGATTTCTGTTTAAAATGTGCAGTCCTTCCTGTTTGATGACACGCGATTGAGATTATCATAGTGCTGTGACATCATGACTTTTCTGCATCAGCAGATGATATCACAGAGAGACAAGATTATGAATTCGCTGCAGAATCAAACCACAACAAGCTGAACTGCAAAGCAGAAAGCCCTTGTTCCAACCAATACAAATGTGTGAAATATGATGCTAGAAAAGGACATAAGGAAACAAAAGTGTCAGACACATTTATTTCCAGACACTTGTTCAAGTATGCAGCAGCATGAAGGTTTCCATTAAAAAAAAGATCTATACTGAAGTCACGAACGGAACAATTCAGACAGGATGCACAGTCTAGTATTACTGATTAGCTGTATATTATGGGATCTTGCTACTCTGATAAAAAGCTAGTGAATTTTAATCCCATTTACAACAACAAACTGCCTAAGTGGTATCTTCCTTGGGAGTCCGAATTATTGCTTGTAGTGAGCCTGATAAGTGTATCTTCTAAAATTGCTTCTTTCTGAGGCAAGTAAAACTTAGTAAGTGCAAAATAGCAGCTTTATTTCCCAGAAAAGGATTTATATCCAGGGGTAATTTACTACCTAGGAAATTACTCCCGTGAGAGCATCAAAGGGACTGTGTGAAGGTTCTCAAGAAAGGCTGTCAATCTTGAGGATCTCTCTCACTGACCTCTTCGCGAGGCATAAAACAGCAGGGTTGCCTTTACAATTTATTATGGGGCTTCAAATCAGACAGGGACCTTGAGCTGCCATGAGCAGGTGAAGCAAATCGGGCCTTTGGTTCTATCTCTTTTGGCTTCTCCTGCTGGAGTGGGGAGGTTGGGCAGTAAGTTATCTTCTCCTCCACTCTTATTTCTGGAGGGGGGTGATCAGGCAGCGAGGGGGGGGGGCTGGAGATGGCCTGTGATCTGCTACGTTTCGGCGCAGCTCCCAGACAATCCCTTGTCTTGCCTGGCCTTTAAGATGTGCAACTCAAGAGACAAAACAGTTTTGCAACCTGTACTCATGCCAGTAATCCAGCTGACATTGTGGGGACTATTTAAGTGGGTTAGGGCTGCAGAAGTGGGTTTAAGAAGGGGAAGACGTGAGAGGATATGACGTACTTGGAAGTGAATTGTTGGGATAAAGAGTGCAAAGGAGCAGACTAATGTCTCTCTCGGATGTCAAATTCATACACGAATAGCCATTACATTATTTATCATTTCATCCTCCCTAATCTACCATCACAGGATGTTCTGCTAATGTTGGTGGAGTGCTTTCTCACAAGGCCAACCATCTTTACCCTGAGCACAATGTTTTTACATTTCCTGATGTACCACTTAGAGATGGAGATGTCTGAACGGCAATACAGAATTTATTAGTCAAAGCAATCACTTGGCACCTTCATTCCAACCTGCCTTGCAAAAAAATGTCCACACCCACTCATCTCGGATGAGTAATTTTTTTTGCATGAGGGAGTAAAATATCATTAGTTTTATCCATTATAATTCACTATCATTGCAAAAGGAAAGTGAGTAGTTTTTGTGCCTGGGCTGTTAAGTTTTCAGCAGTTTTTCAAGGCTGAATGAACCACACGGCCAGCTCCTTTAACCCTTAACTCATGTTCAGCACTACAACGGGGACCACTAGAGAATGAAAGTGCCATTAAAGCACATTCAGGGTAATCAGAATCTGGTCTAGAGTTTCTCAGATAGAAGAAAGTAAAATGTGATATGTTAATATATAGAATGAACCAGTTCAGATAACATAGCAATCTTAGCATTTACGCAAAACAGTCTCAGCTAGAAACGGTTTCAGGGTTGTTGTTTTTTTTGGGGGGGGGGCACGGGGGGCTACACCTCAGGATGAAAGTTGGAAGTTTAAGTATCAAATTTAGAGCAATCCAATGTTTATTATTATGTATTAATAGGAGCATTGATTATGTGCCAGGCACATACCAAACATTCAAGGTGATTGGTCTGTATTCTAAGGAGGTCACAAACAAGCAGACAGAGGTTAGGGGATGGGGAACAACCACAGGCAATTTTACAAGTCAGCTTGATTCACTAGGAACAGCACTCGGAAGTGGGTCTTTAGAGAATGATCATACCATGCCTATAGTGATAGGAGAGTTTTGCCTGTGATGATAGGGGAAGTTACAAAAGACTGTGACTGGTTTCAATAAGTAGCAACACGTTTTGATGCTGATTTGAATCTTGCTCAAGTTTATCCGAACCCCTTTGGTCTAGAAAATGGGCTTGAAACCTTATCAGAGGTGACTAGGATTATTCTTTAGGGTGGGATCTTCAAACGTACTCAAGTGCCCAAACCCCAGATTTAGCCCCACTTTTGATTCCACTATGGTCCACAGAACTCCTGCCAAACCCTGTAGGTACCTGAACTAATGTGGTACCCAAGATTTCAGGATAAAAGTCCCCTTGGTACCTGTGTTCCTGCCTCTGGGTATGGACACTGCTGCCTCACCTTAGGTATCTGGACACTTACCTCCTGCCTAAACCCCAGAGTCATTCGTGAACTGGGGAAGACAGAAGGATGATTGCCTGAGTTGTGTGTGGGGCCCAATCTGGTAGGCAGCCCCTCACATGTTGGTAAGATTGGATCCATTTCAACCGACGGTTAGGGCCTCACCTGGGGTGTGGGAGAGCCAGGTTCAATTCCCCCCTCTGTGCCAGAAGTGGCACAAGTCATGGAACAGGGGTCTACCACCTCTCAGGGTATCAAGTGTCAGAGGAGTAGCCGTGTTAGTCTGGATCTGTAAAAAGCGACAAAGAGTCCTGTGGCAGTTTATAGACTAACAGACGTATTGGAGCATAAGCTGAATACTCACGAAAGCTCATGCTCCAATACATGAGCAGGGGGTTGGACTAGATGACCTCCTGAGGTCCCTTCCAACCCTGAGATTCTATGATTCTATGATCTGTTAGTCTATAAGGTGCCACAGGACTCTTTGTCGCTTCTCTCAAGGTAGTGCACTAACCTCTGATTGATGGATATTCTGTGTTGGGGCTCCTTCAATCCCTTGAATCGTCATTCAGCCAGACAGTGGGCATGAGATAGCATGTGAGAATGACTCGGTAGCCCAGTGGTGAGGTGGGAGCCCCAGAGTCCAGTCCCCCATCTCCCATCACTCTTGTTATTTATCCACAGTGGAACAGCTTCAGCAGGAGAGACTATGGGTGAGAATATCCCAGATGTCAGGGGTTAGTGTGCTTCTCTGAGAGGGGGGAGACCCCAGTTCAAATCCTTGCTCCCCCTCTGGCACAGAGAGGGGGATTGAACTTGGATCTACAGTTTTTAGGATTTATTCCTGTTAAAATTTGACATTATTGCATGGCTGTTCCTGCCAAACTTCACAATAAATCTTAATGTTAAAAGTAGACAGAAAGAAACTCTTAAGCGAATTTGACATCAGACTGTAGAATACATTTTGTAAGTAATCGGTAAGAAAAAAGAGCCTCTCAGACAAGAATTTAGACCTTATTTTTGGCCAGAAGAGAGATGATTGATAGTTGAGCTTTCTGAGGATGTCCCTACATTGCATTATGTTGTCAAGTCTTGCACATAAGTGAAAAAATAAACTGATCTCCCACATCCCAGGCAAGTGGTCTAACCACTGGGCTAAAAGTGAGAAAGTGGGTACCATCTCCTCCTCTTCCAGTTATTGTGCGTGGAGCAAGGCAGGCAGCTAACTCCTTCCTGCAAGGAACAGCTTAGGTGCCCAAGCCACCATACTCCAGGTCCCAGGGTCCCAGGTGCCAGGGTCCAGGTGCCAGGGTCCCAGGTGCCAGGTAGAGCTAGGCACGTCTCTGCGTCTGGTCTTAGGCACTTATCTTTTGGAAGGGGTGGGCTGTAGCACATCTATTGGTTGGCCTATGCGGTTCCCCGCCTGGCATGCTGGGCTTTTATGGATCACATTGGAAGGGGCCTAGCTTTCCCCATCCATTGGGGAGTCTAGGCACCTTACTCAAGCTTTGTGTTTTGGTGCCATGATGCTGAGTGAGTATTGCCACCTTTATGCTTGCTACCAGACATAGTGCTTATACCATGAGGAGTTTCATTGACTTCAATGAATTACTAATGATGATACCTACCCATTGAAGGTTGTGGTTATCTGTAGTATCAGGCCTGGATATTGGAAGGTCCTTGAAGGAGGGACAATGCCCTACCTTTTGCTGTATATGGCACTTCACAAACCCTCAGCTCCCTACAAATAATAAGCAAAGACTGTTCCCAGGAGATTCCCAGCCCATTTCCTAGACCAAATAGGTTCATATAAACTTGATCTAGCTTCAAAACTACCTGAGGACACGTCACTACTTGGTGGAATTAAAATAAGCCCTCAACACCTTTTTAAGTTCTATCACTACGGGCAAAATTCCCTCTTATCTACAGTGTACATTGTACTAGCTGCCTGAGTTGTTCCACAAGACACCTCTTCAAGACCCACTGCTCTATGCTACCTGCTGGCTCTTGCTGCATAGGTGGTGTGGTGGTGGGGGAGACAGGGAAGTGGCATCTAAAGGTAGGAAGGAGCAGGGGCTGAGCACATGGAATCTGATCCTCAGCAGGCAGAGTAATTCTTATGAGAATGATGCAGCTCGAGTAACTTAAAGCATCCTAAGGGCTGCTCTAAATTAAACCAGAGCTCCAAATGGCCTTTGATAGCCACATGATCAGAGGAGAAAAAAAGTGACTTAGAGACACCTTTTCTTTCTCCCACCCTTACTTCTAGTGAAGTATCTAAATACATTAATTTGCAGTGTGTGGGGGGGATGACCCTTTACTCCCATTGACTTCAGTAAGAGCATAGACTGCAGGGTTAGGCTCAAAAAGGTGGACTCCTACAGACTAAGAAGTGCTATTATTACCTCAGGCATCACCAAAAACCTGCCCAGCAGGCAGATTGGATGTTCACACTCAGGACACTTTTGTCTCTTCTTCCTCCAGAAACACTTGGTAGGTTTTCATCATCCTGCCAAGCCTTAGGAGCAGATGCAGCTCTATTCCCTGGATGCTGAAGCCATCATCTTTGCCAAGAGGAGGAGAAAATCTGCTGAGGTCTGGGAATTGCACTGACCCATTTCAATAATTGATGCTGATGTACAAAGTCTGGCCTGGCTCCTGTCGGAAAGGCAGCAAGGAGGCATGCTTAATTTCATTGCCCCTGGAATAGAGTGGAGCATCACTAAGCACTTTTGCTGATCATGTCCATCTTCAAGTTGTTTTACAAAGATTGCAAACATGCACTGTGTTCTTCAGAAAGGATTTGATGTCATTTTGACATTTTTCTCCCTTTCACCCTGCCCAAAGGGTACACTTGGCTTTCTGGGAGCCATAGAGTGGTATAAACTTGGACTGCATAGGCAGGCATGCTACCCATGTTGCAGTGCTTACTCAGCCCAAACTAGGCCTCTAGGACTGGGTCCTTTGGGGACAAACAATGGTTCCTTCCCCCCTTAGGATGAGGGGCCTACATTGAGAGAGTTTACTGGGCTTCATTATCCTCTTGCTTCCACAGATGTTACCAGGAGTAAATCCATGGAAGTCAGGACACTTATACAGGTGTACATAAGAGGAGAACAAGGTCTTCTGCATCCATGCAGGCTGCAAGCATCAGCTACCTGGTTGTCATTATGGCTGTAGGACATTGCTTCCCTTGGTTGTGGTTAACTCAGATGGTGAAATTGAGCCATGTGGCAAGCATCCTTCCAACACCTGTGCCTCGCTTAAACTCTAAGGGCATGAAAAAATGATTCCTCCTTGTCTCCCTCCCAGCACTGGTTCCCTGGTGGTTCAGCAGCCAGTGAGACTTTTATCACACTGACTTAATTGCACAACCTGGTTTGATAGGGATCTGTAAGCCTCCAAATGCATGAAGAATCCAGGGTGGAGGGGAAAATGAATGAATCTCTGAGAAAGCCATTAAAAGAGAATGTGAAAGTGTCTCATTGAACAGAGTACTCGCAATTCATATGGAACAGCAGAGGGGAAAGGCCCTGTTAGTTTTATTTTGTAACAGTCTGATTTGTTCTTTATATACAAGAATGCCATTGGGTTTCAAAGGGATAATGCCATTTGCACCTCCGGCGCATTGACGCCTAGTGTTTATTATGGATGAGAGGCTGTTCCACTAGGACAGGTTTCTTGAAAGGTGAGCGATCCTTTTGCTCTCATGGGAGGCTTGATTCATCCCACTGTGTGGCTGGTAGGAGAAGAGAAGAGGGTTATAAGGCAGTGACTAAACCCTCCAACATACATTTTCTGTGTGTCCAAATGTATGGAAGGTGAGTTGGGTTCTGATCACCAATATTTTGAGAACATGGTAATATCCTAGTAGGTACCCAAGTCATTACAGAATGGTCACTATGCCCTAGGGGTGAAGTTTGCTCCTGTGTGGTGGTTTTCCGTTAGGACTAGGCCATGACAGCCTTCAGTACCACTTTAGTAATCAGAATAGGTTTAAATTGCACTGAAGTGGCTCACAGACCTTGTCCACAACCAAGCAGTGTGGTGGTTCTGTAGATATAAATCCTGCTCCACTAAGTGAAAGGAAACCATCTCACCTCATTTGAATCCTGGCTACCCGAGAGACTAGCTTTGTCTCAGTATACTACCATGAGGATTAAAGTCATCAGAGGTGTTCAAGTTGGTTACCACTTCCTAGTATGAACACAAAGTGTGTTGGGGCAGGGTGTTCTTTGCAAGGAATCATTCACTCCAAAAAGAGTTTCCATTCCTGGCTTGTCAGAGTGCAGATTTGGAAAACTTCAAGACATGCTGCAAGATGCAACCTGTTTGCCCTAGATTTTCCTTCGAGAGATGATTTTGAAAGGGTAGATACGGCACTAGAATATGGCTGTTGGTGGCTGGGGCTGGGAAGACATTGTAGCAGGCCCATGTGGTTTTCTTTCAGATTTATGGGCATGATCAGGGGCCATAAGTGATTATATATAAAAATTGTGCAATATACTAAGACAACAGCTGGCTGAAAAACATTCTGAAGTTCAAGTATTAGATTTTCATCCAAAACGACCACCCTCAAAGATGTTCAATTCCCCCTGCCCCTTCTCCCTCCAAAATAATAAAACTCTCACAATCTGGAATTTTTTCAGTGAAATACTTTGGGTTTTTTTACCAATTCTAAGCAAGACCTTGAGACAGTCACAATTCCACCGAACTGTAGTCTAGGCAGGGAATACTGGAGACACTTAAAATATAAGGAGCGAAAAGACTACACTCTGCAAAGTACATGACATGTCCCGAATACTAGGGGAATAAAATTCAGTGCAGCCTTATACTATAATGGCAGTGTCCCTCTTTTCAAGAGTTCCTTGTTTGCATCTATTACAGCACTATTCAGACATACAAAAGGATCAGAGTGATGGAGTCCCAGGATACCCACAATCAAATCAATTTTATGGCTGAATTTAGCAAGCTATTAAAAGACTGTCTTAGCTGGCTGCTACTTTGCTCAGAAAGTTTTTTAAAAGGGCAGATTCTATGCAAGGTCTTATCAAACCCCTGTAAGTATTACCCCCTCCCCACCCTTTCTTCCAAAACATTGTAGCATAAATTACATAGGAATGCCCAGCTCAGTACGTTATAGTAAGCAAGAAACCCAAGCAATTTGTTCCTGATTTTAGTCTTACCCTGGTAATCCCACTGGGCCAGATACTTAGCAACTGCAAATGGGTGCATGAAGTCAATGGAGATTTACCCCTTTAGACCCCCAAAAAATTTGATCCACAGACTTTAATGTAGTTACTCCCGATTTGCACTTATGTCAATGAGATCAGGCCCACTTAATATGTCCGAGTAGGAAAGTAAGATGATTATAAAAAGCTGAGATTAGCAATATTGGACCAAAGGGATGAATCTGAAATCAATAATGAAAATTTATCCCAACTGCAATGAAGCTGTGCCAATTACAGCTAGCCAAGAGCGTCTTTCAATACATGAATTATCTTCAATATTAATATTTTTGATTCTTGATGTTTTTATGGAGGATTCGTTGTAAGGTACGGACCTGCCAAATAGGCAGCACTTTTAACAATATATATTACAACAGTTTTATGAAGTCTGCTCACTAATGTGAGATTCTGCCCAGATGAATTATGCTCCCTAACAAATTTACTTTTTAAAATGTTGGCTTATTACATAAATGATTGAAAATGGTTAAAAGGTATCACTTTTCTTAATGCAACATCTAATGAACTGGTGGAACTCACTACAACAGGATGCAATTTAATCAAATGCCTCAGCAAGATTTTTTTTTTAAAGGAAAGATTAGACATGTGAGGAATAAGAATAGAAAATTAATTGCAACACTAACTGAAATACAATTACAAAGCAATTAATCCTCATCTGTCAGTATATAAACTAGCCACAAGTAGGGGTCAAGAAGGATTTCCCTCCCTACTGAATAAATAGCCAAGATGTAGGTTGTGTCACTTCTCTCTCATGCATGCAGTGTTAGCTACCCTCAGAGAGAAGATCAGATGAACTGTTGGTCTGTTCTTTTGTGACCATTCCTATTTTGTTGTGGAACATGAGAAGAATGTGATAATGGCTAATTGACTCCGGGTGACTCCACCATCATAAAAGCTCTCTGTGTGAGCTGATGAATTAGGGTTTGGTATGAGTAATATCTTGGTATGACTAAGCACTCAAGACAACTCAACAGTTTATCCTTCTGCAGAAGCACGCTTAAACCACCATGTACTAGGCTTCTGATAGCCTTTTTCTGGAGAGAAGCCCCGATGTGATTTTGCTGCGTGTATCAGGAGTAATAGGCCTATCCCTCAGGAGTCTGAGCTCGCACAGTGAAAGCAAGAGAGAGAGAGAGAGAGAGAGATCAGTGTTTGTGGGAGATAGCCAATGAAATCCTGGCTCCACTGAAGTAAATGAGAGTTTTGCCATGGACTTCAGTAGCATAGGCCCCCAACTTCATGGGTGCTCCAGGGCTAGAGCAACCATGGGAAAAAAATTGAGGGTGCTTAGCGCCCACAGGCAGCCAGCTACCCCCTCCCCTCAGCACCTCTCACTCCCCCACCCCACCAGCAGCCCTGCTGATAAACTCCTACCCCTCCCTCCCAGTGTCTCCTGCCTGCCGCAGAGCAGCTGTTCCGCAGCATGCAGGAGGCACTGGTAGGGAGGGGGAGGAGTGGGGATGGAGTGCTCTCCAGGGAGAGGGCGGAAAGAGGCAGGGAAGAGACGTGGTGGAGGTGTGGCCTTGGGAGAAGGGGTGGAGTGGGGGCAGGACCTGGGGCGGAGGTCGAGCACGCCCTGGGTAGAGGGGAAGCTGGCGCCTATGTGCATCAGGGCCAGGATTTCACACCTGGGCTTTAATCCTACTCCCTATTCAGAGGGCTGGGGAGATAAAGGGGCATATCTTTTCCTTCAAGCATTAACATCAAGCTGGGAAGTAACTCCATTCTCGCTGAATGCAGCACGATGTCCTGTCTTAGTCGGGAGATGGCTATGCCTGACTCTTCAGATCCCATGACTTCACTGCACAACTCCAAAAACAAGGACTCAGCAGGAACAGCTGAATGCAGATATCACAAAGCAAGAACTCATATCTGGGTTGAAACCTTAGAGTCAGCCGGTGTGCGCAAGCCTCCAATGGCATGGACTTTCTGAGCTATGCAGTGCTGTATGCTGTAAGCCGTGAATCAGACATTTGTATCTGAGTCTCCTCCAGGTCCCTAATATTTTGTTTTCTTGGAAGCAGAGGCTTACGAGTGAGTGAGTGTAAGTCTTAAAAATATATTATTTCTTTCAGGGTTTGCTAAGGGCTTGCGGCTAAGCCAAAGAATTTGGCTTGTGGATACAAAGCTTAGCAGACCCCGAACCACAGAGGAGATAACAGTGGCATTACAACATTAACCTCACTATACCCCTGATGCCATCTCATTACAGCCTGTGCTACCTCAGAGCAATAGGCAACTTCTTTACACGAAAAGGCTAGAGTTCACTGTCAGGAGACAGGATACAGAGCTAGACGGACCTTTGGTCTGACCCAGTGTGGCCGTTCTTTATGTAGAGTTAAAAAACAATAGCTGTTGAAAATAGTTTTTAATACTATCCCCTGTTCTCTTCAGCCCAGGAGGTCTCAGTTCTCCGACACTCAGCCAGTAGGAAGTTATCTGACAAAATGATTTTTCATCAAAAAATGTTGATTTGTCAAAACTGGAACAGTTGGAGGGAAAGGGTCAG
This sequence comes from Mauremys reevesii, assembly GCF_016161935.1. NCBI lineage: Eukaryota > Metazoa > Chordata > Testudines > Geoemydidae > Mauremys > Mauremys reevesii. Next base: position 9,832,830 of record NC_052641.1, on the reverse strand, counting down.
TTTCAACAAATCTCCCAATTTCAGTTAAAAAATTTTTTTGGGGGATGTGGGAAGGAGGCGAAAGAGTGCAGAGATGGTTGAACCATCTTGTTGCAACATTTTCAAACTTAAGTTGTGTTTTTTGGGTTCAAAATGTTAGTTGATTTATAGTTTTGAAACAGGTTTGAAAAGGTCAAAATCAGAACAAAACTGGATTTCTTTTTCAGAGTATCCATTCAGAAAATGTTTCTGAATTTCAACTTTTTGTCCTGATTCAAGGTAGGAAAAATTGTCAACACCTTGACAATTCTCCTGGGGTAGGAAAACCATTGCGTGTCCAAGTTTCAGTTGAATGCTCTGTTTGGCCTCATGGGTATCGGCTGACTGTTGGTAGCCGAGGCCAGGTGGAAGGTTTCCTCTGCAGCAGGCACTGTCTCATTTCTTCCCTGAATAGGAAATGCCTCGGCAAGCAGGGTTTCTCTTCACATCAAGGGGAATTCTATGTGCCTGACTGAGGCTTGTCTGTCTGTGCTTCTCTTACAGCCAGGCTGGCTGTTTCCCATAAGAGCAACGAATCCTCTTTTTCTCTGTTTCTGTGCCAAAGGACCTCTGATCCCGCCTCTCTCTCTCTCTCTAGGGAAACCTGGGATAAGTCCAGCCAGCTGCCCCTTCTCTAGGGTGGGCTCCAAGTGCCTCCCGATTGCATGAGGTCCATGTGCTCTTTTCACAAAGAAAGAGGAGAAGCCAGAGATCATGGAGCCCATGATCCTTTGACTAATATTTACAGCCTTCATCTCCAGGCCTATCATGCCTCAAGGTCAAAGGGCCTTCAGATGGCATCTTATTTGTAGTCTTTGCTTTACCAGAGTCTCTAGGTGAGGGGTGTGTGGATTACATCATTGTAGGCAGGGTCTGAATGAGCTCTACCCTCACATCAAGTGATGCACTGGGGGAAGTGGGGGACTTCAGGAGCAGACTGTATTTACATAGGACACCTGTCTAGGTGTTCAGCAGACACACCTGCTTTGCCAAGAGATCAATCTGAGCTTGTTTGGGGTTACAATTCAAAGAATACAGAGCACACAATCATCACTCCGAGAGCTAGAAGCATGCTGGAATGGACCTGGAAGGATGCCATCTGGTGGCAGTATGTTGGAAACCTGAAGCGGAAGCTGGGCCAGGGCAAGGCCGTTGAGGTGACGTGCAAGTGGGACGCCAGCAACCATTTCCTCCCTGGGGGCAGCTTCACCCAATTTGCCAACTGGAGGTTCATCCACAGGGCCCGGCTCAACTGCGTGCCGCTGAACTGAGCTGTCTGCCATGGGAATCGGGACAAGCGATGCAGGAAGTGTGGCTATGCCAACGACACACTACTCCACCTCTGGTGTAGCTGCAAGCCCCATTCCAGACCCTGGCAGCTGTGACACAACACCATCCAGAATCTCCTAGTCAGAGCCATCCCTCCACCCATGGGGAAAATTTCAGTGAACTCCGCCATCCCTGGAACTGAAAGCTAATTGCGACAAGACATTGTCATCACTAACGAGGACCAGAAGAAGATCATCATGGTGGAAGTCATAGTTCCCTTTGAGAACAGGACCCCAGCCTTCTATGATGCCCGATCTCAAAAGATGGAAAAATACACCCCTCTAGCCAACACTTTGAGAGCTAGGGGCTACAAGGTTCAAAGTCACGCCCTGATTGTCAGGGCCCTGGGCTCATGGGACCCCAGTAATGAGTGAGTGTTGAGAGAATGCAGAATTGGTCAATGCTATACTTGGCTGATGTGGCAACTCATGGTGTCGGACGCTATCAGGTGGTCAAGCGACATCTACCTAGAGCACATCACCGGACATCAGCAATACCAGGAGAGATGAGCTGGAGTGCCGATAAGAAACGAAGTCAGGAAAGTAACTGAAATACTTCCCTGATGGATTGTATTTTCTAAGGGACAATCCATTCCAATTTCTCAAACATTGACGGAGAATCTTCACTCGTTGCTATATTTGCTTTCCACAACCAACTCTCTGTATAAACTTTTCATGAGTGATGTACCCAAATATTTGGATACTAATATCTAAACTGTATCTTTAGATTTATTAATCTAAATCTGGGTTATTGCTGATTATATACTATATGTATTTTATGACTTTTAAACCAAACTTTGTACTTCTGGAGAATTTAAGCACTATACCCAGATGTACAGACTCTACTTTCTTAACCTGGGTATTATATAATTTTAACATTAGCTTTAATAAAAAAATTAAATGTTAATGTGAGATAATGAAATGCAGTTATCTTTACTGTATGCGTAAATGGCAGCAGAACTGTACTTAGCATGCCCTGATTGAGGGGGTTTCCCTCAACTGAACCTCACTTGCTAAGCAGAGTGCAGAGATGTCAGAAGATGAGAGGGGGTGGGGACAGGCATTCTTACCTGGTGGTGCGGACTCTGCCTAAGGAGTCCTATACCGTCACCATTTGACACTCCCCTCTGCAGTGCTTAAAGATAGAGCTGATTGGACTCCATTGAGAGAGAGAGAGAGAGAGTCCTTATTTCTGTTCAGTGATTACTAGAGCTGAAAGCACTGATGAGCCAGTCTAGGGGCTAAGCCTTAGACATGGTATGGGGACAACGTTGCAGCAGAACAGAGGTTCTCCGCTGCTCAGAGAAATTGCTAAGAGCTGGACAGAGACGAGCAGAGCTGAGCAGCAGAGGTGAGCGGCAGCAGGGTGAACCGAGGCAGCAACAGCAGTGGAGGCATTGCTCAGTGCCTGCCCTCCTCCCACACACTTTCAGGGGTGGGAGGTGGACCCATGTGAATGCATCTCTGAACTCTGGGTCTTCACTGCCTAAGGACAGCCAACTGTGAGTGGGGTGCAGCAGAAGGAAAGGGGAGGGCCGTGTTAAGGGAACATTTGTTTGGACTTTCAAACCAGAAGGTGGGAAACTGAGGCAAAGGACATTGTCCAACACACTGTGGGATGGTTATTTGCTTTTGAATGTAGTTGTGGTGTTTTCTCAAATTAATGCTGCATTCCCCGCCCCCCTTTTTAAATTCAAAAGGATTTTCTTTTGTTATACGCAGACTCTGCTTGTGAGTGGGAAAGATTTGCCTCTTAAAAAGGCACCTCAGGTTGGTGTTTAGTTTTCTAAACTAACATGGTGGGGGCTTGAACTGGTTCCATTTTATATTGTTAAGATGACCCCTAGATATTGAACTCAGCCCTTGTTGCTACCAACTCCACCTGGCCAAAGGGTTACAGAAGCAAAATGTAAAAACCAAGTATTTTTCAGTATAATCCAGAGATCAGCTGTAGGGCAGACACTTTCTTCATTCTGCCAAATACTAGACTGTTCTACACAGAATGCAGAGACTATATAAAACCAAGAGGCCAAATCAATATTTCAGTTTGCCGCAGCATATTGTGCATGTTTTAATTCTGCGACTCTGCAACATTCTTACTGAGTGAGGACAAAGTGGATATTTTCAAAGTGCTAAAATAAAATAAAATAAAATAAAATAAAATAAAAGTGAAAGTACACTTCCAACAAGTGGATCAACCTCCACTGGCTTTTGTACTAAGCTGTTTCTGCCCTTGCCTGTAACAGGAACCAAATGCCAGTTGCTGCTATTGTCAGCATTTCTGAGATACCTCATCAAGCACCATTTAAATATTTCCCTGTATGTAACTTTGGAACACAAGGCTGTTCTTTCTGCTCACCCTGGTTTGATGATTTTCAATGACTCTATTATTCATAAGCCAATGAGTACATACTTTGTTTCTTCTGTTGCAAAGCTTTTGGGTGCAAATGACCTTTGTCTAAGTACACGGAAGAGGGTTTTATTCTCCGATTGGAAGAAGCCTTGGGACAGATTTGAGAGGTACCAAACTTTTCCTTGTCACCACGAAATAGCTGATTTTCCTCAAAAGACCACAAAGAAAGTTGGTGATATGTTACATTTTCAGCACTCTCAGAAAAAAGAAGAAAAACAGGAAGATCCTAATGAAAATATTAAATATATGTTATCGTGCCAGACAAGAACATGCACTGCAAGGTCATTGTATTTGACAAACTGAAACCATGCCCTGAAGTGGAGAGGTTGACTGGAGCTTTATTCAACTGCTTTGTTTCCAGGCAGAATATGAGCCTGATATTTCAAAGTTGCTGAAAAAGAGTCAAGACTAACTGATAAGTCCAGTTATTCAAAATGAGATAATGGAAATTGTGGCTCTTGAAATTGTGAAGGATATTTCTGAGAGTTTCTGGAAAGTGTTATACAGCGATGGTAGATGAAACAGACCTTTCTGACAAAGAACAAGTGGTTTTATGCTTGTGCTATGTGGATGATATGCATGTTCATGGAGAGTTCAATGGATTGCAGAATGTAGTCTGTAAAGTGGAGTGATTGCATCAGTAATTAAAAATATATTATTGCTCTAAATCTGAGGATCAACAACTGTCACCGACAAAGCTATGCTGGTGCTGGCTTACGGAAGATTTAGTATTAGGTAAAGCAACCAGATTGCAGCAGAAGAAACCACAAGCTGCGTAATATACTCATTGCTATGGGAATGCTTTGAATTTGGCATGCCAGGACACTATTAAAAATACTACTATTCTAAGAAACACTCTTGAAACTGTTTACAAAAACACACAACATTCATTTTAAACAAATCACCCAAACGAGAGGCTATATTTCAGGACATAAAATATGAAGTGTTAAATACATCACTGGGTATCTGTGTCCAGCAAGATGCACTCTGCACACATCACATCTTCAATTTCTGAGAGGGACCTTGCATTGTGGGAAGTTGTGAAGGATTCAGTGAAAGATCCTGAAATGTGAGCCTGAGTTGGAGGCCTAGCAACTCAAATGGAAAAGTTTAACTTTCTGGTCTTGAACTAGGTTGAAAGGTCCTAAACACAGTAGACAGCCTGTCCAAAACGTTGCAAGGTGTTTCAGCAACAGAAAGCCAATTTCTTGTGAAAAGGACTCTTAATTCACTATAGTCCATCCAATCAGATGAAATTTACAACTTATTCTGGGAGCAAATCCAGCAGAAAAGCTTAAAGTTGGAGACAGTCAAAATGGCTGAACTTTCAAAGAAAAGAAAAGTTCCCAAGAAGGTGCAAATAGGGACAGGTGAACCCAGTTTCTCAAGTTCAGCAAAGGAGTTTTATAAATACATCTACTTCTCAGTAATTGATTTGCAATGCTTATATTCTGTGAGGACTGGAACAGAAAGGCTACGACATAATTCAAAATCTTGAAAAAAACTCTCATAACTATAAACATAAAAGAAATGCAAGTTCAAATTGTTCTTCAGGTGTTCCATTTTCCACCATAATCAACTGATTATTCAGTTTAATCTGTTGAAAGCCAGCTGGCAGTTTACAGAAAGGCCATTAAGGTCAGTTCAGAAATACCTCAGTTCTCTCAGCCAAACAACATCAGCTCTTTTCCGAAGTGGTGGAGTTGATCAAGAATTATTTTGATGGTAGGCAACCTATGCTATGAGTGTAATTCCAGTGTTCTGTGCTGTATTAAACAATGACTTTGATCGACAATGGGTTGTCACAGGTCAGCTGGTATGTGACATTGCAAATGTGTACGTCATTCTTTTTACTCACGTTTTTAAAAGGCATACTTTAATGAATAGTTTTCTACAATGAGTGTCCATTTTTAATAAAGTGTTCCAAATTCAGTGGTTCCTTCATTTATAATGGAATCCCTAATTTTTTTCTGGGGTGGGCCCAAAGCCCTCTCCCCAGCCATCTATGCCCATGTACTGTAGAAAAGAGAACCAGCTAGAGAAGGAAGCATCTGGTCTTCTTTTTGCACACCTGGGGATTGGGCTCAGGGAACACAGAGCTCTTATCAGTCAGTCAATTCTCTACTTCTTCTTACCAACTTCATCCATGGGATCCCAATATTAGATCCTCTGGTCTGGCATCATGACAGGATGGCATTTCCATCCTGTTATGATCAGAGATGTTCTGCCCCTGGGGCACATAGGTTACTACCCATTCAGAAAAAAAAAAGTTCAGTGAAACTAAAAGTAAAATAAATTAACCTTCATGTCAGTTTTGTCGTATGTGCCATTTACAACTGTTAATTTAACATCCATCTATCATATTTCTAATTCCATTCACTGCTGTCAGTTTAACACTCTATTCTCCTTTCTTCCAGTTGAAGGATTTATGTGGGGACAGCTGTTTCACTCCATACGATCTGCACTCCAGTGGTATGTAATGAGTTACAATACAGTGTACCCTCTTCTATTATTATACACGTATATGTTGTTTTGGCAGAATTAGTTATTTTAAATAATTTTGACAGATAATATTGAAGTTTATTTAAAGCACTTTGTTTTGAACAATCTAAATTTTCACTGGTATGGGAAATGATAGGGGGCTGTCACACAATGGGGGTACAGACAATTATTTAATCTTTTTGAATATCAGCATCTGCTGTCATTAAAGTTTATAACCATTAAAACACAAGAGAAAGGGAAGCTGAGATTTTTAAGTGACAACCTAATTCCAGCAAATATCCTGAGTCTTACAATAAATGCATTAAATGTTGTTAACACGGTTACTGATCAAAGATTGAAACACGGTGCATGAATCCAGACAACGGAAGTGGGTAGGGAAAGGAGGTGGTTGGAGGATAAAACGTATGGGAGTCATTATCTAGCCATTGGATCCACATTGAAATCTATGAGACTCTTTCCATTCAGTTTAAGGAGGACTGGATGAGGCCAGTGGTAAGCAATTCTTGTATTTTAAAATAGAGACTGAGGTAGGCCAAGAAGACATCATGGGAATAGAAGCCCATGGCAGAAGTTAAGGTCAAAAGAGTGACTTGGAAGAGGAGTTGGATAGAGCAGAGTGAGGATCTCTGGCTCACAAGAAGCGGGATATGGCTCCAGGCAAAGGGAGCAACACACAGTGGGCTCAAAAGGGGAGAGTGGGAAGAGGCAAAGGCAGAAAAGTGGCTGGGGAGGGACAGGAGGAGGTCACTTTAGCTGCTGAATGTTGAGTAGACTTAACTGGGAAGATGTGAAAGTCGGAGAGGAGGTTACATCATCTTGCTATTACTTACGTGACCTTCTCTCATCACAGTACCCTAGTGCTTCACAAGCGTGAATGAATTCATTTTTCTTACATCACAGAGGTGTGGAGAAGTGCTACCATCCCCATTGTATTGTTGAGGAACTCAGGTGCAGAGAAGGAATATGACTTGTCCAAGGCCAGGGAAGTCTGTGACAAAGCTGGGATGTGAACCCAGAATATGCAAGTACCAGGCCAGTGCTTTAATCAGAAGATCAGCCTTGCTCCCCATTAGCAGTGGGGACAGTGAGGAAAGGGCAGATTTGAGAAATGTTACAAAGGAAGACGTGACAAGATTTGGTGTGAGGTTGGATATATGGTGAGAAGGAAATAGAGGCGATAACCCAAAGGTTGCTTGAGGGGGCTCCATAACAGTTGGAGCAATTGAGGGAGTGGTCCATCCATTACACAGAAATGTACCAAGGGACCTTTTCAAAACTGACCTTAATAAATGAATTCTTCTGCAGTGAGAGAGGTTTACATTGCCCCTCCTACAACCGTAACCTAGTGCCATCATTGGTCTCTATGCAAATGTGCTCACTGCATGATTGGACATTGCCCCCTTGCAACTTGACATGATGACATTTCAATCCGCCAAGCCCACCAAAAACTTGACTTCACAATTTTCACATTGCCTGGTGACCTCAAAAAGGGCTACTTCCTGCAGGTGTGCATCTTTTCTGGAGCACTTGCCATTCTCCTGCTCAAATATACAGCAAAAGCTGTACCAGAGACCACCAAAAATAAGCAACTTCCAATCCATCCCAAAGTATCGCTAAACATTCCGAGTCAAGCCAGTCGCACACCCACCCTCATCTTTTTTTTGGGGGGGGGGGGAAACAGAGTTGAAAAAATTCTGATGTGAAACAAAACCCAAATTCTCAAACCTCAATTTTTTGTGAAATGGTATTCTTGTTTTTCAGGCAGTCCCAATACCAAATTCAAATCTGCAACATATTTTATTTAGAAAACCACCTCCATTAAAGAACTCTCTGTTGGTCCAAGAGCAGAAAATTACAACAGGTTCAATATTACTTCAGTCTTCCAGCATATAGGGTATTCATCTGAAGAGCTCATCACTTCCCAAAGGTGGTTGGAATTATCAACCCTGATTGGGGAATTGAGACACAGAAGGATTTATAACCATTTTTTATTTTAAAGCTCCCACTAACTTTTGGTGTCAAGTATCAGAGGGGTAGCCGTGTTAGTCTGGATCTGTAAGCATCTGTAAAGACTGGAGCATATTATAATAGATGCTAGAGCATGCAGCATGCAGCAGTACGTCTTTTTCTTCAGATTCAGTCTTGATGAAGAAGTCTTGCATCACACACACGAAAGCTCATGCTGCAGAACGTCTGTTAGTCTATAAGGTGCCACAGGATTCTTTGTTGCTTTTACTAACTTTTGGGTGCCTCAGTTTTTGAGAGTCAGTAAGAGACACCTTGGCTTGGTGTAACAGAGGTATTGAGCGCTTGCATGCAGCTCCCATTGATTTCCAGTGGAGTTATGAGTGGTCAGCACTTTTGAAAGATCAAGGTCTTCAAATGGGCTTCCAAAAATGGAAGCAGGTAAACTCAGTAGCTGCTTTTGACAATCCTGGCCTAAGCAACTTCTCCAAGGGCATCTCTCCTAACTTCCAGTCCTCCATCTATTTCTATTCTATAGACAGTCTCATACCACCCTCATAACCATAGCATCTGAGCACCTTCCAGTTGTGCATAAAGTAAAGTGACCAATATGTGCCACGAGGGTCATTCCTTCCTCCCATTGCACTCTATCCACTAGACCACTCTGCCTCTGTTTCATTTTATTGTGCCAAATTCATCCTTGGTTGCTCTCTCTCAAGGACTACTGTAGCCCCGCTTAAAAACCCTGCACATCTCAGCAAATACATCATCTTTCAGTTCTGAGACGGTCATGGATTTTTTTTTAATTATTATTATTTTTAAGTGTTCCTGCCAGTTTCCATTGCAAATCATGCAATGTCTGGTAAGCAAATGAAAGGGTAAAATGTTCTCATGCTTGTGAGAAATATTCACTGCGGGTTGAAAGGAATGTTTCTTAGAAGTAGTAATATTACTTACAAAATACACATACATGCTTGGAAGCAAGTGATTAGTGAGTGCGGGCAGTGGACGTGAGGGAAGGGGAATAGGGGACATTTTGAACATTGGCTTGGGAGAGAAGGATGTTTCTCAATTGCACAGGGAGGAGTGATCTATGGAGTAAGAAGGATCTGGTTATAAAAAGAAACCTTTATAATAAAGATGTTGGGTAAGACAGGAATATTTACTAGCTAATGAGGATATGATGAGGTTTCCAATTCCATTCACACAGAAAGCCATTATTAATGCTTTTACATTATGTCTGCCAAGGGCCGATATATACAAGCTCCAAACTAAACTGACTAAAAAAAACCAAACACACACCTTCTTTCATGTGCACCTTTGTGAAATACTTCAACTCTAGACTCTCCACTATTATTCACTTACATGCTCTGAGGCTGGGAATTTTTTTTTTTAAATCTATCATTCCCTCATCAGGAGGATTGACAACATCTGTCAGCAGAGGGCCTGGGTTAGAAATCTCTCCTTTCTGATGTCTCAGTGGGTCGATCCCTGGACCTTTGAAGCTCTGAGCTGTATGCCAAGTCGTAGTGTCCTAGGTGGAAGAGTCTTAACCACGCTGAGCACCTGCTATGATGGTAACCCAGGGTTCCCTCACGCTCTCGTATGTTGGGCCTCATTTAAACAAAAGGTGCTCTAGAAGGCATAAATACTAGCTGGGGCCGCACACCTCATAGCTTGTGTAGGCCAAGCTTATTGTATACCCCAAGGGCTCTTTGCTTTCTCCATTCCCCACCCATACTCCCTGTGTGCCACCCTCCCTCTCTACTTCAAGGACTCCCTGCAACTCCCCCAACCAGGTTTGATGAGGGCCCCCCATTCCCTTCTCCTCCCCCCATACCAGGATCCCCCAATTTCCCCCACCACAGGTTCTGTGTACCCCATTCTCCCTCCCCCTTATGGAAGGATCCCTCATTCTCCCCCCCACACCAGGCAGGGGTTCTGAGTGTCCCCCCACTCTCCCCTCCCCCCATTAGCAGGACCCCCCATTCTTCTCCCATCATAGGAGCTCTGTAGACCCTCATTACCCCCTTCCTTCCATAGTCCCCTTTAGAAGTTCCTTGAGGTGTACTAACATACGCCCCTTTCAAACAGTACTAGGTTACTGCACACAAGGGGACTTTTAGTGCATGCCAGCAGGGTCTACATGGGCCACGTAGTACACGAGGCACATTAGAATTCACGCACCAGTGGTGTACACTAACACACCATATAGGCACACAGACAAGCCTTCAGTGTAAATGACAATCAGATGCCAGGTGTAGTGCAGCCATTTACACTAGTGTAAAGTGAGCGTGACACGGCCATTCTGATTTTAGAATGGTTTATATCAGCCGCTCACAAAGTGTGGGGCAGGACCCCAAAGTAGGTCGCGACCCCATTTTAATGGGGTCGCCAAGGCTGGAGTTAGATGTGCCTGGGCCTGGGGCTGAAGCATGAGCCCCACCGCCCAGGGCTGAAGCCAAAGCCCCTGGGTTTCAGCGCTGGGTGGAGGGACTCAGGTTACAGGCCCCCGGCCTCAGGCTGAAGCCTTTGGGCTTCGGCTTTGGCCCCCCCACCTGGGGCAGTGTGGCTCGGGCAGGCTTCGGTTTCAGTCCCCCCTCCTGGGCTCGTGTAGTAATTTTTGTTATCAGAACAGGGTTGCGGTGCAATGAAGTTTGAGAACTCCTGGTTTACACCAATGCACAGTGAGTGCAAAATCAGTGTACGTGACTATGCCATGCAGGGCAGTGGAGAATCAGGTCCCAGCATGGTTACAGATTCAGAAGAAAAACACAGGCTCAGGTTTAAATGATCATCGTGGTCCCTTTTACCTTCTGTTTGTCTTTTCATTAATTATAAGCAGAGTATGTAACTTATACCACCAACCATGGTCTGGGACAGAAGACTTGAGGTCTGAAGAGCTTTCAGTTAGGCATCTTTCACCCGCATGAAATTGGATGAACTAAATATTTCAGGGATCAAGAAGGGCGTGGAGCAATGTATTTTTTCTATTCAAAGAACTTTTGAATATGTTCAGACTTGGGAGCCAAACACAAGCGAAGAACAATTTCACATAAATAAATATAGGAAAAAGCGATGACAGCACTTGGGAATAAGCACGATGAGTCAAAACAGCAGAAGCCTTCCCACAGCTGCAGTGGTGCTTGGAAAAACACTCGCTCATTTTCCAAAGACAGTAAGTGAGGACACTTTATTAGGAGGGAACTTTACAGGCAATTTTCTTCCCTTGAATCAGAGCGGCATATTAGGGTCTGTGCTTATTTCAAATGCGGGAGTCTTGGAGTGTTCCTGGGGCTACAATGGCTCTAATAAACTTGTAGGTATATTTGCTTAACACCTTGAAGGACTTTGCATTGCTAGAAAGCAAGCAAGCAGGACAGCTATTTAAAAGAAAGCTGCAGCATTTGATTTAGCTTTCGAGAGATGCAAAGGGGAGGAATGTGTGTGCCGATGGGGAAGTTGTTAAAAAGTGTCATAAAATTTTAATTTAAATTGGCATTTTTGTGGGCACTGAGGGCTTTTTGGTGCATCTGTCAATCCACAGATGGACATGACAGTGAACTTAAGTCAAGAACGCCTCTTCCTACAACCTACTCACTGACTTATGGAACAAACCATAATCGAGTGGTGAGAACAGGGCACAGAGTTAGGGACCTGTTTCCCCCCCCCATACTGCAGCAGACGTTCTGCATGATGGTAATCCCACTGTGCCTCAGTTTCCCCCCCATTTATATGAGAGGGGTAACAATTCCTATAGAGAGATGATGTAAAGTTGAATTAATTCATGTTGGTTGAGATTCTTGGAGGGAAGGCGATATGGGAACGTAGAGTGTTATTCTTGTTGGGTGTACATGACACAGGACTGCTGCCAAAACTCAAACTGAGTTGCTCAGGCTGGCTACACAGAGGTCCTAACCAAAGAAGAACCTCTGGTGGAACCATCAGGGGTCAAAAATACTGACCGTTGCTTCACCCGCAAGCTGCTCTTTGTACCTCAGAAACCATGATGTGAAGAGTGATGTCATTTGTACCACCAGCAATGTGAGAGACCCTGTGCCTAATACCATGAACCAGTTGACCCAGGGTCATCCAATTCTAATAAAACTAAAAGCCTCCAACCCAAGTTCAAATTTCACCACCACCTCTTAAAAAATTAGAAAGGTTCTCTCATCCTCTATTTTTCCATTTTTATACACGCTTAACATTTCTTGGACCAGATTAGCTGACATAAATTAGCCTCGCTCCATTGACCTGAAGGTGAAACACATCCACACTATACCTCACCATTTGCTTTATCCAATGCCCACTGAAGCCAATGGCAAGCATCCCACTTACTTCAATGGTCTGTGTGTCTGACCCTATGAGGCATTGGCTTCACATAGGTAGTTTAAAAAAAATGGACAATTTTATCTCTGGCCAACTTGGGCTCTCTCATTAACAGGAAACATCTTGCCCAAGGGATCCTAAACCTTCCCTATTCAGCTGTCAAGAAGAACAAAGTGTCACTCTGGGGTTCATTTAGAAAGAAAGAGAGAGAGAGAGAGAGAGAGATTTATTGGTCATCCTTCTGGGAAATTTCAAGTCAATTTTGATTTCCAAAAAAGGGCACAGTTGGCTGGTGCAAATAATGTAACTTTATAATTCTCAGTGATTCAGCTAGGCACACAGTGAGGGATACGAGATAGATATGCTTGTCATTAAAGAAGGCAGGAGCAGGTCCACCATCCCTGACTAATCTGTCTTGCCTAGATAAGGTATTTCTTTGGTGGATAGCTCAGTGGTTTGTGCATTGGCCTGCTAAACCCAGAGTTGAGAGTTCAATCCTTGAGGGGGCCATTTAGGGATCTGAGGCAAAAAATCTGTCTGGGGATTGGTCCTGCTTTGAGCAGGGGGTTGGACTAGATGACCTCTTGAGGTCCCTTCCAACCCTGATATTCTAGAATATGTGAGCATCATACATGTGAAGTGTCTGCAAAGCAGAAACATCAGAAAGAATAACTAAAATAAATAAATTTTAAAAAGTGTGTACGTCACCATACAAGTGAAAGGGGCATTCTATGTCAAAAGTGACATTTGTTTCTGGATCACTGACAACTTGGAAGCAAATGACCTTGAATGTCGATGGATCAATGTCCTGAAGACAGAGCACAAGATGGGTACTTGTTGGTGTCTGCTACAGGGCATCAAATCACACTAGGGAACAGGATGACTAGCTCCTAAGCAATGATCTGTTTCCTTCCTGAAAGGTAGGGTTGCCACCCCCCAGGATTGTCCTGGAGTCTCCAGGAATTAAAGATTAGGGCATGTGACGAAACGTCCAGGAATATGTCCAACCAGAATTGGCAACCCTAGGAGAAGAGTCAAAGATGACATGAGAACCAGGGTGGGACCAAAACAAAAAGAAAAAGGACTCATTTCTGTCTACTAAAGTACAATTTGGTTAGGTGAACTAGCTATATTACCCTGGATGAAGCTAGATCATCATAGGTGATTAGATCAGTGATTCTCAGATTTTTTTTACTGGGACTTTCCTCCTTCCCACAGCATCACCAGGATCTAGCCAAGACTCCAGTTTCATTTAGCAATATAGCAAGGGCAGGCTGCTCCTGCTCCACACCTCAACACCTCCTGCCTCATAGGTAAAGAGCCCACGCCTTAGATTATTCTGGATATCAAAAAAACATTTATAGTTCATCCCAGTCCCAGAGAGTCACTGATAGGAAATGATGATATCTGCTTCTTTGTTTCTTCAGAAATTTAGAAGCGGATCAAAACTTTCCCAGAGTTCTAGAGCTGTTCCGATTTGGACTTTTGACGTGGCTCTGTCTAGAGATGGGAGCCAGCTTAAAAAAAAAATCCTAAAACACAAAAACCCTAATATAGTGCTTCCGTGAAGCCTATGGGTCACTTCCATCAGGAGCTTTGGTTCAGAACCATTTCTGCTTATTTACAGGATGCCACTTGGTTATCAACAGAATATTGTGGACCAAAAATGGAGGCCTGCCCAAGCAATCATATGCCCTTTACAAACCAGTGCTCCTTCAGAAAGTGGTTCAGGTCCATTTTTAGCCACTTATGATTTATTGACAGAGAACTTGCCTCCAGCAATATTTAAAAAAAATATTCACACCCTATGATCTATTTGGTTTATAAAATCCAAGCCATTTATCAAACCTGCTCAGTGTCAAAGGAGGCTTCTGTCCTCAATGTAAGGTCTCAAGATCTAAAATTAGTGACTTGCATTTCTGAATATCATGCTGTGAATACATTGTGTACCCATCTATAAAAATGAGTGGTCTCATTTCCTTAGATTTACAAGCTGCAAAAACCATGAATAAACTTCAACTTTAAGACTTTTTTGGGAGGGGGGATAGTCTTGGAGCAAACTGGAGATTTGTAACTTGGCAGAGGGGAACACTTCATTTAACCACCACACAGACATTTACTAAATGCTTGAGTTTAAAAGCTCAGAAAGCACAAAGTTTTAAAGTTTAACATTTCAAAGCTGCTTAGATAGATGTTTGAGTGGCTTCCAAATTCTCCTACCAAGGCTGGTCACTGAGCGTGCAGAAGCTTCATAAATTCTCCACTCTCCCAGATGGTGAGTTACCATAGCAAATGATGTGGGAGCGCTGGCTGGTGTGGTAGGATTTACTGCACTAACTCCACTTTCAGTCAAGAGTCAGAAAAGGGAACAGAGTATATGGACTTATGGGAAGTTACAGCCTCTCTTTGTACTCAGCTGACTGCACCATGGTCCTTGACAGTCTGGTAGATGCAAAGATTGCACAGCTTGTCCTAGCAGTGGTCACACTAATTATTCACACTACAGTAGTACCTAGAGGCCACAACTGAAGTCAGGGCCCTATTGTGCGAGGCACTGTATGTATACATACTAGGAGATGACCCCTACCTTGAAGGGATTTAGGTAGAAGAACAGAAGTATCGTTACCCATATTTTATGGGGGAGAATTGAAGCACAGAGAGATGAAGTGACTTTACAAGGTCACACAACAAGTCAGTGGTAGAACCAGAAATTGAACCCAGGTGTTTTGAGTCCTAGGCATGGGCCCTAACCGCACCACCACCCTTCATCTCCTGTAAAGGAGGGGAAAAGAGAAGCACTCAAATTTCTGCAGGCAAGAGACATAACTTCCAGGAAAATATTATACATACAGGAAAGACTTGATATGGTATGGATTTGCCTTTCTTGGAGACTTCCCAAAGCCCTGCTGTTTGAGATTCCACAGACTGATTTCATGGCATTTTCACACTCCAGTTAATTATCTAAATTTATTTAGCTTACGATCTGTTTAATCTCTTCCATATAAGCCATAGCAGCATGCAGCAGGCCTGATGCAGAGGCCATTGCCATGAATGGGTGTCTTTCCATTGACGGCATTAGGCTTTAGATCAGGATCCTGGTGCTTGAGCTCTGCTAGTCGACCCCTGCCCCAGATAGCCGGGGAAACACCGAACATATGTCACTGGGGAACTCCTTTTGCATGCCGGAGTAGAGCAAACATGCTGGGCCTCAAATTAAGTGAGTAGGCAGCCACTGCTAACATGGTCAGTTCAGCAGCAGTACAAATAAACTGACCTTGCTTGGAAGTGAGATCACAGGCAATTTATCCTTGCCTAAAATCCTACAAGAAAACAGTGTTTTAGGTTGTTGATTTTCTTCCCTCTCTCATTTCTCATCTCTCTCTCTCTTTATTTCCATTTGCTTTCTACCACACCATGACTGATCTTTCCTACGGCCTGGAGGACTGGAGTCAAGAGGGATCAAAGACCCTACACAGAACTTGTTAGAATCTGCCCCAACCTACATGGAAATATAACATTCCAAGGAAACATTTTCCATCCTCAGATGTAAATAATAAAGACATAGAACTTGTGCAGCTCATTCGTAAGTCATTATATTCCCTTAAATCTCACCACCACCACCACACCCTGCCCTAAGCCACTCCCAAAATCTAAAAGAGAATTTTGCTTTTCAGATATTGGTAAGTCATAGAATCACAGAAATGTAGGACTGGAAGGGAACTCTATAGGTCATCTAGTCCAGTCCTGTGCACTGAGGCAGGACTAAGTATTATCTAGACGCTCTTGGACAGAATGATCCAAACTCCAGTTCCCCGTTCGCTGCATAAAATTTTTCAACAGCCAAATTCAAAACACTGGCTAAGTATGGCCTGCTACTTTTGCCATTGAGTCAACTGGAGATTTGTCATTGATTTTAATGGAAGCAACATCTAGTCTTAGGCCCAGTCTACAATGAGTCGGATGTAGCTGTGCCAACTAACCCACAGGGCAGATGCCGCTATGTCAACAGAAGAATGCTTCCATGGACCTACGTAACATCATTTGGGGAGATGGTCTTCCTACACAGATTAAAAAAAAAACCTTTTGTTGGTGTAGACTGGGTCTACATTATAGGGTTATGCCAGCATAGCAACAGTGACACAGGCAATTTAGGAGTTTAAGTCTAAGTCAGTTAGACCCAGATTATGAAGAGACTCAAGCTCCTAAAGTGCCTACGGCCCAGATCTTCAACGATGCTTGAGTCCCACTGAATGTCAATGAGACTTCAGCTCCTAATCACCCAAGTGATTTTGAAAACAGGATTAAGGTTAGGTCTGCACTAGAAACTTTTGCAATGACCGTTAGGTGTGATTTTTTTAGACATTTTTTGCCTACCAAACCCTTAACAGACTCAGTTATCGCTTTCTGATGGTATTGTTTATTTACCATCAAACTGATAAATGCTATACCATCAAAAGCAATTTTTTGCTGATAAAAACTGAGTCTACACTAGCATGGTCTTGATGATATAGCTATACCTGCGAAATTTTAAGTGTAGAATTGATCGCAGGATTCTACACCGGGCTGTGTGAATAACCGGTTTGTTTGTTTGGTGACAGTTCGGAAAAATTGGTGGGGAAAAGTTATTTCAGGTTGACCAAAAACAAAAATGTTTTGGAAATGTTCAGTGAACCAACCAACTAACAAAACATACATGTTTCAGGTCAAATGAAATGATTCAAACCAAAACAAAAAATGTTTCTCTTTTGTTTCCAAGGTTTTTTTTTTTTAAACTTATTTAACAGTTAAAAATGGAAGGATTTTTTAAAATAAAAAGCTAATTTTGAATCAAAATTTGAATCATTTCATTTAGACAATTTTAAAGGGAAACTTTAATTTTTTATTTCTTCCCTCCTCCCCCAACAATTTGGCAAAAATCAAACATGAATTCATGAAGTGTTTTGGTTGACCAAAATCTACATTTTTTGCTGGAAAAATCCCCCCCCCCCAACTCTATTCCTAACTCTCTTATGTGCTTTTGATTCAGTTTCAGATCTGAACTTCTTGGGGTCGGGGGAGGGAGCGGGAAGCCACCACCACCAGCTGGAAGACTAAGGAAAAGGCTTTCTCATGAGATTTCTGATAGTCCCCGCTTTTGGCCAGGACAGAAATACTGCAGTAAAAAACAATCTCACTCCTGGAATTTTGGCACTTCTGCCTCTAGCCCCAGTCAGAACTTCTCTGTACCTCTCAGCATGTACAAAGTACTCCAGTGATTTTATTGCTAGCCTTGCAATATTTGATATTGTTCCTAAAGCCCCAGCTGCTGGAATCCCGTGATATGAGAATCTTAGTTAAGAAAGAAACCAAGTACTCAGTTACAGAGAAAAGCTTAGAAATGTGAACCCGAGAGGCTCAAAACACAGAAAGCAATTAAAAAACAACCCAAACTATATATTTAAAATCTTATTTTCTTGGGGGAGGCCAACTGTCATTTTTAAACATTTGTTATTTACAGTCCTGGTGCTTGCAGCATCACAATAAAATTTAAGCACTGCCCCCCAGTACAGCCCCCCAGTACAGCCCCATTGGGCTACTGGAAACGATCAATCCCTATATTTAATAATTAATCAAAAATATTATCTAAAACATGAATTGAAGTAAGAGTCTTTACAAAGCATTTGCTAATAGAAATGGTTTGGAACATTTTTCATTAAATTAAAGTTTGCAGAAGTCTGCTGTTTTATTTAACCTAAAATGTTTTGTAGAGATGTGTCAGCTTTGCTGAAGTATTAATTGGGAAAGGTTTTAGGGAACAGTAGAGCTCATCTCTCAAATTCTAGAGCCTGTATATTAGGGTCCTGGCCTGCTGTGTGGGAGACTCCAGTTTGAGTCTCACCTCTGCCTGATTCAGAGTGATTTAAAAAAAGGCACACAACACCCTCTGCTTTTTAACCTAGATCTCCCACATCACAGACCATGTCCCTAGCCTCGTGACTACAGACATGTCCTCCCAACTTGAAAAGCTCAGGTTTTGATCCAGAAAGCCAGACATTTTGACAATTCCATTTTCGCTGAAAGGTTTGAACGGTTGTGTTTCCATTCCAAGGTAGAACAGAAAAATTCCAAAACCTCAAAAGATGCCATGAAACAGAGTTGTCATCCTCTGGCCAGCTCCATCCCCCAATAGCTCTTGTTCCTCTTCCCAAATGAGCTCATGTAGGCTTTGCTCTGAGGTGAAAATGGGGAATCACAGGAAGAAGACGACACTAATTTCTCACTCTACAAACAATTTCTGTTGGCGGATTTTCTGGAGAAGGACACGGTATTAAGGCCAAGGTTAAACATGTAGTGGTATGGTATGACACCACCACCTGTTTTCTAGAATCTCAGCTTTCATTGAAAAATAAAAAAAGTGAATCCCAACCTCAAAGCCAATAGGAGTTTTGCCTTGGATTTCAGCGGGGCCAGGATCTCACCCTAGGTCTCTAGCTGTGATAGGTGTGAAGAAAGCCTTGATAATGCAAAGTGAATGTCATGGAATCAACCATGTCTATTTGGATTTGCAGTGTGGTGTAGTATCCAGCATCCTTGTCATAAAGAGCATGCAATCCAGCAACTGAGCTGTGCAACATCTACTGAAAGTTTCAAATGCTTTGTCTTTTAAAGGTTGGGACCTAAATAGACTTCTACATAAATAAGAGAACATGCCAGTAGAAAGGCAGCAATCTCTAAGATATTTGGCTTGTCAGTGCATCTTAGGTTGGCAGCTGCCACCCCATATATGTTTTGGCACTCTAGAAAACCACACAGAAAAATCATGGCATCGTCTTTTTCTACGTGCAAAGCTGAAGCAAGGGAAAACAAATGAGAATTTAAAAAAAGGCAATAATCTTACCTTGACAATGATAGGAAACCTTTTCTAATGGAACCACATCCAAAGTCACGGAGCTATTGCCAGGATATAAATGTTCTGGTTGATTTCTCTGTCAAAGTCATGACAATATCAAAGCACAATAGGAAAACTCTCATTCACATTTGTTGAGCATTAGACCTGGAACAACTATTTGCAGGAAATAAGTTCAGAGTTCTTGTGCGCACCTTCGAGACCCTTCACAACTCTGCCCCTCTTGACCTGCTTATTCTAGTCTGCATGGGCTAGATTCGCTGATCTGCTGCAGCATTAAGTGGCCTTAAGCTATATGAAGATTTCCAGCGGAAGTTTCCCCCATGTAAGGGGGAACCTGTACTATCCCGGATCCTCCACTAGTAGAAGCTCTTTTATAGATTTTACAGCAAAGGCAGAAGTTAAAGTAGGAAGTTTGAGCAGCCAGGGACCATCGGGGTGGGAAGCAAAGGATGAGGGAGCTGCAGTTGGCTCTGTACACTTGGACAGAGTAGAGAATCAAGGTCCTTTGGTCTGTCTAGACCAAGTAAAAGATGCTTTTAAAAATGTAGTTAGGTAAGTAAATGTAGCTAACATGATACGAAACATGCCTTGACACCTAGCATAGACAGTTGTAAGCACCTAGACACCTAGCACCTAGCATAGACAGTTAGTTGGTCGTGTTGTAAAGTCTCTGACTTTCATTTTAACCCTACCCCCATCCACTGAAGGATGAACACTTCCAGAACATGTGTAAACCCAGTTCCCTTTTAATCCAAAGAGAACACACAGCAATGAAAAGAACGAAAGGAAATAGTAGGGTTAAAAATCAGCCACTGGGCAGCGCCCCATTTAGTTTCATGAATGTCTTAGAAACACTGGAAAAGACAGAGACAAAATAAGAGTCCTGGCAATCTTTAGAAACCAATTTGGTGCAGATATGTTATAAGATCTTTTGTCCAAGGTATCGAGCAGTATTAGTCTATGCAATGCTGACATTGGGCTAAGTACTTTACATCAAGAAGACACAGTCCCTGCCCCAACTAACACACAATCCTAGGACAGACGGGGAAGTAGAACAATAAGAGATTTGGAGAAGGGACTTAACTGTAGAGAGGATAAAATCCCTACAGATGAGTTGAGGCAGGCTGGACCACGCATTGGGAACCATTTGGAAGGAGGAAAAAAATTATATTAAATTGTATTATACATCAGATGAAGTTGGAAACATTCCAACGGTGAAAACAAAGCATCAAGTTAAAGAAAGAATAATTCAGGCACTTAGGGGTCAGGGCTTTAAATAGATGACAGGTAGAGCTGGTAGAAAGACGGAAGAAATTCTGAAAATTCAAAGTGCTTCCATTTTGTAGGGGTCAAAATGGATTCATGTTTGGTATTTTTGCTAAGTTTTTTGCAATATTTTAATCAAAATTTCCTCGAAATTTCTCATTTATCAAGTGCCAGATTTTCTTATTGAAAAAAACAAACAAAAAAACAAAACAAAAAACCCACACACAAACACAGACTTTTGGTAACCAAAACCATTCTATGATGATTATGAAACTGTTTTTGATAAAGGTTCCAATTAAAAATGTAGACGTCGTCACACACACAAAATGGAATATATTGATCACCTTGACATTTTTTCCTAGCATGTTTATTTTCTAAAAATGTGTCATTCCTGACAAAAAAAAAATCCTGTGTGAGAGAGAGAATTATTTCAACCAGTGCTAGTGACAGATTTAAGAACTGCTAGTCTAAACCACGTGGCTGAGTCACTAAACCTGCAGGGACAGACACATGGAGAAGAAAGTTAAGGAACACAAGCCATCCCCCTGCCCCAACCTTCCAGAACACTCAGCTCTGCAATATACACAAACTCCTTTTTCCAGCAATATTTCCTCTCCTCCAAGTGAATTTAGAAAGTGACTGAAAAAAATATCTCTCTGTCTGTTATATCACTGTTGCATTGTTAACAAGAGCTAGTGGCTGGAAGTTGAGGCTGAACAAAAGTTAGCCCATAATAGGGTGCTCTAAAAAAGCCCCTCAACCTACAGCTGTTGTCCAGCCAGTTGGAAGGAAGAGGATGGGCTAAAATGAGTGTTTTCCTCAGCTTGTGTGATGCTCACACTGCTTTTTTCATCCTCTGCAGGGTAGGCCTTAACTTTTAATAAATATAAAGTAATAAAGTTATACTTCCAAAGTGGCTTCCATTCCATTCCATGCTAAAGGTGTCGAAGAGCTTTATAAACATCACTACTCAATTAAGCCTCAGGAAGGGAGCGATAAGAAAAAATCCCTCTTTTACAAGTGGAGAAACTGAGGCACCAGGAGGTTAAGTCTCCTGCCTGAGTTCAAACAGCATCAGTGTCAGAACTGGGAAAATAAGCTGGGGTCCCCTGCTTTACCTCTAGATCATACGTCCTCTGAGGTACTTCAGTATGACAAAGCAGGCACTTACAGTGTCACAAGTTATTAGATAACTTATTGAATCAAGGCTCCACATTTTCTGGGTTTGCAGTTCTAGGACATAATACAGTGCCCTCCCTTCCTTTCCAGTCTGTTTTTCCTCTTCCCTCATTGTGTCTCCATCCCTTCTCCAGCCCCCTGCCTGTCCTAAGAAGTCTAAGTAAGGCTCATAGCTGCTAACATTTTGATTACCCCTCCCAGCAAACAAAGAACTAGGATTTCTTTCCCCATGTCCCCTCTGACATTACTGCTGCTCCCTCATCATCCTTCCCACATCAGCATGAACAATTTTGCTCATCGAGCCCCTTTGGACGGTTTCTTGGCTTCACAGACTCACCTAAGGTTTGGGGCCACCCCTCACACCACCAGGTCTAGCGTCCTGCCTTAAAGTCATCCATACCCACCACCTTGGTCACACACACATCTCTAGTTCCATTCTTCCCTCTTCCTGCCCACTCAATCTCCCTTTCTCTGCTCATCATTCCTTACACGCTTTCCCCTTTATTCTCCCTTCCCTTTGTATGACCTTTGTAGCATACTGCAGAATCCATGTGGCTATTATTAACACACATCTAACTTTTGTTTAAGGGGGGGGGGGGAAAGACATGTCAGGGAACTCAGACAGAAAAACAGCAGTCTAACCAACCTCAAAGCCAGCCCAGTCCTCTCTAGCAGCTCTCCAGCTTTTCTCCTCCACAGCTGTCACGTCAAAACTAAATTGGAGACAGGTGCAAACAGCAGGCATTTATTCTCTAATGAACCAATTTGCTAAACATCCAAAGATAATTAATCCAATATTGCTGGGGTAGGGTTTTGTACAAGGCACTTACCTCCACCCAGCTTCAAACGAAGCCCCACTCTCTGCCACTTACAAACAATCTGATCACACTGCATTGCTTCTCCAAATGTATTGCTGAAGTGGAAAAATAAAATCCCACAATTATTGGCTAAGTCAAAAATTACCTGAAATGGGAAGCTGTGATTGTTTTCTTGATTATTTAATTTAAATTAGAAGCTGATGATTAAAATATTTTGACACTACAATATTTGCAAAAACAAAGCGGCTATAGGCAATTAGTTGCTGATGGCAACAAGTTTAAAAAAAAAACCCAAAACCTGAAACAAATGTCCCCCACCTGAGTTTCACCTGCATATGAACAGCCCCCATACATTTTAAAGCAGTATAGTAATGGTAACATTGGCTCCATAAGACAGTACAAAAGACTAGAACAACAATAATCTGTGGGCAGACTATGCCAGATGTGCACAGGCAAAGCCGTATTTAATATGGATAATTTCCTGCAGCACCAGGTTGGGTGCAATAGAGGGTGGGTGTTAGAATACTTTGGACTTTCCCTTCTATTTATTATTATTAATTATTATTATTATTATTACAGTAGCATTTAAAAGTCACAGTTGAGACCGGGGACCTGTCTGTGCTAGCTGCTCTAAACACATTGTAAGAGACCGTTATTCCAAATACCTTATGGGCAAGTCACTTTACATCTCTGCCTCAGTTTCCCATCTATAAATAGGGATAATGATACTGCCCTGTATATAAGAGCTTGACAGAGAAGAGAAGTGACTTGTCTATAGCCACAAAGCAGGTCACTGTCAGAGCCAAGTCTAGAACGCAGGTTTCCTAACCCCTAGTCTAGTGCCCTAACTACTAGACCACATTACCTACACATCTGCTCTGACCCAAACTTTGCAGTCTTCTGTGTTGGATTGTGACTTTGACTGAGCTAAAGTGCTCTTTGCCAGCAGGGCAGCGCCATTACTGCCTGTTGATAACTGGAAACACTGGTCAGTAAAGTAGTCCGTGAAATAAAGATACTAAGTTTGCTAGCTATCCTTTGACATCATGTACCATAGGGACAACACCCTAGAGAAAGTTTCAGAGAAGCTAAGGGTATTCGCAATGGAAGAAGCTTAAAAAAATGGGGCCAGATCCTCAGCTGACAAACTGGCCTAGCTCTACTGATTTCAGATTGACTGCAGTGGCTATTTGAACTAGCTCAAAATTTGGCCCACAGAGTTTAAGTTCAAAAGTTTGGAAACTTATCAAAAAATCTGAACTTCTTGAATCTTCAGGCTGGAAATCTTCCTTGGATAGTCTTTCTTCATCAGACCAGTTAATCATAATGGTTCCTTCTGACCTTAACATTTACATTTGCTACTCATGTTTTTTGGTCAGCCCATAAAAACCATAGCAACAGGCATTCTTGGGTTATCTTGGCACTTGCACTTTTGGTGCTCATTAGAAGCAGAAAGCGCAGAGCGCGTGGACATAAAAAAAGTATTGGAACTTTTTCAAGCATCAGAATGGTTTGCTTCTGATTCAATTCTAGTTTTGGGTGAAGACTTGGTTGACTATTATTAGAGCTGCTCAAACTTTTTTGTTCAAAACTTCTGTTTGACAGAAAATAGCTTTATTTTTTAAGCCAAAACTGAAATATCTGTGGGGAATTTCTGTTTTTAAATGACATTTTTCAGTGTTTTCCATCCAAAAAACCCCCAATTTTTGCCCAACTGGCTTAAATATTTGGTTCACAAAAACGGAAATTTAAAAAAAAAATTGAAATAATTTCCAGGTGTTTGGGTTTTGATTAAAACTCAGGTAAAAACATTTCAGGGGAAAACCATTTTATTTCCTAGCCAGTTCTAGATATGATGCAATCAGTTTGCCCATTCCAGAAAGATCACAATTAACCTTACTTTGAATAGGATCTGATCTCACACTGGTTTGACTCCAGTGGCGGCAGTATGGAATTCTCTGCAGCGTCCCCTTCTGGATCCCTCATTTTGAACCTGTTCTTGTTTCATCACCTCTGTTCCTGTTTCTTCACCTTTTGATACCAACCCCTCACATCTAGCTGATGCCCACATGGGTTGGCACATTTCAGGTACAGTTCTCTGGACAGGGTCCATCATTTCCTTGATTCCTTTTCCGACCAAATTTGATTAAATTTTAAAAATGAAAGCAGTTTTTGACAACAATTTTGGGCTGTCAGCTCTAGATATAATGTCCTTGAATATGGCTCAGTTACTCTATAACAGGGGTCGGCAACCTTTCAGAAGTGGTGTGCCGAGTCTTCATTTATTCACTCTAATTAAAGGTTTCACGTGCCAGTCATACATTTGAAAATTTTTAGAAGGTCTCTTTCTCTAAGTCTATAATATATAACTAAACTATTGTTGTTGTATGTAAAATAAGGTTTTTAAAATATTTAAGAAGCTTCATTTAAAAATTAAATTAAAATGCAGAGCCCCCCGGACAGGTGGCCAGGACCCGGGCAGTGCGAGTGCCACTGAAAATCAGCTCGTGTGTCATAGGTTGCCTACCCCTGCTCTATAACATTGGTGAAATCTTAGAGCATCATGCCAAAGAGCCGTATCTCTGAAAAATACCGTGATGTTTTCTTTTTCTCCCATTGGATTCCACGGGACCTACATCAGGCCAGGGAAGAATTTCTGGAAGAGGGAATGAAAGCTAGATAGAGACAAGGGATTGTGCAGGTACAGGTGTAAGAATGTAATCCAATAATAGGATAAACTTCTCAAAAGTACCTGTGATTTAAGAGACTACGTCCCATTTTCAAAAGTAATTTAGTCACTCAGAGAATATCAGGGTTGGTAGGGACCTCAGGAGGTCATCTAGTCCAACCCCCTGCTCAAAGCAGGCCCAATCCCCAGACAGATTTTTGCCCAGATCCCTAAATGGCCCCTTCAAGGATTGAGCTCACAACACTGGGTTTAGCAGACCAATGCTCAAACCACTGAGCTATCCCTCCCCCCCAGGAGCCTAAGTCTCATTGACTTTCGAGGGGCCCCTAAGTACTTAGGCACTTTTGTATTTTTCTTCTCCATATGCTCATTCTGCTTCATCTGAAACAAAGAAGTGTAGAACTAGAGTACAAACTTTTTCCTATGCCACAGGTCAGACACAACTGGTTATGGTAACACTCATCTGCCATCCATGCTCTGAACTGATTAGTGCTGTGACTGATTGCAATGGGGACGACTTTTTTTTTTCTTCAAATCCAGGTAAACCATGTCTTTTGAACATTACAATGAAGACCCTGGGAACTGAGGGCGATCAGATGTTCAGTGTTAGTTACTAATGTGTGGAGCCAATTAGTTATAGAAGGAACAGCTGCTATGGTTAAAATATTAACCCCCCCCCAACCTTCAAAAAAGCTTGAGAGAGGGAACATATGGAATGGATTTTATCTCCAAAACAGGGATAATATTGACATAGTTTTCCTATGGTTCCTTTTTTTCTTCGAATTCGTTTGCATAACATTTCCTAGAAATATACTCCATATGTGCATCCCCACTGGCTGAACAGCCCAGTTCACTGAGGTTTTGCATGTAATACGAGGAAGCTGACATTTCATTTGGGGAAGGTGATCATGGAAAAGAAATCTACTCTGAGTTAAACATCACTGAGACTCACATTAGGGTCTGTTTTGGTCCAACTAACTAGGTGAGCAGTTTCAAACCATCCAGACAACACACCTTGAGGAGACACAACTGGATCTGGAAAGATCACATTTAGCACAAAACAGACACCTAGATTTGGAAATAGCTTCAGTTAGCATCTGGTGCAGAGCGTCAGATTCTGTTTGCGGGATTGGGCTCGGGAGATGGGTGGGGGAAAATGACACACTCCAGAGAACATGTGTAACATGAGGAGTTAATCCCACATAAGCATTCGCCTTTTGAAAGTATATATTTTTGACAGTTTTGGAGTGTGTACTTATTTCCATAATGTTTGAAAATACACAGATGCTCTCTCTCAGTGTCACAATGTCCTGACTTCTAAGACCCTTTTCATGACACCAAAAATTTCTCCATAGAAACACAGCATGATGTCAGAGCATGTAACAATACAAGAGGTGAAGAGTAAGGCTGTGGGAGCATTCAACTAGCTTTTTCTGGCCTTTTTTTTTTAGTTTGATCTAAGAACATTTTGTACATTCTCTATACAGGGGTGCCTTTTGTATGACGGCAGACTCTGTTTTCTGGACTTTTGGTCCTCTGTAGTCACATGAAACAAGAAACATCACATACAATGAAGCTAGTGATGTGTTATCATCTAAGGTTCCCATGAATTCTATTTCTGTCTTTTATTCACTGAGGCTGCTTTGAGTTACAGTCAAATAGTCATCCACTACAACTTGATACAAAACATTCTGAATTTTCAAGAATGATCTTGGCGTTTTAAAATATCTGTCTTTCTGTGTATCGCCTGCATATACTGAATGGTGGGCATGACAGTGCTCATTAGAATTAAGATTTAAATTACTCTTCCTGTCACCTGCTTTCTCAGCTGTAACCTTGTCAGAAAATTCCAACCCTAGGAACTTGTTTATGCTTGTGTATACATCTGTACACACACTCACAGCAAAATGATTGACCAAGTATTATTTTATCAACTATAATTGGGGAATAACATAGTAAAAGCCTCCTGATAGTTAATTAAATCACTCCGTGTTTTAATATCATGTGCTGCAAAGAGCCGCAGGAGACACATTAAAGAGCTACTTGCAGCTCGAGAGCCTCAGTCTGAATATCGCTGCTGTGTCATAATGCAGATGCAAAAGACGGATGAATTAAGGTTGCACAGGCAGCCTTAATTAGTCCATTTCCTGCCTTTGCAACATTCCCAGTTCCTATTGGTTCCCAGTCCCAATCTTCCTTCCAGGGTCTTCATCCAATCACAGTTACTCTCCCCCTATCCTCTTTTGGTTCCTTACCCTAGTCTCTGCCCAGTTCTCGCCCCATACCTCAGCTCCTTGTCAGACCTGTCTTAACTCCCCCCTCCCCTTCTTGTTCCCCCAGTCCGTCTCAGTCCCAGTCTCCTTGCTCAGCAAGTTCCAATTTTCCCCTTGGCTCCTCATCAGATCTCAGTCTCCCCTCCACCCACTGGGTCACAATCCCCTCACCATTTCCTTCCCCAGGCTTCCAGTCCTAGTCTCCTTTCCCAGAGAAGCCCAGTCTGCCTTGGCTCTCTGTACCAGTTCTTCTCCTTCTGCCAACCTCCAGTCCCCCACAGTTCCTCTCAGTCTCCTCTCTTCACCCTCTCCCTCCAGGTCTGTCAGGCAACTTCTTCCTCCATGCTGCTTCGGCCTAGGGTTAGGGTTATAACCCGGGAGTGACAGAGGCCCAGCTCCCAAGACCCATCACATCCCACAGCAGCAGTTGCAGGGAAAATCCTGTTCAGCCCTGGTCTGGAACATGCTCTTTGAGGAAGGACTCTTTGGGAAATTTAGCTGCTAAAATCTATGTCTCTACTTAGCATATGCAAACTGTGATATTTTTCAGAGGCCAAATTTGGGCAGATTTTCACATGACATAAAAAGGTACAGCCTGAGACAAAGGCCCCCCCCCTCCAAATTTCAAGTCCTTGTTCTAAACGATGGGGGCACTAGAGGTTTTCCACAAAAGGTTGTCAGAAATATTTGACATGGGCAAAAGAACATCTTTTTCCTCTTATCCTCATTCTCAGATACAGCTAAGCCATTTTGTTTGGAATGGTCAATAAATAAATACTGAGCTTGAGGCAGAAATCTGCCATGGAAAATTTCAGCTAAAATGGTTAAAGTTTGGCAAAGTTACAATAAACTGAAAACAGGGTCTTATAATGGGAAATGTTGAGCAACCTTAACATTAAGTGGTGCTACCAGCCTCACCTATAATAAAGCAGAGTAGGTTGGTGTAAGAACTGATGGGACTTGGCCATAGGAAGTTTGAGTTGCCAACACTTCCACATTGGAAGCTCAAGGCTGGGTTTCTGCTGGAGAACCCTGTGAAGCTAGATGCTGCAGGTAGTTCCACCCAGCAGGTCCTGAGTGGTAGCCCCCCAGAGCCCACTCATTGGCTCATGCAGGAATATAAACCAGAAAGCCATCACGGGGACTTGTCTGAATAATGATGCAGACTGCCTGCTTGCTTGAACCTTGGGCTTGTCCACACTGGCTCACTAAATCAGTGCTGCTGCGATCGATGCAGAGGAGTCCATTTAGTGGGTCTGGTGAAGATGTGATAAGTCAACGGGAGAGTGCTCTCCCATTGACTTCTGTACTCCACTTCCCTGAGAGGCAGAAGCTAAGTCATTGGGAGAGCGTCTCCCGCCGACATAGTGTTGTGTAGACACTGTGTTAGGTCGATGTAAGCTGGGGGGGGAGGGAGGAGGATATTTTTTCAGACCTCTGAGTGATGCAACTTACATCGACTTAAGCGGCAGTGTAGACAGGATCCTAGACTCCAACTCCTGAGCTTGGTTCATCCCGGACTTCATTCCTGGCCTCCTGTCTATAACCGGTACCTGATTCAGCTTGACTCTGACTGTGCTACTTGTCTGCTGCCTATAACCTAGTATCCTGACCTGGCTTCACCCTGCTACTCATCCCCTGACCGCAACTTGGTAACTGACTGATGCACACAGGCTGCCCACATCCTGGCTCTGACAGCTGGGTTTTCAAAGGACTCCATGGGGTTGAATCATCCAAGTTTTGATGAAGTTGAGTACATTTTGAGCCCATAATTGCTTTCGGCTTCTTTGAAATTCCCAGTCATAGGGACAACGCCGCCCAGAATTACGTCTATAGACGCATGCAGTGCATCTCCACACAACACAATGATATATACATGCCCACAAACACAAAAGTATTCTTAACAACACGCGGGTATAATTTGGTTGAAGTCTGAATTTAAAAAAAAAAAGCGATTTGTGGTATTTTAGAAGTAAAGTATGTCTCCATATTGCAAATGAAGGGACTGGAAAAACAGAGATTGCATTCCTGCTTCTGTCTTTATGACTTTTTAGTTTAATATTTTTCACCAAGGTTAACTGACTAACAGAGGGGGGGGTTGTATTTCAGCCTGTAATTAGGCAGACACAATGAGGTGAGTTCTCAGCATGCTACAGGGAACATTAAGCTTCCCTAGCTTCCATTACTGCTAATTTCACACACACACACGGGGATAACATTTACTCCTCTATGTACAATGAAACGGAGTTATTTTTTTAAAAATCTCAAGCCCATACAAGCACCCCAGGCCCCTAGAACATTATTAATGAAACAAAAACACCACTAACGCCCTGTTTCGGGAAATGTGTCTTTAATGTTAAGCACGTTAATTTATTTCAGTGCAACATAAGCATGTGCTTAAGTGCTTTGCTGAATTGGAGCCTAAGTGAATAAACAACTATGTCCGATATCAATTAGTCAGTTTTACATAGTTTATCGTTTTAGGTCAAAACGATGAGTTTCACTGGCTATCACTTTGAAATTCAAAAAAATCAGCTCAGGTTCCCTCATAAAATGACGTTCTTCCTGATTTTGGCTTTCATTATAAAATTTTTTCACAGTTCTAATGTTACAAGGGATAAATTCAGATCACGTGCATACCTATGGACTACAGTGAGGTTGGATGGGTGGAACTGAGAGCACAAGTTGGCCCATTATACATGAGCCATACATCATAATCCACAACCCTGTTGCTGGAAAATGAAATCAAAGCACCCCACCCAGTCTGCGCTATTTACAATGGGACACAGCAAGAGTACAGTGTGCTCTCATGTGCTCCCCCCTTTGTTCTCAGGAGCATAGGAACAGCCATACTGGATCAGAGCTGAGATCGTCAAGTTCCATACCCTTCCCCGTTAGCCAATAGCAGTTGCTACAAAGGCCGGGGCAGACCTTGCAAAAGGCCATTGAGGCGGACACAGCAGCAACACGAGGACAGACACATGCATGGAATTCAGTGTCAGGGCACAACTTTTATTAAGCTTTCACACAGGGGAGGGGAACTATCTGCCTATCACCCTTACTCTCCTATACCAGGCATTTAATTAGTTTGGTGCGAGCACCAGGTTTACAGGGCTCCTCACCATATAATCCATAGTGTGTGTAAGCTCTCCTCAGCCTACCCCGAGGATTTAGCTCTCTCTGAGTCCAAGTACCTTCTCCCCCATAAGAGGAAGACAGAGGGTGCAGCAGAGTGGGGACCTCAGCCCATGAGGACCACAAGGTCTGAACTTGGCCCATGAACCACAAGGTCTCACCCTATCATGAGCCCAAGGACCATCACCCCAATCCCAGGTCTTTTACCTTTGGGAACTGTTCATTTTATTCTCTTAACTGCACTAGAAAGTAGCTGCAAGTTGCACCAAAAAAAAAAAAAAACCACCTCCATCCAGTACCTCATTTAGGTACTAAGCATGTTCCTACTTCACTCAATGTGGCTTGAAGGGGCTGCCAGGAAGCAAAAAAATCCCTGGTCCTTCACCAGTTGGCCCACAGGAGAAACAAAATTCCTTCCTAACATCTCAATGAGCAATCCACAGCATCTTGTCAGGCTGGGTTCCCATTCCTAGCTCAGATGCAGAGGGCGGGCTGCTGGAATAGAGCTGAAAGAGGCTTTACATGGCTCCAGCACTGGGTTAAATCCTGGGAGCTGGGGAATGCTGGCCATTGAGCATCCCTCTCCCCCAGCTGGTCAATGCGTGCCAGAGACTCCCAGTGGGAGGAGCTACCTATTGTCCCTTGGTGTATCCCCCTGGGATGCTGGGATTATTCCCCTTTCACTGCTGGCCCCATCAAGTTCTCCCAGCCGTTGATGTGGGTGATATTTATGGGACAACTGGCCCACAGGGAAAGTTTTCTCTTAATGCCCTAGCAGTTTGAGGTTAGCTTATGACTTCAATTGCAGCAAATGTAGGAATGTCTACACAGGGAAGCCATTGCAAACAGGGGCAGCTCTAGCCATTTTGCCACCCCAAGCACGGCGGCACACCGGGGGGGGGTGCTCTGCCAGTCCCTTTGCAGGGACGCCTGCGGGAGGTCCACCGGAGCCGCCTGCCGCCCTCCTGGCGACCGGCAGAGCGCCTCCCGCAGCATGCCACCCCTAGCACGCACTTGGCGTGCTGGGGCCTGGAGCCACCCCTGATTGCGAAATAAATAGGTTGTGAATTTAAAGCACAATAGCTATTCCATACTGGCTCCCTATAGGGGTGCTCTTACTCTGCACTTTAGCTTAATTCACTTCCAAACAGTGGAATAAGTGTCTACATGGGTAGCTACTGTGCAATAGTATTTTGGGCAAGTTCTAATTCCCTGCTTCATGAAAGCACTTAGGCCCATGCTTAATTTTAAGCATAGACCTAAACCCCATTGAACAAGAAGGGTGTTCATAAGTTGGAGAGAGTTCAGAGAAGAACCACAAGAATGATTAAAGGATTAGAAAACATACTAGTGGTAGATTCAAAGAGCTCAATCTATTTAGTTTAACAAAGAAAAGGTTAAGAGGTGGCTTGATTAGTCTATAACTATTTACATGGGGAAGAAATATTTAATAGTGGGCTCTTCAATCTAGGAGTGAAAGGTTTAACACAATCCAATGACTGGAAGTTGAAGCTTGACAAATTCAGATTGGAAATAGGACATACATTGTGAATGGTGAGAGTAATTCACCTTTGGAACAATTTACCTGGGGTTATGGTGGATTCTTCATCACTGACAATTTTTAAAACAAGATTGGATATTTTTCTTAAAGAGGAGTTATCTGGGGAAGTTCTGTGGACTGTGTTATACAGAGGGTCAGACTAGATGATCACAGTGGTCCTTTTTGGCCTTGGAATCTATGAATTTCAATGGGACGTAAGCATATGATTAAGTGCTTCCCGGCATGGGATTGTGTAATAGGGTGCACTCACCTCTCATGAGCACCCCCTTGGCCGAGTGCACACACCTGCACACTCTGTCTCTCTCAGATTGCCCCTGCTCTGGGATAGAGCAGTGTCCCAGGGCTCCGTCCTTGGAGACAATGTCTTCGCTCTCTTGGGGCTGCCTGGCTACAACTCTCCAGCTGAGCCACTACAGTTCAGTTCCCCCTCTGGGGTGCCTCAATGTACAGGCCACTTCCCCCCAGTGGCTAGTGCGGGGGGGACCCAGGCTCCCAGCTACTCCAGGTCCCAGCCCAGGTACCCTATAATTCACAGCCATCAGCCATGTCCCTTTAACTATGTTGCCCAGCTTCTCCAATTCCCTGGGCCACTTCACTGCAGCCCTGCCCCATCTTCCCCCTTACCTCAGGGCATTGTCCTAATGGAGTCCCAGCAACCAGCTCAGAGCTCCTCCTCACTCTCCCTTGCTTCTGGTAGCATTGCCCTGTCCAGGGTTCTGTATCTCTGTCAGCCAACCACACACCATCCACACTCCTACAGCTCCAGCAAGGAACTGACCTCCCACTGGCCCTGCAGCTCTTCTTATACTAGGCTTCGGGGCCCTGATTGGCTGTGTCCCACACAACCACTCTAGGCAGCTTGGAGGACCCTCTCCACTGCCCTTTTTTGGGGCTGGATGTGACAGGGCCACAAGGCCTCCAGCAGGGGGCCTCAGAGGGTCTGATATACCCCTTCACAGGCTGCTTTCCTGAACTGGAGCCTACAGGCTCAATTCTGTGGAATCCTGTGGATCCTCAATTCACCTTCAGCACCACACAAATGCAGCTCAGCTCCTTCCATGATCAAATATGATTCTCAGCATCAGGGAGATCAATGAACCAAGAAGGAAGTTAAAAAAAAAAAAAGCCGTGAACCTTAGCTGACATTAGACGAACAGGCCCAAATCCCTAGACAATGTAATGTTACATAGTTTCATTGACTTCAGTGAAGCTACTCCAATTTACTCCAGTTTCAGGTGTGACCCAAAAGTAACTACACACATACAAACACTCTCCTGGGAATTAGATATTAAACATAAGCTACACATAAAAAACAGTAATTAAAACTTGATGGATGAATGGCAGGCAGGGGGGACATCTCAGCCACGCTGAAATCAATGAGAGTTTTGTCATTTACTTCAATGGTGCCAGGATTTTTGCCTAGATTTTCAAAGCAGCTCTGCGCCGGATATGTACACAACGTACTGATCTCTTTGGGAAATGTGTCCCTGATTGTGGGTGCTGACACCATTGATAAATAGATATCAACAATATCTGATAGTGTCTTTTAAATTCCTCCTGAAGCAAGACCTTTTTCAGTTGTGACAGAAAGCTTTCTCAGTCATAATGAAGCAGCATATGGAAGACCCCCAGTGCTGCATGTTCTCCTGATGTTTGGAACACTGTAAACATTTGAGTGAGCAGATCTTAACCCATAAACACAGCTGGACATAAGAAACAATGAGGGTGACTTATTATAATTTAAACAATCATGTAATTAACCAAATCAATGATAATCACTTTGGTTTCCTAAGGACAATGGGCTCAACGTTTTCACAACGTTGACATAATGGACCTTGTAATTACATCCAAAAATAAACTTACAAATGCTAAGATAAACTATTCTCAACTTTTGAAGGACATTGTGGAAGAGTGGGGGAAAAAAGAGAAAAGAAAAAGCTGCATGGTGTGAAGCCAGCATTTTATATTATGCACATGAGAGCTGGAATGGTAAATATTAGCAAAAGGACCTCCTCTTTTTCCTTCTTTCCTCTTGCAACACATATGAAATTAATTGCTTTATGAACAGGAACATCATTCCCCCAAGTTCACCTCAATATAAACCCTTATGTACACAGTTTATATACATAAAGAGCATATGGTGGCCAATTTTTGTTGTGATGAGGGAGAGATAAAATAAGAACAGACCTGAAACATCATCCCAAATTTGGAATGAATTGAATATTTTTTCCCTACAGGTTCAATTGAGTTCATGCAGCTTTTTATTTCTTTACTCCTCTTCATTTTCATGAGCCTTTTCCCATTTGCAGTTTTGGGAATCAGAGCAGAAATATCAATGCACCACAACAGAGATCATTTTTTTCCGTCAAAATCAAGTACTGTTCTCGTGAGCTTGTCAAGTCAAAGAGGTTTAAAAGGGGCTTGAAATAAGCATCCAAACTTGCAGATCTTAATTTTTCTGAATCATGATTCTAAGTGTTTTTGAGATTCAACACATTATGTTGGTAGTGTTTTTTTTTTAAATTAGGGTATTTTCTTTTGCACGATACGATCGATATAATCTATATCATGGTATAAGAACAGGGAGCCTGATTTCCACAAGGGCTAAGCTTCCCCCGGTATCCAATGAC
The DNA here is from genome assembly GCF_016161935.1 of Mauremys reevesii. Taxonomy (NCBI): domain Eukaryota; kingdom Metazoa; phylum Chordata; order Testudines; family Geoemydidae; genus Mauremys; species Mauremys reevesii. The sequence continues at coordinate 9,797,835 of NC_052641.1, read as the reverse complement.
TTCAGCTGGAGTTGTTGATGTTCTCTACTTATGGAAAATCAGACCCAAGGAGTTCTGGAGTTTTTTTCCCCATACTATTTATTATTAATTATTATTGTTGTTAATTTGTGTTATGATAACACTTATATGCCCCAACTAAGATCAGGGGCCCAGTGAATTAGGCACTGTACACACACAGTGTGAGAGACAGTCCCTGCCCTAAAGAATTTACTATACAATGAGACAAGATAGACAAAAGATGGGGAACTAAACAGAGACACTTGCAGATATAGAGCGCTGTGAGTTAAACCCGTTGCCAGAGAGCACAGTAGGGAAAGAGCTGCAGTCTGTCCACACTGACAGCTGCTTGCGCAGTGGCATGGCCACATTTGCAGCACTTGCAGTGGCATTGGCAGTGGTGCATTATGGGCAGCTATCCCAGCATGCAAGTGACTGCAACGTGCTTTTCAAATGGGGGTGGTGGGGTGGAGTGTGACAGGGAGTGTGTTGTGTGTATGTGGGGGGAGAGAGAATGGGTTTTTTTGGGGGGGCTGAAAGCATGTCAGCAAGCTGTCTTGTAAGTTCAGACAGCAGCAGACCCCCCCCTCTCTCTCTCATACACACAGCATTCCAGATTATCTGTCTTGGAGCAGATAAGCAGCCGGCTATCAGAAATGGAGCTTTCAAACGGCATATCCGCATTCCTACAGCACATTCAAAACAATGAGAAGAGTGGCCACTTGACTTAAGGGGATTATGGGACATTTCCAGAGGCTGATCAGAGCGCAGTAATGCAACACCTCATCCACAGTGGCACTGCAGTGCTCCAGCAGGGGCGCAGCAAACTTTATTCCACTCGTCGAGGTGGCGTACCAGCAGCGCTGTAGCTGCAGAGTCAGAGCGCTCTTTGTGCCTTGCCAGTGTGGACAAGGAGTGAGCTAGTGCGCCCGGGGCTGCTTTAATGTGCTGTAACTTGCAAGTGTAGCCAAGCCCTAAGAAGTGAAGTGACTTGCTGAAGATCGCCCAGCAGGCCAGCTGCAAAGCTGGAATAGAACACATAATTAAAACTATACTTGATTAAAAAACCCAAACCCAGTGAGCATGCTAACTTGAGTGCCTGAGTCATGTGATACCCAACCAGGTAGAGTACCCTTTACAACAGAAACCACACTTCTGTCCCATGATTAAACAGATATGTTTTTTATCGTCTAGGACAATGTCCACATTGCTTCAAGTCCTCATTTGACACAATTGTTAAGAACTCCATATATAAGGTAGTGAATAAGTAATTGGAGACCATTCATTGATTTGCAAATAATGTCACTTTCAGAATCATGGAAACTTACTTTCTTCTTGTGGCTTTCCCATTCCACGTCTTGCATGGCTGCCAGACAGGTAAACAGAATTCCACCTGATCAGTATGCTTTTTTTTTTTTTTTTTTTTTAAAAAGGCCATGGAAAGCTAGTCTATTAAAGCCAGAATTTTCAAACATGGATGCTTACAGTTCGCCACCTAAATCCATACTTAGGAACATGAAACATTACCCTGATTTTCAGAGCCCTTAAAACAAGTCCAGTGATCTGTGGTGTTTTCCTATTCAACATTATTTTGCACGTAAGAGACCATCTAAACATGGGGTTGTGTGGTTCTAAATGTGTCTCCCTAAGACTTCCAGATTTAGTTTGCTCAGCTTACAAGTCAAAAGATGATTTCCTAACAGCTGGCTCTGAAAACACAATCTGGGATCTGACAGCCCAGCAGCACTGGTATGTCCACCATATCATCAGTAAGAAAGGTTTGGACATTGGAAGGTATCTGGCCATTTCTGTCATAGCAGAAAGCCAACGTGAGTGCTCCAGGAAGAAGAAAATGACCTGATGAACTTCAAGAGTGGGTGTCACATTCTGGGATGCAATGCAGAGCAGTAAGGGATTGTGTCACTGCCTGCCCTGTAACACTGGGTGCCTAAAATGCATTGCTGTTGTGGCTCCCAGCCTGGACACCAACAAACGCCAGACAAGCATGCAGTATCCTGAGGGTCTGTGTGCTGTGCAGCCCAGGTTCAGCGATCTGAGCCCATCCGCCTGCTTACAACTTAACAGCTCCACCCTGGTTTCCACCAGCCTCAGTTACTACTTGCTGGGTGACCCCAACAGACTCCCAGTCCTGAATTTTCCTCCAACTATCTGCCCTGAAGTGTCTAGCCCTCTCCTGGATCACTCAGAAACATAATAATGTTTCTTTTGATCATTTAAAGAGACAAAAGCACATTGATTTAATTTAACTGGATAAATACATCCTTCCCTTCAAGCACAGTACTGAATTAGTTTATGGTAAAAATAAAACAAGTTTATTAACACAAAAATATAGGTTCAGTGATACCAACTAGATGGAATAAAGTCACAAAGAATTACAGACAAACAAGGGTAAAAATACCCGTTCTAGTGGCTAAGATTTCTTACCAATCTTTCTCCTTCAAGCCACTTGCTGTCTCTCAGTCAGAACCTTCCACAGAAATACAAGGTGCTGGTTTCCCTTATCTTTTTGGATGAAAAATCTTTACCTAAGCAGGCATCTCACCTTTGTTCAGTTTTGCGAGACCCCCTTGGTTGGAAGGCCCATCTTTTTCAGCTTGCAAGAGCTCTGACCCTTTGTATCTGTCCAATGATGGGTGGCATGATGGCTTGCTTTCTCTGCTCATATTACCTTCCCAAACTCATCCTTTTGTCCCCAGACTCAAGATGACCACATGCTGTTCTTCTCTTCCTGTGGACTTCCCAGCCCCCTGGTGAGTCATATGTAAATAGGGCTTCTATTGTTCTGATTCCACAATGCTACCTTCCCTCCAGTCTGAGGGAAAATCTGTTTCTCCCTCTGTTTGATCAGGTAACCTTTAGCAGCAAATAAATACGATTTTTTTTCCTTCTTTGCTGAAGTGTGACTTTAAAAAATAAAGCTTTTTTTTTTAATGAGGGAAAATGCATGAGCCAGGAAATTTAAAGGGTTCCTAAAAGTATATTTTAAGAAAGACCAAATGAAGGAAATAGACCTCCCAGGAGATCAAAGTTGACCTGCTGTGCCAGAGCCGAGGAGCTACCTTTCTCCCTCTCTGGCCACACTGATTCAAAAGCAACTGTAGAAATATGCTTTTCTGAGGACTGGAACCCTTGGAAACCACATGGGATACATCTACAGTGCAAAAATAATGATGATAATAATAACAACCCAAACCCTGCAGCAGCAAGTATCCGAGCCTGGGTCTACAGACTCGGGCTTGGGGGGCTTGCAGAACAGGGCTAAAAATGTTCCCATGCAGACTCTGAACCCCAGCGTGGGTGTTGGGTCTCAGAGCCTTAGCGGGAACGTCTTCTTGTCTTAAATGTGCTGTGTAGCATTATTGTTAAGCCACTGCCAAGATTATCCAGAGGCCCTGCATTTCAGCAGTCAGCAGAATGACTGCTCTGTGTTTGAGAAATCAAGGGAGAATAGTTGTAAAGTGCTCTGGATCCAACTGGGATGAAAATACAGTGCTGAAAAGTATAAGATATTGTTATAGGGATCCCTCCTGGGGGTCCTTGGGTTAGCAGGCAGCTCACACCCAGCACGTCTGCTCCAGTTCTACTGCTCCTTTCTTTACCTGAGCTATAGGTTTAAAGATACTCTGGGCCTGATTCTCCATTATGCTACAGCTCTTTCATGTCACTCTGGTAATGTAAAGGGGGTGTTAACATGGCTAGGAATGGTCCCCTGAGAAAATCCTTTGCACAAGGATCTTCCTCAGCCAGTGCCCATCTGATGTAAAGGTGCATGTTCCAGTGATACACCTTCTAGCTTCTGCCTAGACATACTCTAAGTGCAATTTATTCATGGCCTCCTATTGCAGCTATATTCAGAAGGGGCTATATACATATTATTAGACTAGCTGTAATATGGGACTCTTGTTTGGAATACTCCTCTTTTGAAAAAGTTCAGCATGATGCGAGTTAGCTTACCAGCTGTGCATTTCACCACCCATATCCCCAACACAGAGATCCAGAATCACCTGTTTATCAAATATGTATCTAAATCATACCCCACTGTGAGATCTGAAAAGGAATTTGCATTCTTATAAATGTCCCCCTTGCGGGACATTACCATCTGTTCTGATCACCGTAAAGGCTCCCTCTCTCCTCCTAGTCCAAACCCACTGAAGCATTTATTTAATGACTCTAAACAAAAGGCTGGAGCCTTTCCGATCTTAATTTAGACACAAATATATAACCAATTAGAAGGTAATTGTGAAGAATACAGCTGATAATGGAATGCCTTCTGCAACCTGGTCTGGAGCCTTGCTACCGTGACATTAAAATAATTACTTAATATACCCTTTAATTTGTCTCAGTTTGCACTGGCAGAATGGGAGCTGCTGCCTACACAGTGTTTTCACTGAAAACTGTGAGGGGAGGAGAATATTGAGAGATTCCTTCCGCTGCCGATCCACTTTGTGCATAAGTTTCCTTCCTCAGTCACACCTGTGTAAAACTCAGAGTATGAATCCATTAAAGTAAATGGAGTTATATTCCAGATTCATACCAGTGTAACAGAATTTGGATCAGTGCCTTTCAAACACACCACAAATACAAACTCAGAAACGTCTTATCATTGCAAGCGGCCTGCCGCTTATATTCTTGTACTGCTGCCAACTTGAGCTGGATGAACTGTTTCCCAGCAAACGATTTAGCCATTGGATTAAGTACTATTTTCCTGTTTGTAAATGGTTCATGATAAGATAATGATTTCAAGGAATATTTCTGCTGTGCAAATTTATTCATAGCGATGCAGAGGTGGAGAAATTTATTCTCCACCTCTGTCTTGCAGGTGCAGTGGAGTGGGGGGAATTCCAGGACCCAGTTGCTGGTTCCTAACCCTCAGCCACTTGGCCTTGGGATAAATGAGAGCTACACAAGAGCAGCTTTAATTTATGACAATGGAGAATTGGGGAGAATCAGAGCTACGCTCTACCGTGGCTCCGTCTCTTACTGACTTGCATAGGCCTTGCTCCTGAATGTTCTCCCTCCTTTTACTCCAGGGATGGGGCATGACTGGTGTGGAAACTGCCTCTGTGGGATTTCCTCCAGCAGGGAGTTCCTGTTAGGCAAAAGGAATTTCCCTTTGCTTTAAGGCCGCTTAGCACTTTATGCACTGAGTAGCTAGAGAACTGGAAAATCCAGCCCCAAATGCTGTATAGGAATGTATTTCAGCTTTTGACTCAATCAAGATCTGTTCACTGTAATCAGTTCTGCTTCAAGTGTTCAACATTTGCAGCCTGGTCCCCTTTGACCAGCCATGTAGCTATTTCTGTTCCTTGAAGGGATAAACAGAACTCTGAGAATAGGGTTTCCAGGGTGAATTTTACCCATAGTTTTTTTTAACCTTACAATTTCACCTTGAGACCCCCACCAATATCACAGCCCCATTGCACTAGGGGCTGTTTACACACATCATAGAATCTCAGGGTTGGAAGAGACCTCAGGAGGCCATCGAGTCCAACCCCCTGCTCAAAGCAGGACCAATCCCCAGACAGATTTTTGCCCCAGATCCCTAAATGGGCCCCTCAGAGATCAAACTCACAAACCTGGGTTTAGCAGGCCAATGCTCAAACCACTGAGCTATCCCTCCCATGTAATCAGAGACAGTCCCTGGCCCCAAAAGCTTATCACTGAAATAGAGAAGACAGGTGGGAGGAGTCTAAATTAGATGTTACCACTCAAGAAAGAGCTCTTGGAGCCATTGTGGATAGTTCTCTGAAAACATCCACTCAATGTCCAGGGGTAGTCATAAAAGGAAACAGAATGTTGGGAATCATTAGGAAAGGGATAGATAATAAGACAGAAAATATCAGATTGCCTCTATATAAATCCATGGTACGCCCACATCTTGAATACTGTGTGCAGACGTGACCATCCCATCTCAAAAAAAAGATGTATTGGAATTGGAAAAGGTTCAGAAAAGGGCAACTAAAATTATTAGGGGCATGGAACAGCTTCCATCTGAGGAGAGATTAATAAGAATGTGACTTTTCAGCTTGGAAAAGAGACAACTAGAGGTGATATGATAGATGTCTATAAAATCATGACTGGTGTGGAGTAAGTAAATAAGGAAATGTTACTTATTCCTTCTCATAACACAAGAACTGGGGGTCACCAAATGAAATGAATAGGCAGCAGGTTTAAAACAAACAAAAGGAAGTATTTCTTCACACAATGCACAACCTGTGGAACTCCTTGCCAGAGGATGCTGTGAAGGCCAAGACTATAACCGGGTTCTTTTTTGAAGCCGGTTATAGTCTTGGCCTTCGCAGTCATAGGTCCATCAATATATATATATTCACCATATAGTCATAGGTCCATCAATGGCTATTAGCCAGGGTGGCAGGAATGGTGTCCCTAACCTCTGTTTGCCAGAAGCTGGGAATGGGCAACAGGGCATGGATCACTTGATAATTACCTGTTTTGTTAATTCCCTCTGAAGCACCTGGCATTGGCCACTGTCAGAAGACAGGATACTGGGCTAGATGGACCTTTGGTCTGATGCAGTATGGCCATTCTTATGTTCTTATCAGGGGAAGCACAGAGAGGTGAAGTGACTTTACCCATAACGAGGAATCTCTCATTATTCTCTCCCCCTTCTCCACAGTGTTCAGTGAACAACTGAGTATGTAGCGGCTTCCATTTTACCAATGGCCAAGTGTCTTGTCACCCAGCCCGTCAATGGAAAAGCTGGGAACAGAACCCAGCTCCCCTTACTGCAAGTTAGTACCATGCTGCCCCTCCACTTACCCAGCTTCATTTCTTGGGGCTTGTCAAACCATTTCAAATTTCAACCACCAGGTTGTGTCAAAATTTCAAATTTAGATTAAAAAAAAAAAGCTGAAAAAAAGAAATGAAATATTTGTGATGTTGTTTTTCAACTGGCTTCGGTGACTAGAACAGAGCACAGTCTGGCCGAAATTCTGCTGCTCCTGGAGACTGAAAGTTACCCCTGTACGTTGGGCCAGTGCCAGATCCGTGGCACCACTGCCTATGTCCGACTGAAGCCCTATCTTGGGGACAGAAGTGATGCACAGGCCTCGTCCTGGGCCTCTGCACTGGGTGAGATCCCAGCCCATAATAAGCAGAGATCTGCCAGCTGCTTGTCTTCAGCATTTTTTTTTAAACATAAGACATGTCTTACAATTGCTTTGTGGTGCATAACAAAGATACAGAAATGAGGGGGCTTCTCTTGGAATGTGTAATAATTTTAGTACCCATAGTATATTTTTAACACGCTTCGAGGACACTTAGTATAGTAAAAGGGTCCTGAGTACAGTGAAACTTCATTTGTCCAAAGGGTTTGAAGACTTTTTCAACCTTTGGGCATAAGATAAGTGGCAGAATAATGGATGGTTCTCAAACTTTTGTATTGATGACCCCTTTCACGCAGCAAGCCTCTGAGTGTGACCCCCCATATGAATTAAAAACTCTCTTTTTTATATTTAACACTATTATAAATGCTGGAGGCAAAGCAGGGTTTGGGGTGGAGGCTTAACAGCTCGCGACCCCCCATGTAATAACCTTGTGACCCTCTGAGGGGTCACGACCCTCAGTTTGAGAAGTAGATGGATGTAGATGGATGTAGCTGGAGTAGATGGATGTCATGGGGGACTTGACCAATCATGAGTTAACCAGGAGTATTGATTAACCAAAGCTCACATAAATGGGGTTACATGACATGCTACTCTCTTGTGATTTTTGTTCCACTTTAAGATCAGTGCCAAGGGATTCAGTAACTGAAAGAACAGGAGAGAAAACTCTCTCTACCTCCTACACTCATGACTGAGAAAGTAGAAGGGATGTAACCATGAGAGTCTGACCCAGAAATTATATGGACACATTAGAATGGGCAGATGCGAGGTGTAGAAGGCTAGAAGGAACTTTGGTCACCTACTACTCCCTGTTTCCATCAGCACAAATTCTGTGTCCAAATGGAAGGGGGATGAAAGCTGCCAGAAGAGGAATAATTTGCACAGGAGTGGGAGTAGCCGAGTATATTAGAAGTGAGGAAAACAGGCAGTGCAGGCAGACAGGTTCAGTGCATCTGATGGGGTGCGTAGCATAATAGAGCTCTGCACACGTAGTCGTGTAGTGGGTGTTTTGCTGAAGACTTGTGCTTTGTGTAAGCAGTTTGCCTCCGTAAGTGTGAGAAATGTTCTGTAGCATGGGGAGGCACAAAGGCTGGCTCCTGTAGTCTGACTGAATGCAGGGAACATTCTTGTCCAATCTCCCTTATATTTTATAAACTACTGTATCACAGGTGTCAGATAAGTGCAAACGTAGCAAATTCATTCCTGGCACAAGTCCACTGATTTCCATATAGTTGCCCCCACTTGCACCAGAGTAGACTGTGGCCCAGTATGTAATAAGCTGTTTGTGAGGGAAGACTAAGGAGGCAGTTTGCAACGTGGTCTGAAGTGTCACTGAGTGAAAAGATCACAGACTGTCATGAGAAAGGAAGATGGGAACTGGTGACTCTGCAAATATTCTGCCTCTCATTACTACGATGTCAGCTCAGGACAGACAAGGCTGCCTTGAGCGTTACTTCTAATACGAACGATAGATACGAGCTAACGGACTTTCCGAACCCTGGTGTTCAGTGCAAGTTGATCTGCGGGAACAGTGGATGGGGAAATAGAGGAGAGTTGTAAAGAAGTTATGCTTTCCCCCACCCATTGCAGAGTATCAATATGCACAATTAACCATCAGGGTAGGTTCCTTTGATCTAGAGATTGGATTAGCTCAAATACCCAGAACTGACACATGCTTGAGCCAAGTTCTCTCCATTTTCAGAACAGGGTGCATTCGTTTGCTACAGGATGCCTGCCGTAAGCAGTGACAAGGAATTACCAACACAAGCATTCTCTTTCCGTCTGACACACAAGCAAAGCTTCCTAGAACATTGAAAGGCACAGAGCAAAAACCACTGTGATGGCCACTTAACTACCCCTGGATGCCACCCTTCTAGGCTATCGTGATGAGTGCTCTTGTAATACAATGGATTAGACATTGACAGACAGACAGGACTTTGAAATGTTAACATGCATCCAACAAATGCAGCTTGGGCCAACCTCCATGTCTGACTAGCTTGGTGGAAGTTGTAGTGTAGCCAGGCACCTTGAAACAGGCATGTTGACCTTAAGTAGGGTCTATATCTGTACTTGGGCCTGATGCGCCATGTCTCTCATCTTGTGAAGTCACTTACATCAGTACAAAGTGGATGTGCATTGGTGTGTGCAAGCCCCATACGAGTCAGGAAAGGGTTAATGGGCTGCTGGGGGGCCCCAGTCAGCCCCTCCTCATGACACCTGAAGCTGGTGTCAGGCTTCGAAGCAGGAGCTAAAACCCGAGAGCTCAGCTCAGGTGCTGGCTAACTGGCTCCTCAATGATGGAAGATGCTGGACATAGCAACGGAAGACAGACACAGAACCACTGCTGTTCCATGCTACACCATAAAGGGTATGCGGCTACAATGCATGAAACCACTTAAATCAGAAAAACAACAGTTTGCACTCGTGTAAATGACTCCACAAGTGCCAGGCAACGGAGACTCCAGCTCCAAGCATCACATTTATTTCCACCGTTTCAGAGAGGGTCTGACTCCTCAAGTTCTTTTCCCTCATACGTATTAATCGGCACTGCACACGGCTCTGTATTATCTCCTTGTGCAAAGGGAGATAGAATGGTTTGATTGTTAATTCAAGACTTGGAACTTGGTAGTGACCCAGATTGGTCATTCCCGCTCTTGTTTGTTTCAGAGGAGTAGAATAGGCCACAGAAAACAGTGGTATTGAGTAAGCAAGTATGACTTTCTATTGAAAGCATCTTCCCAGACATGCTTGAAGAGGGGGACTGGTATTCTTAAGGGTTTTTTCTCAAATATATTTAAGCAGTCTGGTCTCAGCTGAAAGCCATTCTCTTTTCTTCAGCCTCTTGCTACATTTCCTGCAGACAGTAAAGTACAGAAGTCATTGCTTGGTACTGCATATATTTAAGGATAGCAAATAATGTTGCTTACCCAAATATTTCCACCCACGTGGTGATGTGTTTACATGTCCTGCAGTGTATGATCAGCAGTTACTTGGGATGTTCTGGACCTCTGATGTTACCACCCTACCAGGAACCATGCTATGAACCAGATAGCCTCAGCTGTTTGGTCTTATTGAGAAAAACAGCTTGTGAGGTGAAAATTGTTCTCTTCCCTTTTAAGCGATCTCTTTAGCATTTCTCGGTGACTCGATCATCTCTCAGATATTTCTTAAAATTGTAGTTGGTTAGGACAGAGCTGACATCAGCCAGGGAACAATAGGAATCCTTGCTGGAATAAAAAATGTGGCAAAATACGTTCTTAAAAACCAAGAGTGACTTGCAAAATAGCAGCAATTTTGTTCTGTTCTGTAAGGACTAGACATAGGTCCACATTCCCAATTTGTGAAGCTGGATCAGCACTTTCGGACAGCTTGGGAGAGTGCAGATAGGAAGGGTGGTGGAGGGGTGTGTTTGAATTCAGAAGATTCCAAAAACAGGCCCGAGAACAGAACAATTTCTCACAACCCCTCCCGGCTACTCCCATTACCATAGTGTGAGCGCCTTACCGTCGTTAGTGTATTTAATAATAGCACACCGCTGTGAGACAAGGAAGTGGTACCATCCCCACATTACTTGGGGGTAACTTAGGCCCAGAGGCTAGATCCACAAAAGTTGATTTCAGTGGGAGTGAGGAGCCTAAATACCTTTGAGGATCTGGGCCAGCAAGACTGAGGGTAAGATTTTCAAAGGTATTTAGGCTGCTAAAGATGCAGATAGGTGCTTAGTGTAGCACCTAAGCAGGTGACATGCCTACCTCCCTTTGCTCTCTATGGGAATTCAACAGGAGTTACAAGCCTAACCTGCTTTTGAAAAATCCCAATAGGCAGCTACTGGCATCTTGTAGGCTTCTGGGGGTAGATATTTCAGAGGCATTTAGTTGTGACTGGGCTCAGCATTCCAACACCTAACCAACTGGGGAGACCAAGCCTCATTTTCAAAAGGGATTTAGGCCCTTAGCAGTCAAAATCCCAATAACAGTCGATGGTATTTAGAGTCCTAAGTGCCTAAATCCCTTAAAAAAAGGAGAGCCGGGCTCCTAAATCAGTTAGGCATTGCAACACTGAGTGTCACAACACCTAACTACCTGGGCCCAAAGGGACTTAGGCACTGCAATGCTGAACACTACAGTGCCTCATGTTTAGGTGCCTAGAAAGTCAGAAGGACACACTGTGGGTTGCCCTATGCAATGAATGGGGAGAGAGTTAGAAGCCTTACAGGGTGATTCACAAAAGCCACCATGCTGGGCAGGGAGCTGCCTAAACTAGCCAATAGGAGACCTGACAAAGACATCAACAGGAGAGACCGAGGGGGCTCCAGTCAGAATACCCCATAGCCCAGTGGTTAGGGATTCTCCTGAGAGGTGGGAGATTCCTGTTCAAATGCTTTCTCCCCAACAGGCAAAGGGGGGACTTGAACCGGGCGTCTGCTGTGCCCCAGATGAGTGCCCTAGCCACTGGGCTAAAAGTTATGAGGAAGGTCAGCCTTCTCCTCCCCTCCCCCAGCTCTTTTGTGTGAACTCATGTGCGTGGGGGGGCAGATCCAGCCGGCAGCCTCTGAGCACACCGACTGGACTGGGCCCTGAAGGGGAGTTAGGCTTCTAACCACCCATCTTCCCCGGTTTGTGGGGGCGAGGCAGGAGACGGGCATCCGGACGCCCAGAGGGTGCCAGCACTGAGCATGCCCAGAAGCAGAAACATGGGCGCTGAAGGAACTTGTTACTGCAAAAATGTTGGCGCTGAATGAGTTTAGGCCCCTACAGGTCCATCGGCAGCAGAGACTAAGCCCCAGCTTCGGTGCCTAAGTACCTTCGTGAATTTGGATCCTACCTGACTTGCACAAGGTGGCACAGGAACCTTTCTGTATCCCTTCCAGAACAGGATGTAGGGCATCCTCCCTATACCTTCCTGGCGGGAGAGTGATTTCCCATGAATCCACAGCTGAGTTACTCCGGGACCCCGAGAGACAACACTTGATTAGGACTGAGAAGATCTGGGTTTAAGTCCCAGCTCTGTCACCTTGAGCAATTCTCTAAGGTCCTGACCTGGCAAACGCCCATAAAATGAACACAGTGTGGTACCACTTTACTCCCAGGGTACGTCTAGATGAACAGTCAGTAGGCTGTTTGCTAAGTGTCCATCCGAGCCCTGCTATTGTGCACTAAAGTACTCTCATCGGTTCTGACCCACACAAAGGGCACTTGGGAACCTTTAGTGCACAGCTGCAGGGGCCACCAGACAGTCAATACATGGCACACTGGGGTGTAAATCGACTGCACCCAGGAAAATGGGTGTTTAGCCGCCTAACTCGCATTCCAGGCCCAGTTCAGTGGGTGTGCTCAGAGGCTGCCCACCAGATCCAGGCCCCCCACTTGAGCAGATTTGCACCCCAGTTTGCCATGCAGTAACTGTTCATGTAGACTACCCCCATCCCCACTCCACCCCGAGTAGTCCTGTTAACGTCAATGGGCCACTATTTAATGAGAACAAGGGTCTCAAATTTGTGCTTCACTTCCTCTGTAAAAAGGAGATGATAATGCTTCTTCCCCTCCTCCACGCCTTTGTCTGTCTTGGGTATTTAGATTGTAAAGGATTCTCTTGTATTTTGCACGTAAGTGATGTTACCGGAGCGAGGCTGGGAGCTGCTTGGGGTGTGGGAGAGAGGGAAGCTGCTTTGGGGGGGGGGGGGAAGAGAGGGAAGAATCCTCCAGGGAACAAAACATCCCCCCCTTCCCATGATTGTCTCTTGATAGTCAAGGCTAGAAGGCAACCAAGTCACCGGTGTGCTTGTTAAAGAACCCATAGCTGCACCCTAGTTGGAGCCAATTAGCCAGAGAGGAGTTACTGCTATGCATACAGTGATTGTGGGTGGAAGCAACTGAGCAAACCAGAGGCTTGATCTCCTGTAGTAAAACACACACAACGCACTTCGGAAGGACTTGCTGGCAATTCCCGCAGCTGAGAAACATGGGAATGTTCTTGTGACCCCATCTGTAGGTGGCACAACAGCTTCTCTGGAGTTCACAAACAAGGGGGTGTCCCGGATCATGGCTGGGATCCCGCCCTCCCTCTGAGTAGGGGATTTCCCTTGTGAGCAAGTCCCAAAGTTATTTCGGCAGCATCTGGCAGTGGTGCTCTCCGGTTACGGTTCAGGCTGCCGTTCTATTTATAAAGACTGATTGTTTGCTTGGGGGATGTCTTGGCATAGGAGGCCTCAGGAGAGCTAGTGATCTGGTTAACAAAACATCCAAGGAGCCGGGAAACCAAGGCTGGGTTTTGATTTTATAATGCAGAGGACTAGAGCTATGACTTCCTGGGCTCATAATTCCAGAACAGGTCTGATTATTTAAAACTAGCATTTAAAACCCACCACCAAACGTAGTTCCCGTCATTATGAAAATACTCACCGAGCGAAAAGGACTAGGAAAATAACAAGGAAAACTCCCGCAGCTAACAGTCCGTCAGCTAATGGGACGTTAGGTGGGCGAGAGAAGCCTCAGCAAAGAGACACACTTGCACGTATGACGTGTTGGTGTAGCCATGTCAGTCCCAGGATACTAGAGAGACCAGGCGGGTGAGGTCATATCTTTTATTGGACCAACTTCTGTTGGTGAGAGAGATGGGCTTTCGCGCGTACAAAGCCTGATGCCACAAAGGCCCTGGTATCTAGAGTTTATTAACCTATTGCTCCCTCTTGTGGCGAGGTGTGAACATTACCCTGATTCGGCCACATTCATAGTATTACCCAAGGAGGCCCCTCGTGTTTGTGTCTATACTTATGAGCTAAATTCACTCAGGTGCAGAGGGCCAGAGCAAGGTCTATGCACCACTTAAAATGCCTCAAAATGGAGCTTACATGGGATTCAAATGAGCCTTCTCAACAGGGCTGAATTTCACCCATATTCCTGGGCTTTTATGCTTATCACATGTAACAATGGTTTTGATTTTATGCATTGAAGAACACATCCAGGGCCAGCTTTATGAACGGCAGGGCCCGATTCAAATACCCGGCAGCGGTCCGGGGCTTCGGCAGCACTTCAGCAGCGGGGGGTCGGCTCCGGGTCTTCCGCGGCACGGAAGGACCCCCCGCTGCCAAAATGCCGCCGAAGACCTGGAGCGGACCTCCCCCCTGCCACCGCCAAAATGTCACTGAAGACCCGGAGCGGACCCACCCCCCCACAGCCGCCGGGTGAGTAAAAAAAAAAAATTAAAAAGATGCCTAAGGCGCGGGACCCGATTCCGGGAAATCAGGGGAATCGGCTTAAAGCCGGCCGTGAACACACCTCAGTTTGCTAGATGCCTGTGTGGTCTAAGTGTGCTGAGCCTTAGCCCACTTCCAACGGATGAGGCTTCACATCACAAAAATCCTCTCCATAGCCAGGGCTAACTTGCCTCCTTGCTGGCAGACTTAGCATAGACTGAACTTCGCAGCTCTAGCAGCTTCTCCTCAGCTCAGAACTGAGGCCTGTTGTCAGAGGAGCATAGAGAACCTTGCCCTGCTGCTACCCAGGTGGTACCTGATCTCTGGATAAAGAGGGAACATCAGCCTCCGGGCACTGTCGCCAGCAGGAATTTCACACTAAAGACATTGAAAGAAAGATACAAAGATCGAGTCTACCTCCCACAGCCAGTCTCAAAACAAACCATCCTTTAAACATTTCATTGCCCTACCTGGCAGCCTGTTCTGTCCTGTATTAGGCCTGGCTTTGATGCTACATGGGTCACATTTAATAGATTTCCAGGGCATAGTTGTGATCATTTTGTCTGACCCAAGTATAACACAGGACATTGACAAGGACACTGAAATGCACACGAATGGGCGTGTGTAGTATGCCACAGACACCTGTGAATGGTGGAAAGAATAAACTCACGGGAGAGAGCCTCAGTTAGCATAAATCAACATAGCTCCCTTGACTTGATTTACGCCTACTGAGGACCTAGCCTGTTCTTTTCCAGATCTGAAAGCTCTACAACCAAGATGTTTAAACCCATGATCTATTAAACACTCACTCGCAGGAAAAATGGGACAAGATTACCATACATTCCTCTTGCTTCTCATTTAAATAGAAAGATTCCCTCCTCCAGTCTTTGCCCCAGGAGTGTATTGTTGCTGTAGAAGGTGTGAGGGAATCTGCTATGAATCGCTGAGTGCTGCTGTAGGAATTTACAAAGCGTCATTTCAGCAGCGTATACAAAGGACTTGCAACAATTGAAACGAAATTCTAAACCGTGAATCAAAACGCTTGCAACGACTATTTCAAAGCAGGTGAAACAATAACAAATAACGAACAAAGATGTTTCAAATCTTTGCTGATATACGCTGTGCTTACTGAATAAACTGCTAAATGGACACATTTTAGTCTGAGCCCCAGGGATTGCATATGATAGCCTCACCTCCCCCTGTGCATCCTTTTTTCGTCAGCTGATATTGCTTCCTAAATGTTTGCTTATATTTAAAACAAGGAAATAGAAACCATACAAAAACTAGGCTGAATTATGTGTTGGCTTAAAAACCAGGCAATCCTCTTGATTTAAGCTTGGGTCGGATAGCATGTAAATCTGCAATGAATTATTGCTATTCAGGTCTCGCTAAATGCCAAATGTATGCTCAGAGCATAGACGACACAGATCTCTGCCCTGGAGACCTTACACTCTACAAAACAAATCACACTGCAGATCAAGAGGAAGCAATTAGTTTAGATAATTCTCCATCTTAATCTATTTTTTCCCCATGTCTTCCATGTGACGTCTCACCGATGCATCTAATCTCATTATTATAATTTGTGTTTTCTTCTAGCACCCAGGAGCCCCAGTCCTGGATCAGGATTCCATTGTACAAACACAGAACAGAAATTTAGTCCTGCCCCAAGAGTTACAGTCTCATCTATCTGTGAATCCAGGTCCATCTCCATCACCTTCCCCTATTGGCTGACAGATTCACGATCATGGGGAAGAGAACCTTTCAGGTAGCTCTGCAGAGTCCCGCAAAAGGCCTTGAAAATAAGGAGACACCCCTTGAGCTAGACTGTATTCAGTGGGGAGCTAATGCAGAGAGTGGAGCCCTGTTCATGGCAGCCTGTGTTGCTATGCAGATGGGGTTCTGTATAATGTGTATTTAGGAGGGGCTTGAAAGATGGGAAGCTGGAGGCCTGGCAGGGGCCAACATGGGATACGAATTCAGAGATGGAAGTGGAATAATTCAGCTGCCAGAATTAAGGGGCCCTATTTTAATGTAATCTGACCTTTCCTTTCCTACATTGTAAGTGGTACTAGGGCTGTTTATTCCAGTGCATAATCTAGTGCAACAGCCTGCTTTGACCTGCGCACCCCTGCTTGTGGAAATGGAGATGTATCCAGATCCTTGTTTCTTTACTGGACTGAACAGCAGCAGCTAGAAGTGACACTGTACTTCAGGCAGGGCAGGGACAGCAACCCAAATTGGGTTATTCATCCCACATAGCCACATTACTGGGAGTGTGGACTGCACACAGGACAGGCCCACGCAGGGTCTGAAGGTGAAAAAAGGGATTCACTCAAGGTCACGGGTCCCTCGCGCCTGGGGAATCTTCAGCTGAAAGATTCTGCCCAGGGTCCCTGCTGCAGTTCTGGAATTCCAGGCTCCTCCGGTCCACACAGAGGTCACACTGGTTTGGATCTAGCACAAAAGAACCTCTCTGCTGACAAGCAGTTGGGACCGCCAAGGCTCAGCCGATCTCTCTGCTGCAGCCCCCACAAGTGCTGTTTACCTTGGCCGGGCTGCAGTCAGCAGCTGAGCTTGCCAAAGGAGTGCTGTGAGCAGAGTACGCCATTATGGAGGGGGTCTACCTTGGCGGAGCATGAGTCACAGTGCCCAAAGGTCACCTTTTCCTTTGTCCCCAAGAGAAACGGGCCCTGGCTCTCAGCACAGCTGCAAGCTCCAGTTCTCAGCCCTTGCAACCCCCCCGTTCTTTGGAAGGCTGATTCCCAAATCCCTAGGCGATTCATTATCTCTTCCAGTTGAGGCACTTCTCCCCCCTCACCCCCCCTCTGTTTTCTTCCAGGTAATTGTTCCCACAGCATCTGCCTGAATCCAAACCCACCATCTTTCCTTACTACAGAGAGTCTCAGGGCCGTAGGGATTTCCCCCCTCTATCTTTATAAATAATAAAAACCAAAGAAGCAAATGAAACATTTTTGTGCAGAGAATCTAAAGCGGCACAAAGAGATCACTCCCAGGTAGACCGTAGGACTGGCGCTGTGTTGTTTGTGACATTGGAACCCGGGCAAAGCACAGGAACAACCATTGTAGAGAAAAATCCAGCCCTCCCCAGAAGATGTGACCTTATCAGTCTTCTTCGCGTCTGGGCCCAATCCTGCTCATGCTAAAATCAATGACCAAACTCTCATTGTTGTGACCAGGAGCAGGGGCTCCCTGAAAGCTGTAGTTCCATGCTCCGTTGCTGGCCCGAGGCCTAATTTGCAGACATGCCGAGCACTCGTCTCAGAGAGACAGCAATGGGAATTGCAGGGGCACAGCCCCTTTGAAAATGAGACCCTTGTTATGTCATTGCAATGCTTGCAAAAGACGCATCGAGCTGTGAGCTCATCTCTAGGCAGGGAGCGGGAGGGTGGGGTGACGGTGGTTCACATTGTTATGTACAGTTAACACAGATATTCGGGTCAGCTCCTCAGCAGGAGTAAATCAGCCTCCTTCCACTGGAATCAACTGAGCCTGTTAATAACACAGACTCTTAAAACAGAAAATGATACTGAGTTTATTTTTAAACTCTGGTGTTCAGCTGAAAAATGGCTGAGCTAAAAATACCTATGGCTATTGTTACTCCTGTCAGTTACTGTGTGTTGCCAGCTTGGGGCTCTAAATAAACTGCTCTAAACTAAATACACTTCCTGGGAGCCTGTGCTGCTAAGCAGATGGAGACTACCCATGCCTGCCCCATAGTGGGCGGGGGCAGAGTGAGGGCAGCCAGCCTCAGCAGTGTTACTGAGCATGCTCAGTCTGTGTGAGCCTAGTCAGTACAAGACAAGGAGCAAATCTGGTGGGGTGGGGGAAGAATGTGACCTCACATGCCCCCCCACTCATCACCTCTGGATGAGGTACTGTGAAGTGTGTCTTTCATGTAGGGTGACCAGATGTCCTGATTTTATAGGGACAGTCCCGATTTTTGGGTCTTTTTCTTATATAGGCTCCTATTACCCTCCACCCCCTGTCCCGATTTTTCACATTTGCTGTCTGGTCACCCTACTTTCATGGGGTATGGAAAGAAAAGAAGGGGTCAGTTGGACTGGGAAGGGAGCTATGCCAGCTATAAGTGGGACACAGAACTCCTCCCGCTGAATAAAACATTCTGTGAATGTTATTCCCTCAGCCCTAGTCCTATTCAAAAGCAATAGGCCAAATCCTAAAACCAGGTCCCACTCTCACAAATGAAAGGAAGAACTTCACACAACGCACAGTCAACCTGTGGAACTCATTGCCAGGGGGTGCTGCAAAGGCCAGAAATATAACTGGGTTCAAAAAAGAATTAGATAAGTTCATGGAGGTTAGGTCTATCAATGGCTGTTAGCTAAGATGCTCCACGATACAACCCCATGATCCAGGTGTCCCTAAACCTCCAATTGCCAGAAGTTGGGACTGGACAAGAAGGGATGACTCACTCAAAATTGTCCTGTTCTGTTCATTTCCTCAGAAGCATCTGGCACTGGCCACTGTCTGAAAACAGGATATGGGCTAGATGGATCATTGGTCTGACCCAAAATGGCCTTTCTTATGTGCATCTCTCACTGAGAGTTGTGTGCTTATATCATTCAGTTTTTACCTAGTCCTTGCTCAAGCAAACTCCTGTTGAAGCTAGTGGGAGTTTTTCCCCATGTATGAATTCAGGAAGGCATGCAGCATTTGGCCTAGAGAGAATTACCCTCCAGCCAAAGCGACAGTCTCCATTGGCATCAGCATCACCTCTCCACCAGAAGATGTGATTCTCCTCCAGCTTCCACCCATTCGATACCAATGGAGCTCGACTGACTTCATTGTAGCTACTGCTGACTTACACTGAGAAACATGAGGAGAACCAGGCCCTAAAAATGTCAAGTCAGGCCCTGGGCTTGTGCATCACTCTACAGTCACCCAGGGCATGACAGCTAATATTTTTGATGAGCTTTTAAACTTGAGCTCCCTCAAGTGGCTGACTAGCCGATTCCCAGGCACGTTCTGAGAAGATTCGGTGAACGACCCAATCCAGGCGGACACACTCTCTTAATAATATACACCCTGTAATAAGCAAGGTTGTATGTGAGCTGTTGTTTCTGCTCTACTGGCCTATTCAGCTGCTTTCCTGCCAATATGTTCCTCATTAGCACTCTGGGACGCTAAGAGTGTGTCAGGCGCCATACGCAAATCAGTTTTTAGTCTCCTAAAATACCCAGAGAAACACTTGAGAAGCAAAGAGCCTTGGGACCTCAGTGAGGGCGGCAAGGGATGAGCTGCGGAGGGGAAACCGGAGCTAGCCCCTGACAAATTTGAACCACCCCATTTTAATCCGTAACAAACAGAGACCGATGCTGAATAAACCCAGTCATTTTGCAGAAAAGGAGATTACATGGGTAATGGAAAATCTGGGGCGTGGGGCGTTTGGCTACAAAATTTGGTTACAAATAAAAGCCTTCAGTTAGGTTTCCATGATGAATGGAACTTCCCATACATGAGCTGTACTCAGCATTTCCAGGTCCCAAAACAGCCTATTGCTATTTCCATATTTTTTGAACTAAGGTAAATGGAATTTGTAGAGCTTTTCTGTGTTTCCATAACTTCCTCGGACCCAGGTGCTTATCAGTGTCTCCCCTCACCTCCACCTCCACCTCCACCTCCCCTGGGTGGGGCAGGACTAGTTGATGGGGGAAGTAGAATGATCCCTTCTCTACTCCTTTCTTGTGCTTGAGTTAGGGAAGGAAGGGCTTGGCAAAGGTAGATTCACAACACCTTTGTGCTCTCTGTGTTCTGCGGATGTGCAGAGGCCTGCCCAGCTCACAGTATATAAGTTAGTGCAGCCCCAGGGCTGCTCTATTTTATGACCTTCTCCCAACAGCTGCCTATCGTCCCTGGGAAACAGAGACTAGGCATATCTACTGAAGGTACTTATACTGCCCTCATTATCATAGTATCTGAGCATCTCCTGTGAAGTAGGGCCGTGCTATTATCCCCATTTTACAGAGGTGGAACTGAGGTGCAAAGAGACTAAGGCACGTGGCCCAAGGTCCACAGTAAGCGTCTGGCATAGCAGGGAACTAAGCCCAGGTTGCTCAAGTCCCAGGTTAGTGACCTAATCATGGGATCATCCTTCCTCTGCTCATGGTATAGTGCCCTTTGTCCACCTCCACATAGCTGGCTTGGAGCAGGGCCAGTGTAACACCTTTTACATCAGATGGGCACTGGCTGGGGAAGATCCTTGTGCAAAGGATTTTCTCAGGGGCCCATTCCCAGCCATGTTAACACCCCTTTACATTACCAGAGTGACATGAAAGAGCTGTAGCATAATGGAGAATCAGGCCGAGTATCTTTAAACCTATAGCTCTGGTAAAGAAAGGAGCAGTAGAACTGGAGCAGAAGTGCTGGGTGTGAGCTGCCTGCTAACCCAACGACCCCCAGGAGGGATCCCTATAACAATATCTTATACTTTTCAGCACTATGTTTTCATCCCAGTTGGATCCAGAACACTTTACAACTATTCTCCCTTGATTTCTCAAACACAGGACAGTCACTCTGCCGACTGCTGAAATGCAAGGCCTCTGGATAAACTTGGCAGTGGCTTAACAATAATGCTACACAGCACATTTAAGACAAACAGTGATGATCCATAACTAGTTAAACCTACAGCAAAGGAGGGGGAGGAGGGAATTTAGATTGGATAATTATCCAAGTTAGAAACTGCCCAATGCCCCCGTATACAGAGTGCAAAGGAGAATCAGGCCCTGAGATTTTAATACCCACGAGTATTTAATGATCATGAATAAATAATAATAGTCATTAACAGTAGTGATCCCTTCAGTCAGTCTGAGCAATACAACGGCGCTGCAAGCAGGTAGGGCATAAGTTCGTACTGATTAAGAGCCAGGAGTGACAGATATTGGATTCTCACCCAAGAGCTGACCAGGCCCAACACTGCTTAGTTTGTGAACGCTAATATCACAGCCTACGGTGGAATTTCTACAAGGAGTATGGGGAGAGTGCGGGTTCTGGGGAAGCTCAGAGATACACCAATCCCATCCTGATCCAGTAGGGGTCACTGCAGTGACTGAAGTAGGAAACGGACATTCTAACCCTAACACTGTGGGTCCATCCGCTCCTCAAGAAAGGCACAGGGTGGCAAGTCTCAGAGTCGGATCTATAGACTCATGCTACAGGACTAAAACTAGCAGCATAGACATTCCCCCTAAGGCTCTGAGACCCAACATTTATGCTGGGGTTCAGAGTACTAACACCTTTACCTTTCGCTCAGCTGAGCTGAGCGTCCTGCTCGAGCCCAGAGAAAGAGAGACACCACACAGATGGGATGACCTTTATACCCTAAACAAACAAACAACACAACTCACCTACATTTGTTTCATTTATTTGACTGACTGAGAACCTTACCATGCATCTGGTTAGGGGATATGATATGCAGGACATATATCATTTTGTGGGGGCTACAAGATACATCTGTTGAGGATACATACATTTTCATTCTGGGGGGGACACAGATACATCCGTTGACCCTTTGTACTAGATACTTTGGATGCATACATAGCAATGCAGCTGCATGCATGGGAGGAGCCAAACAAAACTGATAAAAAATATGCTGACTTTAGGTAGATAGCCTTCTTCAGTCTAAGTTCTTCTGCTTTTCAAACACTGTTGGGGCAAGCAGCAGCATATAACTTTTTCTCAGGGCCTAATACAAAAAGGCTTCATTAGCACTATGATTTTCCAACAGAGTCTGCATGGGAACATTTCTAGCCCTGTCGTGCAAGCCCTCCAAGCCCGAGTCTGTAGACTCGGGCTCGAATATTTGCTGCTGCAGAGTTTGGGTTATTATTATTATTATTATTTTTGCACTGTAGATGTACCCCATGTGGTTTCCAAGGGTTCCAGTCCTCAGAAAAGCATATTTCTACAGTTGCTTTTGAATCACTGTGGCCAGAGGGGGAGAAAGGTAGCTCCTTGGCTCTGGCACAGCAGGTCATCTTTGATCTCCTGGGAGGTCTATTTCCTTCATTTGGCCTTTCTTAAAATATACTTTTAGGAACCCTTTAAATTTCCTGCCTCATGCATTTTCCCTCATTAAAAAATAAAGCTTTATTTTTTAAAGTCACACTTCAGCAAAGAAGGAAAAATCTTATTTATTTGCTGCTAAAGGTTACCTGAAACTGCTGATCATTTGCAAAGACAGTGGAATCACTGTGTGCATCTCACAGGAACCACAGGGGGCGGAGGGCAGGGAAATCACTGTATTAATAATATGCCATGAAAGGGAGCAGGAATATTTGGGACATGAGGATGCTGGCACTGTACAACAGGACCACAGGGCACTCCCAAAGAGAAAGGTATAGCGATGGGGACGAACAGCAGCAGGATTTTGTGATGATGGCAATGGGTCTAGTGCTTAGAGCATAGAACAGGGAAGTCAGGTCTTTTAGGTTCTCTACCCAGCTTTATCACTGCATGGCCAAATCAGAGAACCGATGTGTGCCTCAGTTTCCCCTCGGTCAAACAGGGATGATACTATGGCTCTGTTTGATAGTAGGGCTTGAGAGACTTAAGCTGGGATTTTTCCAAGGAGCACAATGAGAGTTAGGTTCCCACCTCCCATTGAATTTCGCCACCTAATTCCTTTTGGCGCCGTTGATTTTCCAGCCTTAATTTTTTGAGCAAAACACTTTCAGATCCTCAGATTGCTCAGGCAAAGTGTAATTTGTAGTTGCCGTGCACTGTAATTTACGGGTGCTGTGACTGCACACTAGGGGTGGGAGGAGAGAGACACTTTTGGGAAGGTGTTTCTTTTGTCCTTTAAATTCTTCCTGCCGCAATGCCGCAGTTAATAAACTCAACATCTATTGATTGCTCTTCCTATTAAAAGGGACAGGCAGAGATTTTAAGAGCATCATCGGTTATCATTTCTGTACAAATCAGATCCTAAACCCGTGGCAATTTCCCCCATCTTGGTGAACTACTATTTATTGGAAGACCAGTAATATAGGCACAAGTTGACAGGGCACCTGATCTTGCATCACACAACATTTTTACGAATCTATTCTTCACTAAGAATGAAATTCACCCCTGTGCAGAGAGACAACCAGGCCTGTGAAGAACTCAAGTTCCAATTAAACTCTGGGGCATAAGGTGGGGTTGAGTGGTGCATAGACCTTTCCCTAGCTTTGCACAGGGCTGAACTTCACCCTAACTGACTTCTTGCACCAAGCAAGATAGTGTTACACACAATTTTCTGCCCAACCTACATGCAAATTACAAATAACACTCCACAGAGCTCCTGTTCATAGATCCTCGATGGAACTCTGCCCCTTGACACCTGACTTTCTGGCCTTCATTTTGCAACTTGCAATGTGATCATTCCCTCTATTCGGCATTGGTGAGGCCTCATCTGGAGTAGTGTCCAGTTTTGGGCCCCACGCTACAAGAAGGATGTGGAAAAATCAGAAAGAGTCCAGCAGATGGCAACAAAAATGATGAGGGGGCTGGAGCACATGACTTATGAGGAGAGGCTGAGGGAACTGGGATTATTTAGTCTGCAAAAGAGAAGAATGAGGGGGGATTTGATAGCTGCTTTCAACTACCTGAAAGGGGGTTCCAAAGAGGATGGATCTAGACTGTTCTCAGTGGTACCTGATGACAGAACAAGGAGTAATGGTCTCAAGTTGCAGTGGGGGAGGTTTAGGTTGGATATTAGGAAAAACTATTTCACTAGGAGGGTGGTGAAGCACTGGAATGGGTTACCTAGGGAGGTGGTGGAATCTCCTTCCTTAGAGGTTTTTAAAGTCAGGCACCTTAGTTGGGGATTGGTCCTGCTTTGAGCAGGGGGTTGGACTAGGTGACTTCCTGAGGTCCCTTCCAACCCTGAGATTCTATGAACTTAGGCTCTTCCTGTTTGTCAGTTACCCACTGGCAGCTTACAATTTACTCAGAGGCATTCACTATTCCGGATTATTTGCCAAGTCATTTCTATGCATGAGCATGATTTAAACCCTTGGAACTTGAGATGGGTCCAAACCAAAATGCTGAGCTTAACGCCCCTACCTGGGCTGGAATGGACCATCTGTACCTCTGACTTCTGAACATATTCAAAATCCAGCTAGGAATCCACACATTGCTCTTGGGCCTACTTCTATTTGAAATATAAGAACATAAGAAGAGCCATACTGGCTCAGACCTAGCTATTTAACTAGCCTCCTCTTTTTTGTGTAGTTCCCAGATACTGTGCTCCTCTTAGGACTAAATCAAGAATCGCCTCTTCCGGGTTCCAGGACTAGCTGCTTCAAGAAGCAGTCATGAGCGGTATCTAGAAACTTTCTCTTTGCATCCTGTCCTGAGGTGACATGTACCCAGTCAATATGGGGATAACTGAAAACCCCCATTATTATTGAGTTTTCTATTTTTATAGCCTCCTTAATCTCCCGGAGCATTTCACAATCACCATCACCTTCCTGGTCAGGTGATCGGTAGTATATTCCTGCAGCTGTACTCTTGTTATTCAAGCACGGAATTTCTATCCGTGGAGATTCTAGGGGTCAGTTTGATTCATTTAAGAGTTTTACTATATTTGACTCTATGCTTTCTTTCACAAATAGTGCCACTTCCCCATTAGCGCGACCTACTCGGTCTCATTCCTATATATTCTGTACTGTGTCCTATTGATTATCCTCTTTCCATCAAGTTTCTGTGATGCCTATTATATCAACAGCCTCATTTAATGCCACACACTCTAGTTCGCCCATCTTAATACAACCAAGTTGCAGTTGCTGGAGTCTCTGGGCCAGATGCTGATCTCTGTTACACAGTGTAAGATTGCAGTCACCACACAGAAGTGTTATCCCAGATTTACACCTAGTGTAACACAAAGATTCTGCCCCCACCCCTTTTCCTTTTCAAACATACACCATGATTCATCACAACCTTAATGTGATTGGATTTAGCAGAAATCAACCACCACAGCAAGTCAGAGGATACTTTTTAGTCTTTGCAGCAGAGAATTCTGGTTTTCTGCCGCATCATCCCCAGCTCTGCAAACTCAATTTCAATTACATTTAACAAAGCTAGCTGGATGGGCCGCGCAAAGGCAGATGAAATTCAGTGTCGACAAATGCAAGATAAAACACTTTGGAAGGGCTCATTTGAGCTATTCAGGAAAACGAGCCATAGAGTTTTTAAGAGATGTGTGCAGTGTCACCCAAAAGAGAGAGGGAAAAAGTTAAAATGTACAAAGAACTAGGTAAGAAATACTGGCAATATTATAATGCCTCCATGGTAACCCCTTACTTGCAATACTGTGCTCAGTTCTGGCCACCCTGACTCATCACCAGGGGTCTAAGCAGAAACAGGAGAGGTTCTAAGAATATGAGGAACCATGGAGAGACCTCTTTGTAAGCAAAGATTGAAAAGGTTTCTTCTGCTTAGTTCAGACAGAAAACAAATAAGGGACATGCTAGGGGAGCATACAACAATGAATATTGTGCCAGACCCCACTGCAATGTGGGGCAGTGAATCCGAGCTCTTTGGAAATGATTTATTTGCCCCATTTTCATCATTTGTTGCCAAAAAAATCTGACTCTTAATTGAAAGACAAAAAAAAAAAAAATCACAAAACAAAACCAAAAAGGAAGGGAGGCAGGGAGCTTGTTTTTCCAAGGAAAAATTGAAAAATCTAGAGGAAAATAGATACTTTTGAACAAAGTTCTCACTTTTTGTCAAAAATCCAGTTTGGGACAGAAATTTTTTGAGCAGGGCCGTAGTTCTCCAGTGCCCTCTAGGTGTCTGGTGGAGTGCTGCATGGGGTCGCATCAACTTATGCACACACTGTGTAACGCATAACTGCTTTACTACGGCTGCCAGAAACATGAAGGTGCAAATACCTTGCCTTTAAATTACAACCAATAGATCAAGACAGCAGTTCCCAAACCAGTGGGTTGCACACAGGTATAGAAGTAAGGCGTTTTATAGGTGTCAGACCACTCCACACCATCCTCTTTTTGGCTGCTATCCTGTTTCCTGCTGTAGCTACTGCTGGCCCCATAAAGTCTCTGCACATCTCTCCAGCCGCTTGCTCCTTGGCCTGTCGGCTGTTGTGTAGATTCTGGCCTCTCCCTATTCCTATCCAGTCTGACTTCAAGAAGGCCATCCCTTTCCGGTACTCTGGGAACTGGAGAGCTCTCTACTGGCTAGTAGGGTAACAGAAATGAGCCAGCACATTTAATTACTCCTCTGAAAAGGATTGGATCCCACAGCCAGTGTGAATTCCCCATGGGGAATTTTTCTGTGGCAGCGCTGTGCTATACCATCAGCTCTTCTCTCAGCCTAAACCCTGGGCCTGAGCTCAACACATCTTACATGCTATAGAGACAAGACAAAGTGCCAGAGAAAGGAAGAATTACTATCTTCCTTTTACAGACGGGCGTGGCGTACACTGATCACTCAGTGCTTAAGAAGCTTGCAAGAAGTCTGGTTCCAACTGGCTGAGCATAACAAGAAGAGGTTCACAGCACCCTTCCCAGATTCTCTGTCTGGGAAGCTCAGCCCTTAAAGGCACAACCCCTAATACATCATCTTCCATTTCAAGCCATAACATAAACACGCAAATACATAGCACCAACCCAATGACTACACTTACTGACAGTATTCAATTAGTCTCGAGGTGTCCTGCACTGTCCCTTAGAGCTGCAGCCCCAAGAAGGGGCACTCTTTTGAGGAACAGAGGCCCAAAACAATTGAGGAAGAGTTTGAGGAGGTCTTCCAGGGGATGGGGAAGCTCTTGGGATTCAGAATAGAGCTGAAAGAGCCTAACCACCCCATATTTCACCCCTTTAGAAAAGTTCCCTTTGCCCTAAAGTAGAGGTTTAAGCAGTTTGCAGCAAAGTACTGATTTAGACAGGTAACAGCTAGTCCCTGTTATCCCCAATCTAAGGGATCGGTGGAAAACTGTGTCAGAATAATAAAGCGCCTACTGCAGAACGTTGCAGAGTCAGACTCTGATCCATATTTAAATTACAGAACGGCACCAACGAACCATGGCTTGTCACCTGCTGACATTTTGCTCAACTAGAAACAAGAATGCCTGCACTGTTAGAAACTGATGTCACTGGGGACCTGCAGATGTATCAAGAGACAGATAAAGCAAAACAAAGCACGTGTACACACACACACACACACACACCACACAGAGTTTGATGTGGGGTCATAGAGTTTAGGGCCAGAAGGGGCTACCAGATCATCTACTTTGACCTCTTGCATACCGTTAGCCACCAGCAGCACCCAGCACCTGCATGCTAAACCCAGGCACTGCCATTGCATCTCTACAATGGAAACCTATGGTCGCAAAAAGCAGTGAGGTCAGAGTAGGTAGCCCCATGGTCTGAGGAAGTTGTCACCCCACACTAATTACTGAGCAATAGGCGATACCGTCTACAGATCCCAGGAGAGAGAGAGAGAGAGAGAGAGAGAGAGAGAGAGATCAGGGTCTCAGACAGGCAACAACTCAAGCAGGTTGAGACAACAGAGGCCCAGGATCTGGCAAAAACAGATCAAGTGAACATGCTGCCTTCCCCTGGGGCACCTGGCTTTGGCCACTGTCCGTAGACAGGATACTGCGCTGGATGGACCTTTGGTCTGGTCCAGTATGGCCATTTTTATGTTCTTATGTTCTCTGCCCTTTGGAGGCTTAGTCAAAACATTTTGCCATGTCACCGGTATGCAACTCAGAAGCTTCTGCTGCTCCTAGAAGGAGATGGTCAGGATGCCAAGCGGTCTGGCTTCAAGCAGAGATGTAGCAACGTCCACCCTACACTTCACCACACCTCCCTCCTCTCCCCAGTCAAAAAATGAATATCCTAGAAACCTAAAGTGCAAGTGCCTGTGAACGGAGACCCCGCTGGCTGCCTCCAAGCAAGTAGAGTAATTGCAAACAAACCTGAATTTCCACAAGGATCTCGCCCAATCTGCCTTTCAGGAGGGAGCTTATTTTGTGAAGTAGGGAGCCATCTGCTGGCGGAAGCTTGCAAAGTATATATAAAAAATCCTAAATGCTGGACCACTTTGCTCCATTCATCTCCAGTAATTGAAGACATGCCCTAGGGGGGTGCACTGTGCGGAGATGAGGGGAAGGGGGAGGGGTGAGTCTTTATATTTGTCTTTCCAAATTTACTTTGTCTTTATCGCCAGCTATTTTGAATGTCATGGGGAGCTAATGAAGATGTGTTGTGCGTCTGCAGCTAATGGAACAACTTTCTCTTCTGTCTAAGTGTATTAAATTCTTACTTACATTAGCAACTAGAGGGGAAACAGAGGAAGAAAGAGATAAAGAGAAAGAGGGATGAGCCGGGACAGGAGTAGAAAATGAGGTAGAGAAAGGGTTCCTTCCTGCTTTCTCTTTTACCTCCTTGTTACCTCCTTTTGGCCCCTGGATTTTCCTTGCCTTGGTCTGAAACGCCAATCAAAACCTCTCCAGCCTAATGTGGCTAAGGGCCTGGGCGCTCCTGTCATGGAGGGAGGTAGATGCTAAACAATGGTGCACTCTCACAGGATGCGCTTGCTGCGGACATCAGGGAAGCTGGGTTTTTGACTTTACATCTACTTCGGTGTCTCCCGTCCAACTGTCTCAGGCAGACGAAGACTGGCAGGATACTCCCTCGGTCACCTGCCTCGCCAGCAAGCTAGACATATGCCATTAGATGCACCTGGGAGAAGAGGAACACAGCTCATCTCTTTCCTCTACATATTTCACTGCAAGCCAGACTTTCTAGAACGAGCTGGCAATATCAGGAAAGACAAGGACAAAGTCATGCAAACTACACAGCTCTGAGCATCCTGTGTCACCCCAACCACCCTCCGTTTTCCAGGGTTTCCTTCTCATTGGCCCCCCAATGCCCACAGTGCTCCAGAGACAAACTTGTAGGGGCCCAAGTGCATGAGGAAGACAATTCCACAGATCAGTGGTTCTCGACCTTTTCCATACTAGGCACCCCCACCAAGCCAGGATCTAGCTGGAGTCTCCTCTCATGGAAAGGGTTGGGCGGTTGTAACCTTGGCACTTGGAGGTTGTGCGTGAGAACCCCTGACATAGAGGAACTCTGGTGTGAGTCAAAGTAGGAGGCTAGGGAGCAGAAAAGTCCTTCCCTGGGCCATCCCTTCCTTATCTTTGCCATGGTGGGTAAGGGGCAGGCAGGCACTCTTTCCTTAAAAGTGGAGTTCTTCTGAGAGACATTTCCCACTTTGTTTCATCCGCCCAGGCAGGATCCGCCACACCTTAGATGTGCCGGTTTGGCCAGAAGTTTTATTAAGACTGCTCCTTGCCTTTGGGATTCTCCGTCTATATCATTGGAGGGTGCTAACAAAAGGTGGAGTGATTTCCAGATACACACCAGCTGAATGGAGTTCCTGAATCCAGGCAGTCTGTAAAACAAAGATTCCCTTCTCTCTGTCATGCATATACACAGATAACTCGACAAAGACTAGTTCAACTAGAGGCCGCAGAGCAAGTCAGAGTGCAGACTGTTAGCCAAATGCAGCCCAAAGGGCTCTGGGATGTGGGGCCTGTTGCCACCATTTTAACATAGAGAGGTGGTCTGAATCGGCTAACGATCCCACCAGGCAATGGAACAGACTGGCCAAAGGTGTTTGGAATGGCAAAAGGCAACCATGACATTTATTGTTGGGGTTCTGGAACAATTTGTATCGTGGGGGTGCTGAGAGCCATTCAACTGAATGATAGACCCTGTATATAATGGAAGCCATTTCAATCCAGGGGGTGCAGCAGCACCCCCCAGTTCCAGCCCCCAGGATCTGAAGCACCCGGCACTGGTCGCTGTCAGAGACAAGACACTGGAGCAGGTGGACCTTGGGTCTCATCTGATATTAGGGCAATTGCCATGATCCTATTATCTACCCGCATTATTTATAGCCAGCCTCATTAGGGGACAAGTACCAGCCCACTAGCTAGAAATCCACACTATTGTACTGAGTATCACACTAGTTCTATATCTCTGACTCCTCACAATAAGCTAGAAAGGCAGTGTGACTTAGCAGATAGCACATTGGACTGGGATGCAGGAGACCTGGGTTCCATGTCTAGTTCTGCCAGTGGTTTGCTGGATAACCTTGGGCACGTCACTTCACTTTCCCAGGCCTCAGTTTCCCCAGATATAAAAATGGGGATAGTATCACTTACCCCCTTTGTAAAGCACTGTGAGATCTGCTGATAAGAGCTAGGTATTATTATTAAACTGGGGAGTTAAGAATGCAATCCAAGACCAGCTTGCTGCCTTCTCCCGCTTTGAATCTTGACAGGTTAACATCAGAACTACAACATTCCCTAGCTATCACTTTGTGGGTGCGTGCATATAGGGCTCAATTAGTTTTGTGTCTGTACTGTTCGTTTTCCAGGCCTGACATTGCTAAATGTTGCTCTGACCCTCAGGCATGAAGTGACAGCTAGCAGTGAAGCCAAAATGAATCATTCCTTTAAACGCCAGGGCAAAACCACCCTCCAGCGAGAACAAGGCTGCAGGCATCACTCAGGTAATTTCACTAATGCAACGTCATGAAGTCAAATCCCCAGGGGCCAGCAAAGTGGCGCCACAGCAAAGCCTGTATATGCGGTCAAAGAAGAAGCGTAAAGCAGAGCAGGGTAGCGGAGGTTGTCCTGGGAAAAGGAGTTCTGACATTTTACAATGATATTTACAGAGGGGCAGCAAGCTGGAAGACCACCTCATACATGGATCACTACTAGAATGATGTGTTGTCCTGGCTCCATTCAGGAGAAGATTTTACTCAGATCTATATCCAACTTGTGGCTGTGCCATGGCTCAGTGTAGAACTCTGGAGGCCAGATTTCAAGGCATCAGCCCCCTCAATTAGGCCAGATTTTCAGACATGCTCAGCTCCCATTGGGATAGTTTGCAAGAGGTCTCAGGGCCCGGCATACAGATTGTGGGAATGGATAGGGTGACCAGACAGCAAATGTGAAAAATCAGGACAGGGGGTGGGGGGTAATAGGTGCCTATATAAGAAAAAGACCCAAAAAAATGGGACTGTCCTTATAAAATAGGGACATCTGGTCACCCTAGGCATGGATCACTTTGGAAAATCTGACCCTTACTCTCCCTACCTCAGATCCCAGTCTTCTTCTTGTATGTCCTCTCCCTTTCCCCCACCCTTTGTCTGTCTTGGCGGTTTAGATTGTAAGTGCTTTAGGACAGGGACTGTTTCTTACTATAGGTGCATATACAGCACCAAGCACATTGAGATGCTGGTGTTGGCTGGGCCTCTAATGGCTACAGGAGTAATAAAATAAATAATAATAATAATCAGTCTAGCAAAACCTGGTGCATGGAGAAATTCTTCACTCTCTGTGTTAGTTACCGAACATCACACTTTTCTCACTTACGAGAAGCAGGGGAAAAGGAGCAATGAACACCCTTCTCCAACACACTCACGGCTATGCAGGACATTCCAGTACTGCACACACAGCCCACCCCTCGCTCGTAGGTATCTGAGGTGCCCCGCAAAGTTAAAGATGGTTCTCCTACATCTCAGCGCAGAGTGCCTGTATCCGTACCATCCTGGGTTGTGCTTTTATCAGCTCGCCCAAAGCCAGGCCCGGCCAGTGCTTGCAGGGGGGAGACCTCCAAGGAAACCCTTGTTGCTATAGGAACTGATAAGTGAGGAAGTGATATCATTGTGTCAGTAATGAACCAATTTCCCAACCCGTGTAAGGGCCTCTGCGGTTTGAACTGGACAGAGGTTTTCTGCATTCTGCTCTGCTCTGTTTTAGTTTAACTGTCTCCTGTCTCAGGGAGTTACTAGCAGTCCCCATATTTCACTACAGCCATTGCATTTCAGTGATGAAAGGTGCCAGGATTAGGCTTAGGGTTAGGGGAGTGTGTTGTGGCCAGGTGGGGCGTGTTGTGGAGAGGAAGAGCATTACATTCACATGCAGGCACCTAAATAAAAGTAGTCATTGTAGAAGGGCCACCTTACCTAGTCTGGCTTCAGGCTAGCTGCTGCCTCAGTTTCCCCCCTGCTCAGAGGGGATTGCCTGGCCTCCCCAGGAAGGAGACTCTACCACACTTTCCAAGCACAGTTTTATTCCTCAAACATAGAACTGAGACTAAACAAAAGCAGTTCCTCTGCTCACCCAAGGCTGCATCTCTCGGGGCAATTAGATACCTACAGCTGGCTTGGGCTAGGTGACTCGGGCTTCTGGGGCTTGGGCTAAGGGGCCATTTAATTGTGGTGTAGATGCTGAGGTTCGGGCTGCAGCCCAAGCTCTGGGGCTCTCCCACCTTGCAGGCTCATAGAGCTGGAGCTCCAGCCCGAGCCTGAATATCTGTGTTGCAGTTAAACAGCCCCTTAGCCTGAGCCCTGCGAGCCTGAGTGTAGACATACCCTGAGAGGCTTGTCCCTTGCCATTCTCAGTGTTGAAAGGAGAACCCCCCCATCCTGCACAAGCCCTTCTACCACTCTCCTCAACTGCAAAAGGAACAGGAGTATTTGTGGCACCTTAGAGACTAACAAATTTATTTCAGCATGAGCTTTCATGTGCTACAGCTCACTTCTTCGGATGCATAGAATGGAACACACCGACATGAGATATTTATACATACAGGGAACATGAAAAGGCGGAAGTATGCATACCAACAGGCAGAGTCCAATCAATTGAGATGAGCTATCGGCAGCTCTCAGTCAGGGGCACCGGGACAGGAAAGGCCAGCGAGGCATAGTCCCCCCCCCACTTTTTAACAGCAGTAAGGGCAAGCGACAGAGGAGGAGAAGGGGGCAGAGAGGAGCGAGCAGGGGCTGGTGCCTCAGGGGGAAGGGGCAGTGTGGGGGCAAAAGGGCATATTTCAGGTGCTGGTGCCCCCTCTCGACACACACACACACACACACACACACACTTACTTTTAGGGACCTTCTCCTGCTCCCAGTCCTTTACAGGGCTCACCTGAGCGCCTCCCCTGCTGAGTCCGGTAACAAGGTAGGCTGGCCCCAAGCCCCCTGGCCCTTATAGGGACAGACCTCACTGTTAGTTTGATTTCCAGAGGCACGCCACGCTCTCCCCTGCCATGGAAGTCAATCGCCTCTCTGGCTGCTCAGCAGCTCTGAAAATAAGGTAACTTCTGCTTAGGTGCCTGGGTGGTGAATTTGGGCTCCTGATCAACACTGAAAACAGGGGGCTTAGTGACAAGTTCAAGGTCACACACGGCGTCGGGGGCAGACCTGGGAACGGAGCCTGTTCACTTTGACCTTTAAGGAACCTTGTGTACCCCGAGACAAGGGGAATGCAGAATGCTCCTTATAC
Source organism: Mauremys reevesii (assembly GCF_016161935.1). Classification (NCBI taxonomy): domain Eukaryota; kingdom Metazoa; phylum Chordata; order Testudines; family Geoemydidae; genus Mauremys; species Mauremys reevesii. The sequence goes on along the minus strand of NC_052641.1, from coordinate 9,764,144 downwards.
CAATGAGGGCTAATCGCTGTCGTGGATGAGATCAAGGGGACAGCTCTGCTCCAGGAGATGGCTGGGAATTCTTGCCAACAAAACCTGACCATACAGCCTCCTCTTATAAGCCCAGTGTTGGAATGCCCCTGGGATGATAGTGAATAGTCCTAGTGCCCCTGTTTAGCACAGCATAGTACTACATGATAGGGAATCACTGGATGAAATGCCACGACCATAGACTTTCACCCAGTGATCCCTCCATTGGACGAAATTATTCTTTCCTACTCGGCTGTACTATATTAGACAGGAAGTCACACTTGCATGATTGTAATGTTCCCTTCTGGCCTTCAACTCTAGGGGTCTGATTCTCTATTGCTCTGGATCTCATATATAGCCATTTATGTCAGTGCAATGGGGGTGTAAATGCTACCATTATGATTTACTAGGGTTTTCTATCGGTCTTTCTTAGGGCTTTAGACACCATCCATCACTGTACTAATGTAAGCACCTTCCATCCAAAAATCGACATAAATAGCCAAGTCCATAGTGAACTTCATGATGTCTCTGGCATGCAGTGGTGGAGTCCTAACTGAAGTATCTCTCTAACAGCCTGGCCCACTAACTCCACCCCCACACTCCTATGTTCTCTAACCTCACCCCCAGGCTGCAGGGGCTGACAGAGATGTAGTGTAGCCGGAATGCATTCAAGCTGCGCTGCACCATGGCTGGGCATGTCTCTCCTTTCCGGGACAAAACTCTGCTTAGAAGAGGATTTTCATTTTTTTTAACCCCACTATGCACCGGTATGAGGACGACAGAAGATGCTAGGCCTTGGAGAATCAGGCCCTATGGGCATCAGGCATACCTGGGGTGACTTTAGGTGGAAGCCATGCAAAACTTCTTGTGCCAGCTGAGCTCTGCTTTGTGTTTTCCTGTTGCTTTGAGAACACCATTGTGCCCACATCTCGAATTCTCAATGTCGCCTATGGAAGGAAGCAGAAGTTTTAGAATGGAGTTGATAACCCACCTCCAATAGCATAATGCAAACAGCCCCCTTGCAATACCATATTTGGTATATGTGACATCAGCATGATTTATCTTCATTAAAGGAGCAATCTGCTACACATTTTTTCAAAAGCTCTAATCAATCTGAGCTCACAACAGATTGAGTGGCTCCACACATACTGGCCAGAAGCCAAGAAAAGACTAATCTATTATAAAAATCAATCTCTCCCTAAAACATGGAGCTATATATGAATACACGGACAGGGTCTTGCATACATATGTGGCTCCCATACACTTTGGGTGGATCTGGTACAATGGTTACTTAAGCTGACATCATGCAAATTCCAACAAGAGACACACTAGTTTTGTTTCACAGAAAATGAACAGACAAACCATTTTTTGATTTAGAAATTTGCAAAATAAATAACAAGTTTTTTGCCCAGTATTTTACATTTCCCATAAAAGGGCCTCAAAGCCCTACCTGCTAAAATTTAAAGCATCACTTTGAGTGAAGTATTATCCCCATCTCACAGATGGGGAAACTGAGGCACAGAGTGGTTAAGTGGCTTACTCAAGGTCATGCAGTCAGCTGAGAACAGGCCTTTGGATGCCTCACTCCCAGTTTTCTGTTCCAATCACTAGAACACTGTATGATTTGGGGACACTAACAGTGGTGTGGGAACACTTTTTATAGTGGGGGTGCTGAAAGCCAGCCCCCTTACTCCTGTCTGCCGCCTCCCCCCTCCCCAAGTAAGGGGGCTGAGGCTGGGGTCACAGCTGGGGGCAGGCACAGGGCAGGCAGCCTGGGCCCAGGACCAGGAGCAGAGCCCTGGGTGTGGGGCCAGGAGCCAGGACTCCACATAAAACCAGAGGGTACTGCAGCACCCCCCATGCCTCTGGTTGCCATGCCTATGGACACTAATCTTTGTTTCTTTCCTTCACGTTCTTTAAAGTTTACCTAAATGGCATAGGCCCTAGTTAGCCCCCCAGCTCCAAACACCGCTGAACTTTGCATAGCTCTTTGGGGCAGGGAAAGTATCCTAGTCTAGATTCATAAAGCAGTTTGAAAATGTATGGTTCTCTGTAAAGGCCAGATTATGTGCAGGGCAGTAAGCATCATAAATAGGAGCACTGATGGGATAACAGCAAGTGCCCCTACACCCTCTCCTATGCAGAGGGCCTCAGACACTCCATCCTGGCATGCCAAGCAGTGCAACCATGCCAGTGTACTGAGGCACCTTTGACATGTCAGGTAGTGTGGTGGTGCAAGGTGCATTCCCCCTGCCACCCAAAGCAGAGGGAAACTGGGAATCCAACTGTGACTCTCTTCTCTGTCAGCTGCTCTGGGGGCAGGGCACCAAAGCTCTGCCTCTTATACCAGGCTCATGATAAAGCTCTCATTTACAGCAACATGGTCAACAGCAATAGATTCTCCATGCAGTTGCAACTGGCTGTGGCATTCTGCCTCATCTTGTGTCCTAAACGGTCACGTCATGTTGCATTATGCTGTTAAGCAGCTTCTCTCCTCAACTCCAGAAGTGGCTGCATCTTAGTGGTTGGTAAAATATTCCCTACGGGTCTGATCCAATGCCTGTCAAAGGCAATGGGAAAACTCTTACTGATTTCAACAGGCATAGTATTGCCCCCTGTGGGCATAAGGTCTGTCAGAGCCCTTTCTGGGACATGGGAATGAAGGGGATTAAGCCCCTTCCCACTCACTGCCCCCCCCACCGCACCTTTGACTCTGTTCATGCTGCCAGAGAGAGCAGGCATTACTCACTTGATACTTGCTAACCAGGCAGCTAGCTGGACTCACAAGTGGGAGGTAGACAGCTTGCCAAAAAGGCACGCAGTATTTCAGTCCTCACTCAGAGCAAGTGGCTAGCAAAGGAGGGATTGTAGCTGGCTGAGTGACAGGTTGTTCTGGGATGTGGTCCTGGAGCAGTGCGGCTACCTGCCCCACCCCATTTCTCCAGTCAGCTTGTAAAGAGGCAGAGCAGGCCAGGTGGTAGCAATTGGCCTTCAGAACCAGCTGAGCTGGGCTCTGTGCTTGGCTCAGTCACATGCTGCATGACTTTGGGCAAGTCATTTCCCCTCTCTCTCTTGTCCAAGCCCTTTGAGGCTGCCTCCTGAGAACACCTCCATACTACAGGTACAGTATTCAGACCCGAATGAGCTTTAATCTGGCTGGGACAGGTACTGTAGCCATGGAGCAGTGCTTCAGTACAGGCCCTGTGAGTCCTCCCAGAACCCTGGGTCGTTGCTGGTTCACCTGCTGTTGCTTTGCTGCTAGATGAAAAGCTAGCTCAGATTCCTCTCCTCAAGCTGCAGATTGCAACATAGTCATAACAATTTCTATGTGTTTGTACCTGATCTCCATTGGATCCTCAAGGTGTGCTACTGTACCCACAATCTGCAATCTAGCCTGTACTGAGTGAGGCAGTCCGTCGAGATCTTTGGATTGAAGGTGCCATATAAACTATCAGTTGTAATTTTCTTCCTTTTTAAAAAAAAATCCATCCATGAACTCTGACAGGAACTAGCTGGTACTGTACACAGCTTTCCCTGATTGTGCAGCAAGTTGCTGAAACGTCAGTGGGATTACTACATGTTTCATTTACCCACAAGGTCGACACCTCTGCTAATTAAATGAAGATGATGAATGAGAGGTGTGGGCTTCTCCTATGGACCTGGCAGATATATTAGTTAAGTAACCAATTGCACTTGCCTGTAGTTGTGCTATTGCTTCCAGTGCACTTTGCTTGGAACAAGGTTGGCTTCTAAATAAGTTCTACTCAATCCTTGCACTTTGCCTTCAGCAGTAGAAATGAAGGCTCTGGAGCTGGCACAGCTGATGTTTTTCTGGATATTGGGTTTTGCTGTTTTACTTAAAGAATTTTCCAGCACTAACAAAACCCAGCAGCCAAGCCTAAAAATCCCATTTCTGAGCTGCACAAAAACATCACTGCACTGCCTCTGCTGCAGCTGAAGATGGACATGGCCGACCCTTTGTTGGAAGGGAAGAGAATTTAGACTGTGCTTCAGAGACACAGACAAAGGGTGCAGAATACAGGGACCACAGTCTGGTGGCTGGAGCAGGGACCTGGGAATTAGGATGCCTTGGTACAGGAGAGAACAACTAGATTTATAGCTAGAGCACTGTGCTGGGATCCAGGAGACGGGGGTTCACTTCCTAGCTCTGGCACAGGGTTCCTGCATGACTTTAGGCAAGTTGTTTGTTCTTAGTGCCTCAGCTTCCCATCTTTAAAGTAGGGGTAGTATTCTGTCTTGTCTGCTTAGATTATGCTATATGTCTCGTGCTATATGTATGTGCAGCGCCTGGCACAGTGAGGCCCATATCCTGGTTGGCTTGCCCCAGGGGCTGGAGAGTCTGGGGCTAAACCAGTCCTGATTACCGAATGAGCCCCATCTGAGAGAAATCAAGGGAGTCCAATGTAAAAGGAACAGGAAGTTGCAATCAAGAGGGCAGAGTGTGAGGAAAGTTCTCCATGCCTGGGAAAGACCCTGTTTAAGCAGGGGAAAGACTACAAAGGCCCTAGACAGGAAGGTCTTGGAGGAGGAAGAGAAACCTGGCGTTGTGGAGACTTATGAATGGATGTTCTTCTAGGTGGGTTGAGTTTTTATAGTTTATATTAGTAAACCTAGTCCCCAAAGAGGGGTCTCTTTTGACTAAGAAAAAGCCTGAAGTGACGTTTATTTGAACAGTCCAAGAGGAGAAAGTTAGGCAGGCCCCCTGAATCACAGAATCATAGGACTGGAAGGGATCTTGAGAGGTCACCTAGTCCAGTCCCCTGCACTCATGGCAGGACTAAGTATTATCTAGACCATCCCTGACAGGTGTTTTCTAACTTGCTCTTAAAATCTGAAAAGACAGAGATTCCACAACCTCCCTAAACAACTTGTTCCAGTGTTTAACCACACGGACAGTTAGGACATATTTTCTAATGTCCAACCTAAACAGCCCTTGCTGCCATTTAAGCCCATTGCTTCTTGGTCTAGCCTCATAGGTGAATGAGAACAATTTTTTTCTCTCCTCCTTGTAACAACTGAAATGTGACTCTAGGCCATGAGACGGTGCATGGGAAACAGCTGGCACATTACAAGCCTCTAGGTATTACTGTAATACAAAGAATAGCAAAGGAATCTGTTTCCACTTAGTCATTGACTTACAGTATGTCTTTGATTTATGGTCCAATTTCAGAAGGTAAGTAGTGCATTGCAAATATTCCTACTTCTTTTCATGGGGCCACTCTCAGAGGACCAAATTATGGTACCCAACCTGTATCCATGTTATAGAGTTCCCAGAGGGATTTGAAAGCTCCAGGTCCATTTACAAGTAGATCACAATCTGTAGGCTAGGGAACGTTATGGGATTTTTCCAAGACTCCTAAGGCAATTAGGCCATTGAAGTGCCAGTGAAATTCTCAGCCTAAATTTCTAAAGTTTACCAACAGCTTATGAATTTCTAACATTGGCCACGGTACACCAAAGCTGATTCTCTGGTGCCATCTCGTGGAAGTTTATTTTGGTGCGTTTGACAAAGAAGCAATGAATGATCTCCTGCTGTCAATAGCTGTCAGCCAGTTGTTGTGGAAATGGAGCTGGGGAAAGGACCACGGTTTCCTTTGTTAAAATAAAATGTTTCAGGGTGAGAGAGAGCGCCCTGATAAGCGGGCATCAACTAAGTTCCATACACGTTGCGCTTGCTCACCATTATTTGTGACTCTGTAGGACTGAGTTTGATCTCGCTCGCACTGGAGTAAATCAGGAATAACTCCTCTGAAGCCCGTGGGCTTCCCCTGGCGTATGAGGAGAATCAGAGGCACAGTATTTATTTTCTGCCCATGTTCCTGTTGTTCTTTATGTTCATTTCATATTCAATCTCAGCCCAGACATTATTCTAATGAAAAGAAGAGGACAGATGTTGTGTTTTGATAAAACAGCTGTTGGAGAAGACAATACGCTGCTGGATCCAAGAAATGTCTTTGGAAATGAGTTGCTGTGTGTTGTGCCATATGCCTGTTTCTCTCCACGCTCATGAGCCAAGAAAATGATCTCAAGAAGCCTCAGACAAGAGTTCTGTAAACTGGAAACCTCAAGAGGGCAGGCTCTGGGCTTCAAAGGCCAAAGTAGGCAGTACTTCCTGCAGACTTTATAAGCTGAGCCCCAGGAAGGGAAGCGTTACTAAGTGGCTGGCCTGTGAACACATTATTGGGAGAACTAGGGGGGGGAATTCAAAAATTGGTGCCCGCAAGGTCATGCGGAGCCAGAATGGCACCTGCTGTGGGATGGGTCCCTGCCACAGAGTCTCATGAGCCTCTAGTCTAGGCTTAGACATTCCTCATCAAGGCCTGTGCAAAAAGAGATGCAGACATTTTCCATATTCCTGAACCTCCCCACAGACCTGGATTCTCTTCTCTATCCTGGTCATTTTAGCACCAAAGGCCACTTATCTTTAATAGCCTTCAAGAGGGAGTGTATGCCCTGCATGATGTCCTGACAATGCTGGGATGTGTGGTTGGCTTTTTCTCATTCCTGGCATCTTCGAGGAGCAGCCATCCAACCAGTCCCCACCATCCATCTCTTTGGAAGAATGACAAATAGACCTGGTATGTCCTTCTACCACTGTTACCTGATCAATGGGCCGCCTCATTCTCCACTCATTCAGCAGGAGCAGGATGGTTATTACTAGTGCTGTAATTAATCGCCGTTAAGTCACGCGATTAACTAAAAAAAAATTAATCACAAATTAAAAAAATGAATCGCTATTAATCACAGTTTTAATTATACTGTTAAACAATAGAATACCAATTGAAATTTATTTTTGGATTTTTTTCTACATTTTCAAATATATTGATTTCAATTACAACACACAATACAAACTGTACTTTATATTTTTATTACAAATATTTGCACTTTAAAAATGCTAAACAAACAAAATAGTATTTTTCAATTCACCTCATACAAATACCACAATGCAATCTCTTTATTGTGAAAGTGCAACTTAGAAATGTAGACTTTTTTTTGTTACATAACAGCACTCAAAAAAAACAAAAACACCCCAATGTAAAACTATAGAACCTACAAGTCCACTCAGTCCTACTTCTTATGCAGCCAATCACTAAGACAAACACATTTGTTTACATTTACAAGAGATGCTGCTGCTGGCTTCTTATTTAGAATGTCACCTGAAAGTGAAAACAGGCTTTTGCGTGGCACTTTTGTGGCCGTCATTGCACATATGCTAAACATTTGTATGCCTCTTCATGCTTTGGCTATCATTCCAGAGGACATGCTTCCATGCTGATCACTCTCATTTTAAAAAAAAATGTGTTAATTACATTTTGACTGAACTCCTTGGGGGAGAATAGTATGTCTCCTGCTCTGTTTTACCCACATTCTGCCATGTATTTCATATTATAGCTGTCTCAAATGATGACCCAGCACATCTTCATTTTAAGAAGGTACCAATGTGAGATTTCTAAAAATAGCTACAGCACTCAATCCAAGGCTTAAAAATCTGAAGTGCCTTCCAAAATCTGAGAGGGACGAGGTGTGGAGCATGATTTCAGAAGTCTTAAAAGAGCAACACTGCAATGCAGAAACTACAGAAAGTGAACTACCAAAAAAGAAAATCAACCTTCTGCTGGTGGCATCTGACTCAGATGATGAAAGTGAACATGCGTCGGTCTGCACTGATTTGGATCGTTATCAAACAGACCCCGTCATCAGCATGGACACGTCCTCTGGAATGGTGGTTGAAGATGAAGAGACATGTGAATCTTTAGCACATCTGGCACGTAAATATCTTGCAACGCCGGCTACAACAGGGCCATGCAAACGTCTGTTCTCGCTTTCAGGTGATATTGTAAACAAGAAGCGGGCACCATTATCTCCTGCAAATGTAAACAAACTTGTTTGTCTGAGCGATTGGCTGAAAAAGAAGTAGGAGTGAGTGGACTTGCAGGCTTTAAAGTTTTATACTGTTTTATTTTTGAATGGAGTTATTTTTTGTACAGAATTCAACATTTGTAAGTTCATCTTTCATGAGAGAGATTGAAAAAACGTACTTGTATGAGGTGAATTGAAAAATACTATTTCTTTTTTACAGTGCAAATATTTGTAATATAAAGTGAGCACTATACATTTTGTATTCTGTTGTAATTAAAATGAATATATTTGAAAATGTAGAAAACATCCGAAATATTTAAATAAATGGTATTCTATTATTTAACAGTGAAATTAATCGCAATTATTTTTTTAATTACTTAAGAGCCCTAGTCATTACATGATTATTTACTTCTTGGCCATATCTAGGCTTGTTCTGGGGAATAGCTAATGTGGAGAAAGAGACCGCATTTCATGGTGACCTTGGTGAGATGGGGCGGGCCAGTCCTGATACTCAATTAAAGGGAGTTCCATAGCTTAGAGCCAGCAAGGACGTGGCCTCGATACCTAATTAGATCTGTTTGGAAAATATTTTCCATGGAAAAGTTGATAGGAATTTTCCATTTTTTCCCCTGGAAATTTTGCAGAAATGCACCAATTTGTCATTGAAAAACTGGGGAAAAAAATCAGTTTTAGAAGTTTTTCAGTCTCTAACACTACAAAAACGCTTGGGTTTTTTTCCCCATCAAAAATGAAACATTTCAAAAGATTTTTTTCCTCCATAAATTTCCAGAGAGAAGCCCATTGTTTGGCCAAAACATTTTGACCACTCTACTTAAAATATACAGGCATGAATGGGTAGAACGCTATGCACCAACTGCGCATGACGTCGCCGGGAAGGGAGAGATCATGAAACTTGGAGGTGAGGAATGTGGCTTGAAGTCAGGGACTGGGGAAGAAGACAGAGGATAGTGTCAGTAGATTAGCTTGGCTAGAGTCACAATGGGAAAGCAGGAAGAGACGAGGGCTGAGATCAAGTCAGGACCGGAGCTATGGGGAGAACTGAAAGCAAGAAGAGGAACTTGGGCCGTAGGTGGAAGAAGCGGGGAAGCCAGGCCAGAGTTGCAAGAAGAGGACAGACATGGTCAGAAAGGAGTTGGCAGCCATATTGGGGCCAGAGAGGAAGGGGAGAGAGATGGGAGATGAGGAGATCAGAGAGAAAGAGGTTAACCAATCAACAAGGTGCAAAAATTACCAGAGCATAGAAATTACAGGCACTTAAAAGAGTGACCTTTCTATGTCTGCATTTTGGTACTTAATATATTCATAAAGGCAGCACTCTCCATCCGTTGCTGCCTACAATTTGCAATATTGAGTATTGCCCAAACAGCTCACCAGGTCACTTCTTAATCCCAGAGAACAGTAAGGGAGCCCTTATAACCACACAGCACCAAGCAAGTTTGGAAAGTGGAGGGGTGAAAATATCAGTAGCACATTTCTTGGCTGGCATCTCCAGGTCTGTGCTGGTCTTATGGTAATTTTAGGATGGGCGGGTTCTGAAGAGAGATGTAATGGGAATAGCAGGATTTTGGACCAGTGTCTTCACAGCCAGTGGAAAATGTCAAGACATCCTTCATTCAGGCTAAGTTTTATCTCACGTACTCAAAACTGAATATGCCAGTACTTTAGCTAGACCAAATTACCCAATCAGTGCACGATAATGCCTCTCTTTCACTCTCTCACAAATAGAAGGACGTACATTCTAGATGAAAATAGTTCTGAAAAAAAAATCAGTGCCACTTTTGAGACAGCTCCAACAAGGCTCCAGTAAATGAAATGCTCCAAGCAGAAACAGAATTCGCGGGGGTTGGTCTGCTATTGATCACTGGGGGCATTGGCACATATTACTGTCAATGGCATTGTCTGCATCTACACTGGACTGTGTTGCAAGCACCGGTGTAGCCTTGGAATACTGTGCTGTTCTTCTAAGTCACAGCTCACCTGGTGGAACTTCAGTAGTGGTCCATTTGTCACCAGATATGGTGTTTGTGGGCTTGTCCTGATTTTGTTAGGTAAGCAGCTACTTTAGGTAAAAAGACATGGGCCATGCTCCTAGGTGCTGATGTGTTCAGAAGGTAAGCTGACTTTCTGATGCAGTGTCCTTTGTTGGTGCCGTGATTCAACAGGTTGATGGCACATCATCATGTTGCACTTAAACATGCTATGTCCATATGATAACGTTTGTTCTTTGGGATAAAATCTCAAAGCTGGCAGCCCTGTCCCGCATGATGCATTTTATCTCAAATATCTGGTCTCGTTAGCTGACTCAGTGGATGAGAAACTGGATATGAGTAGACAGTGTGCCCTTGTTGCCAAGAAGGCTAACAGCATTTTGGGCTGTATAAGTAGGGGCATTGCCAGAAGATTGAGGGACATGATCATTCCCCTCAATTTGAGATTGGTGAGGCCTCATCTGGAGTACTGTGTCCAGTTTTGGGCCCCACACTACTAGAAGGATGTGGAAAAATTGGAAAGAATCCAACGGAGGGCAACAAAAATGATTAGGGGGCTGGAGCACATGACTTATGAGGCGAGGCTGAGGGAACTGGGATTGTTTAGTCTGCAGAAGAGAAGAATGAGGTGGGATTTGATAGCTGCTTTCAACTACCTGAAAGGGGGTTCCAAAGGGAATGGATCTAGACTGTTGTCAGTGGTAGCAGATGACAAAACAAGGAGTAATGGTCTCAAGTTGCAGTGGAGGAGGTCTAGGTTGGATATTTTTCACTAGGAGGGTGGTGAAGCACTGGAATGGGTTACCTAGGGAGGTGGTGAAATCTCCTTCCTTAGAGGTTTTTAAGATCAGGTTTGACAAAGCCCTGGCTGGGATGATTTAGTTGGGGTTGGTCCTGCTTTGAGCAGGGGGTTGGACTAGATGACCTCCTGAGGTCCCTTCCAACCCTGATATTCTATGATTCTAAACAGAGTCCTGTGAAGGTCTGGTACTGTTCAATATTTTCATTAATTACTTGGATGATGGAGTAGAGAGTATGCTTATAAAATTTGCAAATGACACTTCACAAACACTTTGGAGGATAGGATTAGCATTCGAGATGATCTTGATAAATTGGAGAATGGGTCTGAAATCAATAAGATACAATGCAATAAAGACAAATACTACATGAAAGAAGGAAAAATAAAAATCAAATACACAAATATAAAATGGCAAATGACTGGGTAGGCAGCAGTCCTGTAGAAAAGGAGCTGGGAGTGAGAGTGGATCACAAATTAAACATGAGTCCACAGTGTGATGCTGTTGCAAAGAAAGGCAATTGTCATTCTGGGATATAAAAACAAGAGTATTGTATGTAAGACATGAGAGGTCATTGTTTTGCTCTACCCGGCACTGGTGAGACCTCTGCAGAGTACTGTGTCCAGTTTGGGGCACCGTACTTTAGAGATATGAACAAACTGGAGGGAGTCCAGCGGAGAGCAACAAAAATAAGAGGTTTCGAAAACATGAATTATGAAGAAAGGTGGAAAGAAATGGGCATATTTAGACCAGAGAAGAAAAGGCTGAGGAGGGCCATGATAACAGTCTTCAAATATGTTATTATAAAGAGGATGGTGATTACTTGTTCTCCGTGTCCAGAGAGGGAAGGAGGAAAAAGTCATTCGCTTAGTTTGCAGAAAGTGCGGTTTAGGTTAGATGTTAGGAAAAACTTTTAACAATAGGGATAATAAGCAATGGAATAGGTTATCTAGGGTGGTTCTGGAATCCCCATCCTTGTTTTTTTAAAAACAGATTAGACAGATAACTGTCAGGAATGGTATGGGAATACTTAATACTGCCTCAGCGCAGGAAATGGACTATATGATCTCTTTAGGCCTGGTCCAGATCTTTATTTCTATAACACTCTACTGCAGCACCTGCCAAGAAGAGTTTCTCCTGTAGCTCAAGCAGTGGCTGTTTCTGGTTCTACTACTGAAGGTTCTTGGCTTACATCCCCCTACAGCCGGGTTGTTATTAGCAGGAGATTTTACGACAATTATTTATGGTCATAAAAGATTACATGGTTCACTGCAAGCACTTCATATGCCTGCTCTGATGACAGGACACCTCCCTGTCCAGCTGAGGAGTTATTGGTTGATTATGAAACCTATTGGTCAAAGTACTGTTGTTAGCTCTTCAGGATTGTGCTGGGGTCTCCAGGAATTAATATTTAATTAAAGATTGTCATGTGATGAAACTTCCAGGAATACGTTCAACCAAACTTGGTAACTCTAGATCAGAGTCAAAAACACCATGAACTAGCCTTGATACAGTGGTTGAGTTTTATGGTCTTTCATCTCCAGTGTGACCTGAAGTTGTGAATGAAAATGGGCTTGATAGTTGTGTTGTTTGTACTGCACTGTAGAGGATTGTCTACAATACCCGCCAGATCGTCGGGCAGCGATTGATCCAGCAGGGGTCGATGTATCGCAATAAATCGACTGCTGAGTGCTCTCCCGTCGACTCCGGGACTGCACCAGAACAAGGAGCGCAAGCAGAGTCAACGGGAGAGCATCAGCTGTCAACTTACCACAGTGAAGACACTGCAGTAAGTAGATCTAAGTACGTCGACTTCAGCTACGCATCTTAGATCAACCCTGCACGGTAGTATAGAAAGCCCTAGGTTTCAGCTCAGTCTCTCACAAAACTACCACAGGGTTTGACACAAATCAGCACATTTAGTACAAGTGGACCAGAAAAGGATGTAGACTAGGAGCGAGGTGCAGCTGCAGAGCTGTGTGGAGTCTGAGAGCTGGAAGATCAGGCAGTCTTACAAATTAGGACTAGCGTGAACTGCTGGAACGGTGTGTCGAGGGACAGGGATGGAGATACCAAAGGAGTTACAGGTAAAGAGAGAAGTACAGTGACAGGCCTACCTTTAGGTTGCTTGCACAGCACCTGCATGCACTATATGTGTCTCTAGATGGTCCCTATTTTCATTAGTACAACACTCCATATAAATATTGAAAAGAGGAAGGGAAGGGAAAACAGCCATGGATTTGACCCCGCAGCCTTCTGGTGCATGGGTAAGAATGCTGGGAAGTGAAACACTGCTTTTCCTCTCACCATTTTTCCCCCTCTTCTATTCCTGAGGAGCAAGAACATACATTGGAACTCACATCATTGCTCTTTGGACTGGGTTCTCTTTAAAAATAATGTTCCCCCCAAGTAAATTTAATTTCGGTGGAAGCCACACTACTCAAAATTGTCCAGAAGGTGGCAGGCTGTCAATTCACATTGCTCTTCATTCACACACATTCGAAAGACACAGAGAGAAACTATTTGTGTCTGGCTCTTTTCATGGAGCGGAGGAGAAAGGGTGTGTGAAACGGAATTATTAAAAAAAAGCATCTGTGACTGATTTCTCGTGTCAGTGACGGAATAGCTCTAGCTCGGGCAAGGTTTATGCTATAGAAGTGACTGTCCCAGACCCTGTGCCTTTGTTATGACTGTCTCCAGGATGATCCATTCGCCCTTCTGTGTTTAGTTAATGGGAGAATAACTAAGCAGACATGGACTTGAGCGAACACAGTCCAGTTGGGATTTTGAGCACGCTAATGTTCCATAGTGTTTGGACGCTGGAGGGTGGAGTAGACCCAGACCTATACAAAAACAAGAGACTTTCAGGAACTGGTGCTCAGTCCCTGAATGTTGTTGCAGCTCGTTGGGTTCACCTCCGAAGAACGTTCAGCTGCACAGCCACATTTTCAGCATCCTCTTTGCAGGGCAATGGCATTGTGGAGGAAGCAGATGCTCATGAAGTGTCACCACCTACAGCCATGTATAAGGCAGGTTATCAGGCCTTGGAGGTAGGCAGCTGGGACTAGTGGTTATCACAGGGCAGGGTCCCTACACCTGCCAGAGTTCAGAACCAGGTGCTCAGGAACTGAGAATCAGATATCAGGAAACCAGGAGGTTAGGATCAGGAGACAGGAGACAGTAGCCCTGGGTGAACAGTCCAAAGCAGGGTGAAGCCCAGTTGTACAGACAATTTCCTGTTCCATTTCTGGATTAAGTAGTGGGGGAGGGGAGAGCCAAACAGGAGCTCTCATCTGGTCAAATAAAAGGAAGTTCTTTTTCACACAGTGCAGTGTCAACTTGTGGAACTCCTTGCCTATAAAAGGGCTTAAAAGGGAACTGGATAAATTCATGGTGGCTAAGTCCATTAATGGCTCTTAGCCAGGATGGGTAAGGAATGGTGTCCCTAGCCTCTGTTTGTCAGAGGATGGTGATGGACGGCAGGAGAGAGATGACTTGACCATTACCTGTTAGGTTCACTCCCTCTGGAGCACCTGGCATTGGCCACTGTCGGTAGACAGATACTGGGCTGGATGGACCTTTGGTCTGATCCAGTATGGCCGTTCTTATGTTCTTATGTCTTCCACTAGTCAGGGCCAATGGGGGCTGCTGCCTAATCTGAGCTGGGCTCCAATGAGTTCTGATTCTGGCTAATACCAGTAAACAATTAGGTGAACGGTTGGAGCATGACAATGTCCTGTGGACCTGGGGTTGGGACCCATGGGCCATGACACTGATGTAGCTGGGGACTGGATACAGGGTCACCATCTCATTCCACACAGGTCCTACTCCAATCAACCTCCTAGCGGTTAGATCACTTGAGTGGGAGTCAGACAGTTCGGATCTATTACCAGCTCTATCATAGACCTGTCGTGTGACGTCGGGTTAGTTATCTCACTTCTCTGCACCTGTGTATACTCCAACCCTTTTGCCTTTTTAGACTGTAGATTCTTCAGGGCTGGGGCTGTCTCTCATTATGTGGGTGTTTGTACAGTGCCTAGCACAATGGAGCCCCTGATCTCGGTTGGGGCCTCTGGGTACCATAATACAAACAAAAATGGTCCCTAGCAAACTGGGATGGACTCAAGAAGGCAATCCAGGTTTTGTGGCCAACTACCAGTTCCCCAGAGCCATCCAGTACCCCCCTGCATGAGCCATTTATGGGGGGAGGGATAGCTCAGTGGTTGGAGCATTGGCCTGCTAAACCCAGGATTGTGAGTTCAATCCTTGAGGGGACCATTTAGGGAACTGGGGTAAAAATCTGTCTGGGGATTAGTCCTGCCCTGAGCAGGGGGTTGGACTAGATGACCTCCTGAGGTCCCTTCCAACCCTGGTATTCTATGAACAGAGATCACTTGCCACCTATTACACCCTTGTCCTGGATATGACACATTGATGTCTCACAGCAGTCTTTCAGGGCACATGGGTGTTGCAACACCAAAAGCTAACAGGGAGACAAACAGCACAGCACGTTCATTTTTTTCCACACACATTTACGTTCGGAATATGTGAAAAAAATGTAGTAAAAAAGGGATCTGAGCTTTTGAGGAAAGCCAGGCCTTGGTGGAAAAATAAGCAAACTGAGTAGAAACTCCAGCTAAAAGTGTGAAAATAGCCTTAATAAAACAGGGAAAGTGACACATTGCCAGTAATTATGACCTTGGTCAGGCTTACCCACTAAGAGCTTTCAATCATGGACGCAAGGCCAGCATGCTGCGAAACCCCCGCTCTGGCTTTGTTGACTTTTCCTCATGAAGGCGGCATTCAAGAAACAGAGCTAACAAAAACAAGAGACGTCTGACCAAAAAAAACCCCCACAGCTCAGCTGGTGCTGGCGCTGCCACAGAATGAATTTCCTCTTGGATCCCAGCGTGAGTAGCTGTGGCAGAGCTTCGAGGTTTTTACCATTCCAGCCATTTTTTTTATATTGACAAGACACTCCAAGGTGGATTGTGTTCCCTTAAACACAACTTCAAGCACCCCTATAGCATGTCCCTGCTTCCTACGTAATATGATCTAGGGAATAACTCTCACCTCCTTGCCTCCCGCGCTATCTCATCAGGCTGGAATTCCAGCCAGGGCTTCTGGTGACATCACCGACCACAGAAGTGGAGCCTGAGGTGCTCGGAGATATTATTACAGGCTTTACGAGTGCTCGGGGGTGCATAATCACATGTAATACAAGGTTAAGAAAACCTACTCTCTGGGCTTATTTCTTGTCCTCCCTTGCAGAGCTCCCTCCTCCATCCACATCCTTCAGTCTTCTACACTCCTGTAAATGCTCTGGGTTGTCTCTGCACACTCCCTTGTAGTAATATACATGAGTCCCACTTTCTCCCCCACCCAGCAGGGCATCAGTCAGTTCACTGGGCAAAGAGAGGCCAACACACACTAACAAAATGGCAAGTCTGGTTCAGGGAAGGAGCCATGATAACTATCAGTTCATAAGGTCCTCACCTCAGGAGCCTGACTGAGAGCGCCCAAACTTAAAGTCCTCAAACAATGTCTCTGCTGTCTAGTCAGACGAGCATCTTCTGGACCCTGAAGGAGAGAGTCCCACATGGGTGGCTTCTTATCCCTCCTGCTAGGCCTCTCGGCCTCTCCCTGGGACCACTTTCCTGCCGACTCACTCTCTGTCCCAATGACGCTTGAAGTATTTTGGGGCTAGCCAGAAAGCATGAGAATGACTCTGGCTCACTGGTCAAGGCAACCCGGCGGGAGATGTGGGGTCTGGTCCCTTTGCTCCAGTCACTCTTTTGTTATTTATCCACAATGGAACGGCTTCCACAGGAGAGACAGAGGGAGCCCCACATCAGACTACCCCTAGCTCAGTGGTTCGAGCATGCTCCTGAGTGGTGGGCAGACCCCTGTTCAGATCCTTTCTTTCCACACTCTGGGGGGGGCGGGGGATTGAAGCTGGGTCTCCCACCTCCCAGGCAAGTGCTCTAGCCACTCAGCCGAAAGTTATAAGTTGGGCCCCACGACCTCCCCCAGCTAAATTTCGGCTGGGATCTGATGTGCTAGGTGCCCTCAGAATCAGGCCCAGTATGCAACTCAGGTGGCCAAATGCCTGTCTTGCACTGGTTTGTGACGTGCTCTGGATAGGCATCTGGACACACAGAGAGAGGCAGCAGTGCACATGCCCAGAAGCAGAAACATGGGTGCCTAGGAAACTTTTACCCTGAGAGACTGAGGCGTCAAATGAGTTTAGGCACCAACAGGGTTGGTGGAGTTTTGTGGATCCAAACAGGGACTTAGGCACCTAAATCTGGAATTTAGGCATCTAAATGCTTTTGTGGAAATCACCCTTAGAGTTCAGTTTATATTCCATCAGCTTCCTAGAGCCTGTACAACCAGGATGCACGCTGTTGATGGCTTTAGCTGTGCTGACGACTGTGGATAGAAACCTCATGACTCCTGTAAGGCCTATGAACTGTTTCTGACCCAGCTGGACTCAAATTGCTGCTGACCCATATACTAGCTGCAGTGAGAGTGGAAGGCAAACTCTAAATTGGCTTCCGTTAATTGTTTCAAAGAGAGTGGTGATGGGCAACAGCTTCTCATCCTTCGGTGCCCCTGTGTGAGGAGAGATCCCTTCTGCTTTTCAGTGCATATAGGAGACACCTGGCAGAGGCCACTGTCATCATGCCTCCACCCCTTCTGCCAATTCACGTCTGATATCCAAAGGCACATGTCCCTCCCAGCTGACAGTGTCAATGCCACGAGGCAGATTACACCTGGAAGAAACACGCACTTGGAAGAGAGAAACGCCTGGATATGGATGAAACCAGCTCCTTGAAAGCGCCGGCCAAGGAAGATGGAAGTGATGGTGGCAAGGAGGAGGAACATTTTGAGGCACTAGCTTAGACTCTCTGGCCATGCCAAGTGTCACCGGGCATGCCCCTGCTGCCTACAAAACATGATATAGGGAATAGCTCACTCCCTGGCGTCCCGCTCTCCTAACTGGGCTGATCATACCCTCAAAGAGAGTATCTTCCTTCCAATTGTCAGAATAATATGTAGCTTTAGGCCTTGCTAGAGTCATCTCAGCTCCTAGATAAAAAGGTAGAGACAGTACAAAGAATCAGACTGCTCCAATTTAAACTGGGGACTGGACTGACATCAGTAATGAAATGCACAAAGATGGCTTTCTGCCACTTTTGCACAAGCAGAACCAACCTTAAATTGAGCACTGCTGTGCACAGCTTGGCTACAGCTAAGAATGGGTCAACGTATCCTGATTTCATTATCTACGACATTTGTCTTAACACCAACAAATAGGCAGCCACTCAGAGTGTTGGTTTTGGGTAGATTTAAAAGAATAACAGGTTCCCTTGAGCTATAAATGCAATTGCAAGGGTTATTCCATATTGATTTTTTTTTTCTTGACAGTGCTTTATGCACTCATCTTTCTGAAGGAAAGTGCTCTCTCAACGACTGTAAACTGGCAAAATTGACAACGAAAAGAGAGTGCATTTAAACTCAGCTGAGATTATTTCAGCCGCCCTTTCTAAAGTCTGTCGTTGAAAGCCTTGGCATCAGATGCTCAAAACTGGTGCAGCTTTGAGTCAATGGAGCTATGCCATTTACTCCATCTGAGGATCTGCTGAATCAGGACAATCTTTGCTCAGCAGCGATATTAATAGTAAATATTTTGCCTTTTTTTTTTGTTAAATTATTTTATTTCAAACACAGAGTTACATACGAAGAAAACAAATAGTCGGAGTTAATCAGGGAGAGGAGTTTTCAGAAGGGCTCAGTAAATGCAGTCCAGGGAGATTTTTCAAAGAGCTTTGTTGCCATTTAGGCACCTCAATAAGTTGTGAGAATGTCCCAGGAGCTCTGCACCTTGGGTCTGCTTGTGAGTGCTGCAACAGGAGCTGCTGGCGATTGAGCGCTTAAGAACCCGGCCCTGAGCTCTTTTGAAAAATCGAAAGCCCTGGGCTGTTTTGTGGATATTAGCAGAACACAGCCTGGAGTCTTTCATTCTAGTTCATATTTGACACAATCCTGCGAGATGCTCAGTACCACCTGCAAGGTGTTGAATGCCCCTCCCTTTCCCCTCACTGATTTCTAAGGGGTTTGAGGGTGCTTAGCACTCACAGGTTTGAGTCCAAGGGTGGTATTGACTGAAAGCATCTGTCACTTGATGGAGCTCATGGCAAATTAATTGTAGTCTAAGGCCAAGTTCCTCATAGGCATTTAGGTGCCTAATTCCTGCTGCTTTCAATGGGAGTTAGGTACCTAAATACCTTTGAGGATCTGGGCCTAAGTCCTTTTCCTAATTAATTCGCAGCCACATCACATGTAAAAGTGCCAGGCTCATTAGCAAACTAAAGGGGCATGAAGACCTCCCTTTCCTCCCCCCTATGCAGTGACCAGTCCAGCTGAGGCCAGCAAGACAGCATGAGGGAAGCTTGGGTAACCCACTGGAGAGTGGGTGTTACAGGTCCCTCTCCGTGTATGACCCACTGAAGAGATGAGACTGTTGCAGCCTGAGCTGGGGGTGGGGGGGTTGGCTCTTTAGCTCAAACTGTAGCTGCTGCTGTGTTTAGCTTTGGAGATCCCTGCTTTAATCCCTGGTGTGCTGGCCATGATGGCAGCTGTCATAGTTACACTGAAGCTACCCGTGTGGCATATATACTATCTTCTGGGCCGCAGTCTTCTGCAGGTGGCCTCCTTTCGTGCCATTTGGGGGACTGATATCTAGTTGCCATTGCTCAGCTGAGTGGTGGGCGGGCCAGTGGAGCTAGCTATTACGGTAATGATTCCCTACCTCAATGTAGAGAAGATCTGCAGCTGCTCTAATTAAGATCAGCCCCTAGATTGTTCTAATTTACACCGTTGCCAAGGCTGGACCTACGGTAGCCTGGGAGTCAGGGAGCCATAATTAATTACCTAGCAGTCCCTCTCTCCTTGCACTGGGCAGATCTCAGAGCAGGAGAGAATCTGACTCTGAAAATACATTAATTTCTGATTATATCAACCTGTATTTTCTGGAACTGGCTAAGAAAGAGGGCAAGATCCTCCTCTAGTTTAAATCGGCAAAGCTCCATGAATGTCAACTGAGCTATGTGCATTCACACCAGCTGAGGATCTAGCCCTTAAAAAAAAAAGTTAATCTAGTAATTGAAATTAATTTCCTAACTGCAGTGAATTTTATGCATGAAAACAATGACTTCATAGTGAGGGAGGATTTGATTTCTGCATAAAATATTACAGAATGCTATTTTTGTAATCTCTTCCCCCACCCCCCCCCACCCCCAATCATGATAACATAGTCCCCAAGGAATTGAAACGCAGCGGGGAGTTAGGCCAAGTGGAGGAGATGGGAAGGTGAGACTTGCCAGTAATGTATAATGAGGTTAAGGAAAGAGAGTGATTGTTGTGTGAGAGGGAACATTCCAGCTTTTCTTTCACCAGTCATATGGAGCGGGAAAGAGAGAATATTTGTTGAAAACCTGAGAAATGATTTACAGGACAGCTCTGAACTAGGTTCCAGGAAGAGTTTTGCTGGCCTTGTAAATGGGGTTCTGGTCCCTAAGCACTAGGGTAGTACAAATAAATAATAAAAATTAATTGTCTCTCCATCCCTAGTGTCTTAAATATTAAGAACAAAACAAAACAAAAAAATCCCAGGAGATTCGTGACCATCAAAGGTGCCGAGGACAAAAGGCAGAGTTGGTGGTATGGTTTGCTGAGGATGAATTACAGCTACAGAGACTGGGCTGCATTTTGCTCTCACAGCCGATTTACACAGGTATTGCTCTGTTGGCGTGAATGGAATCACTCCTGGCGTACATTCGTGCAAGAGAGAGGAGAATCAGACCCACTGTAAGCCAATGGCATTGGTTGTGACAAAGCAGCTACCTACCATGTCTAGGAAGTCTGCTTTAGAATTATGTTGATATTATTATCACCATGATTATTAGTAGTTAGTTCGTTACCATATGCACTTCCACAGTGTAGATTCCACATGGAAGGCACTTTCAAAACACCCAGGAATGCATAGGCCCTGCCCGGAGAGCATACAATCTAATACAATTATTTCCAAGACAATTAATGAAAGCCCGTACTGATGAGTGTTTTATGCCTATCCAGATCATTATTACTCATACTTGAAAAGCTCACAACATATCCTCCAGAGCTGGTTGGGGAAAATGGTGACAATGGGTTGGATGTTTTTCAAACAGTATGGCCGACTGTTTTGCTCCAAGCTGGTGGACAGTTCTATAAGGCTACAGTTGCCATTATCTGATGACAGCGTGATGAACTATGTGGAATCTCTCGGTGATATGAGATTAGGTTGTATGGACAGCTGACTGCACCACAACCACACACATTTCCAGAAGCAGGTATAAATATGTAGGCAAGAATCTACATAATCTACATAAATATGTAGGCAAACCTCTGGAAATTTCCACTACATGCATCTGACGAAGTGGGTATTCACTCACGAAAGCTTATGCTCCAATACGTCTGTTAGTCTGTAAGGTGCCACAGGACTCTTTGTTGCAAATTATCTAGTGATTTTTGAGAGCCTGAGACACCTGATTTAAAGAGGCCTGATTTTCAGAGGACTGCTGTTCAGCAGTTAAAGGGTTAAAGTGTCTTGAGCTGGGCATGCAAAACTGGAGACACCACAAAAATCACAAGTTAGTTTTGAACATCTCGACCACTATGTGTGTGCTCGTATCTCTACTTCACTCTGGAGCTTCTGGCTAGAACTGCTTCTGGCTCATTGCCTGACATAGGTTTAAAGAACCAGTGCACAGATCCTCTCACCTAGCTAAAGTGGTCCCTACAGGTCAGGGTTGAGGTACATTGGGTGGAGCAGTAGATAATGAATTTTCACTATTGCTTGTTCTGTAGACAACTAGAAGTCTCCAGAGTTGTCCATCTTGTATTTTTTTTCACCAGCACTAAATTAACTTTAAAATCTCCCAACTCTTTTTCACATGATATGTAAGCATTATTAGCTCCGAGAATTACACTTGGGAGAAAAGATTCAGTCATGAGCATGAGTCAGCATGAGAGACCTCAGTGTCTTTCAAGATTCTTTCTCTCTAGCCTTGGTGTGGGCAGTGCAGGCTTCTTGGTGCTAAAGGGACAGGATGCTGTTTGCATGTGGGAGGTAAAAAGGATGAGAATCTGTCCCTTAGGACAGTTCAAAAAAGCAAAACACAAAACCAGGAAGTTTCCTGCATCCTAGACTGATTTGCTGAGTCACATCCATATGATGAGGGGGAAAGGAAAACTGGATTAAAATGCAGAAAGTGGAGGAAGGCGGTTGTAATATTCATTTATAGAAATCAAAGGATTTATTGGAACACTGCAAGTATCTAGCACACACAAGCAGGACATAACTTCTTCCTAGCCTCTCCCTGCCCCAACCTGTACCACGACAAGAACACAGTATCAAAGCAAGACAACAACTTATTGCTAAAATGAATATACAGCACCACTTATTGGTGGAGGTGCTGTCTGCACTGATCCTGGCAACTTGTCCCCTTTTAGTTTATAAAGTGTCTGAAATCAGTAACAGAAGTTTTATTATTGTTGTAACTCACAGGGCTCCACATAGTCTGCCATCCATGCAGGCTTCCATGTTGGTCAGCCTGCTCAAGTTCTGTATTCGGCCATGAAGAAATCACTTGTAACTAGTTCTACTGATCATTACAAGGTCTGTGTATTTATGGATATGTGTATGTATTCGCAGTGCCCCGTGGTTTGTTTTATCAAGCAATTTATCTTCTTACCTGGTGTTTTCTTTTGCTTGCTCACCATGTTTGGCAGGTCTGAGAGCCCTTTGTTTAACATTCTGCTATTGGAAAGCCCATGCAGTCAGCCTGGAATTTTTATGATGAAGGGTGATTTTTCTTGGGGTTTGTGGGATTAAGTTCAGGACCTTACGTTTTCTTTGTCTAGTCATCATGTTACAATGTAAACTCTGATATCATGTGGTCTGTTGGAGCCTCTGAAAAATTATCATGAATATTTACTGGGACTGGAAGCAGAAATGCAGGAATACCAAGTTTAGAGCTATTCATCAAGGTAATTCTGTCTCCAGCGGAAGATAGCAGTACCTGTAAACTCACCAGAAAGCCCATTTCCATGTGGACTCCTGCCCAGTTTTGCAGCATCAGGAGGTTTCAATAATTTTTTGGATAAGAAACTGAATGGTTTAGGAGTTTATTTGAACCAAAGCAATGAGCCTGCTGAAGTCTAGCCATCACGGATATTAATACAGGAGATGGGTTTAGGATAGGACTCATGCTGAAGAACAAATCAGGGCTGGAGTTCAGATTCCAGGAGGGATTTGGTGGTGCCAACATCTTCCCAACTGCCCTTACTAGATTGTCTAAAACTCTTGAGCTCATCAGATCATGTGATGTCTTGGCCATCTTGGGCCAAAATCTCATGAAAAATGGTGGGTTTTCATGTGATTTCAGTTGCATCCAAACCAAAATCAGAAAACACATTAGTATAAAGGGGAATTTGCATCCCTGGCTTTAAATCTACCCCCAGCTCCCTTTAAATTCAAAGGGGTTGGAATGCTAGGTTCTGGTTTCGACCTCAGTCTCTATCACTCGTGAGAAGCAGGGGAGCTAGCCCAAAAGATGGATAACTGACTAGTTGGCTCTTTGGTCCTCATTTCTAAATGCCCATTGTTACTATAGCAACTGAAACAATGCTATTTGAGGACAATATTTTAGGAAAAAAATCCATTGAAACACCCCCTTGTTCTTCAGTCTATTCGCTAAAGAGGCTAATATGTAATGCTTTCTCCATCCAGGAGGAAATTTGTTTGTAGCTAGAACATCCTTGGTTGCCTTTGGCCATCCAATCAAACATCCCTCCCCTGATTCTCAGTGCCTTGTCTGGGGTATGGCTTTCAGATGGTAGCAACAGGCTGGCATGCTTGCTGAAAGGTGGTATGCAATTGGCTGAGTACACAGAGATTATCCCCAAGGCAGGTAAGGGAAAGGAGTAGGCCTGGCTCAGACGATGAGGGATTCCCTACTTGACCCAATACATAATGCAGGTCTAAGCCCCAGAAACCCTGCTGTGCTCACCGAAGATGAAATAATAACGTCACAGAACATTTGAGGGTGCCCCTGGAGGACTCTCAAAGAGCTCATGGGTAGGGATATGATTCTGCTCCCATGTAAGTCAATAGTAAAAGCCAATGAGATCAGGAGCAGGGCCTCCCTTAAGAAATGGGGAACTCTCACATTCTCAGGAGAACTCTGAGTGCCTGAGAGAGAGCACAAGAGGAAATAAGATCAGTCCAACATGTAATCCACCCCCTGGTCTCTCCACAGTCTCTCAGGCCTGAGTCACTGCACATGCAGAGGCAGATAAACTGGGAAGCATTTCCTGACAATTTAAAGAGGCTGCCTATCGACACACCTCTGAGCATCTGGGCTATGGCTTCGCGTCATGCTGTAATGCAGTCACTTCTGAACCTATTGTATACTAGCAATAGTTTATGAGAGGAAATATCACTGCTGCCCTTGGGATATGAGCCTGCTACCTACAGCTAATTGATGTTTCTCCTTCAGCAAAAGTGGTAGGGGCTTAGGTTTTTCTGGTGCTGAGAAATCTCTGCTTCAATCCCATATGACAACCATGGTGTTGGTATACACTCAGCCATGTATCTTTCCACTGCAGCTCTAGTTCAGAAGCTGAAATGGAAGAGCACAACTTATTGGGTCACTAGCACTGGTTCCCTCAGTACTCTGGGCTTTCCTGGGAGGTCCCAGAGGTAAGAGCCAAGCCTGACCTGCTGAGTTGTTGAGATCACCGTCCAAGCTGCTATGATAAAGAAAAGATAAAGATGGATTCTCTCCCCAGCTGGAATGATAAATGACGATTCTCTCCCCAGCTGGAAAGTAATCTACACATAAACATTATATACAGTCATAGCTTCCATTTTACTCTGTCCATTATGATTAGCACAGTGTGTGACCAAACTCTTCTCACTACACATGATTCATGCAAGGGCACTGGCTCTCACCAGCAAGGAAGAATTTGCGTGGGATTTTTACAGGCTAATAGAAACCTAGGCACATTTTTATACCAAAATCCCCCTCCTCCAGAACTTAGTATGGCAACTGGCAGCAGTGAGAGGTTAACAGAGAGATGGAAAGAACACACCAAGTGGGGGTGGAAGTACATAAAAAAAATATATAGCCTGGGTGTTTAGGAAAAAAATCCAGTCTCCCGCTGAGTTACTTTGTGATAATTAATGAATTGACTCATTCTCACCAACTTTTCCTCCAACTCCATCTGCCCCAGAGGACTCAATTATTATGAAAGAACTTTGTCACTGGACTCCCTTGGTTAATATTGATGGATGGTGTGTAGGCATCAAGACTGGAAGTGTATTTCTTCTGTGTCCTTACTTCCCTGCACTGACTAAAATTAATCAGCAAGTCGAGATAGAGCACAGGGCTACCCAATGCCAATAATCGATGTCACTTGGCGTTCCGATACTCAGCACAGCTCAGGAGAAATAGTCATTTTGTTCTATGTTCTTGCAGCACCTAGCACACTGGGGTCCTGGCCCATGACTGGGGCTCTTAGATGCTATGGTAACACAATAATAATGATGATGATGAATTAATTAATAATTAATAATGATAGGTAGTAGATATTTGGTAGGGTAGCAGCTAGGCTGAGCATATAGTCATCTCATCTGCTTTTATGGTGTATGCTCCCATTGTTTCAATATGAGTTAACAGATCAATATGGGTGAGAAAGCTCTTCCATCATGGCCCCTGAGGAACAGATTCCCCCCTCAAGAGCTAAAGAGGAGAACATGACTGGCACAAAAGTCTCAGAAATAGCAATCCTCAGAGACGCCTTGTGAAACCTTTTACTGGACTGCAGTTTAAAGCTTTGACCACCACATTGAGCCTAAACACATGCAAAGTGTTCCATGCAGGAGGAGGCTTAAGGGCATAGGCTATGGGGAAATTAATGTTCCACTCATTCATTTTGAAAATATGCTTATTACTAATTGCCCCATATAGAGCGAGAGGGAAACAGAATGTTCAAATAACTGGCAGCAAAATGCTTCCCAAGTTGCCAATAAATATTTATACTGGCTTTAAGTCAGTTTATAAAAAGAAATTAAAAGAAAACAATGGCTCAGTGGATGCCTACGGGGCTGTGAAGATCCTTTCGAGAACACACTGGGAGCATGCCTTTCTGCAGGGCACTGGATGTACCCAGGGCTATTCATTATTAAGGGTTTCATTTGAGGCATTCAGGAGGCAAGACCACCCCCCCTCAAACCCACATAGGGAGGGCTACTCCTTCTGCTAATACTTTATCACTGCCCTAGCACATTGAATGACACAGCCCTTTAAAGGGCCGTGCAAACATTCACTAATGAATGTGACTAGGGGGCATTTTCAGGCCTGTTCATGTGGGCACGGCATCGTTGCCTGTTTTCACTTTTCAGGGTGCAGGCTTGTGCTTTGGCTGGGTGTGCGGATGGAAAAGGGAATCAAATCTCGTGTCACTTACACCATCTCCCAGCTGTCCTCAGTTAGATCCTCTCATGCTCATCCCCACATTCAGTCATGAAACTTGCCTGCCCTTATCCACCACCTCTGCCTTTGGCCCACCAGAGGCATATAAATGGTGTCAGTTCCATGCTGAGAGGTGTCTTCGAAAAAGGCAGGCAGTCTTGATCTGAAGACACCAAGTGATGGAGAGTCCATCATTTTCCTTGGTAGTTTTCCCCAATGGTTAATCACCCTCACTCTTAAAAAAATGTACCTTGTTTCTAATTTGAATTTGTCTGGCATTAACTTCCACTCATTGGTTCTTGTTCTGCTTTCTCCAGTAGATTAAAGAGCCCTTTAATGCTCAGTATTTTCTCTTCATGAAGGTGATTATACACTGTGAACTATTCCCCCCTCAATAGTCTCTCTGATAAACTAAACAGATGGAGCTCTTTAAGTCTCCCACTGTTAGGCATTTTCTCCAGCCCTCAAATCACTTTTATGGCTCTTAGCTGCACCGTCTCCAATTTTTCAACATTCTTTTTGAAATGTGGACCCCAGAACTGGATGCAGTCTTCCAGCATCACTCTCACCAATGTCGTGTACACAAGTAAAATCACTTCTACTCACTAATATTGTCTATATCTCCAAGGATCCCATTAGCCCCTTTTCCCACAGCATTGAACTAGGACCTCATTTTGAGTTGCTTGTCCACTGTGACCCCAAATCCTTTTCATAGTCACCACCTTCCAGGGTACAACCCCCCAAGTAGCATGTAAACAGTTGTGAGCACAGGAGGGCCATGAACTCGGTTGTGATCTCTAGGTCCAACCTTAATGTGTCACCCTGGAAAGAGAGCGAGAGCTTATCTTGGCTAAATTGTGAGATCTTTGGGAAGGATTTGACATCTGAAAGCTGGTACTTTGACAGCGGAGTTTTGCCTGGAAGATATATGAGGTTCTATAACCCAAAGCTGTCATGTACCTAGTATTTGTTATTCCTTTCTGTAGTTCTATCTCTCTCTCCCGTTCTCTCTCTGGAACATACTTTAATTTCTGGCATGTCCACTATTCCCTGGTGTTATTTCTATAGCCATCACTTTTCTTGCTCTGATTCATCCTGTGGATGCATCTTTCAGCTGAGGCTATAAATGGTTGTACTTTACTTGAGAGGGTCTGGTGTGGAATGCAGGGCAAGCCCCAGGCATTGCTTTGCAATTTGCGAGACAAACACTGAACTAATAAATGATGCCTGGGAGCATATATAGCAAGGGGAAATGGGATATGTGTCAGCCCCAGCTGAAGCCTTCTGCCCTGTCCGTTTCCTCAGCCACTTTGGTGTACAGAGAGTAGATACTCATTTCCATGCAGCTGGCCAGGGGAAAATGCTTAATGGAGCTTTGCTCTATTAACAAAAAAGAAGCTTAAGACTTAAGGAGCTCTCTCAGACAAATGAAGTTTTATGTCCCCTGTTAGTGGAAGCTCCTTGAATACAGTCACTAAGCTGTGGTCAGGAGGTACGCAACTATAAGGTTTATTATTAATCCTGGCTGTACTGCACCGCTATCCACCCAGCACTCACCGAATGTCCTGAGTTCTGTCCCAGCATGCATTGTGCTCAGTGTACCCCCTGGCATGGATTTGCTGGAGGAGTATTTTCCTTGGTTGTGTAACACTGAGTATCTAAAAACATCTGCCAGGCCAAAGAGTCCTCTAGCTTTGAAACATCTCAGGGCTCTGTACACCAAGTCTGGCTCTTGCTTAAAAAGACATAGACCAGCAGCAAGCCAACAGAGATAGGACGGATGGTCTACTAGACAGGGATTCGAGAGACTGGGGTTCCATTTCTGGTTCAGCGGCAAGCGTTCTGTGTGACCCTGGGCAAATCATTTAGGCTGAGATCCTCAAAGGTATTGATGCACCTAATGAACTGAGGCAATGTAGGAAGGCAGGGAACTACGGAAGATTTTGTTATGGCCTAGCTTAGGCGGTTCCACTTTCTCAGCGCTCGGTTATTGTAGGGCATGGCATACGAGTTCCAACCTGCCATAACCAGTTGGAACCGCTGTGTGGAAAGCCCCTGGCTGCTGGCCACAGGGGGCGGCCCCGGGCGGTCCCGGAGGGTGGAAAGTCCCTTTTGCATTATGCATGAGCAGCTTTGCTAATGGGTTTATAAAATGGGCCTGCTTTGTGCCGGCTTTCGGACTCTGTACCAGGCCGAGCTCCAGAGCGCTGGGTTCCCCGCCTCTGTGACGGCAACGCTTGGAGTCTCCATTGTGGGTGTGTCACTTTACCTTCATTAAAGCCAATACTCGCAGAGTGTGTGTTGGCCTCGTTCTTGCAGAGCACCTTGGGAGGGCCTAAGGCCTCCATAGAACCTAACAGGCACCCAACTTCCCTTGGAGTAAGGCACTGCAGTATCTTTAACGATCTGGGCCTTAGGCAAAGAGGCTCAGCTCCTCAAAGTAGTAGACTCCTAATTTCCACTTTTTTTCAATGGAAATTAGGTGCCCAAATACTTTTGAGGATCTGGGCCTCTGGACCTCAGTTCCTTGACTGTAAAATGGGGATAATAGCACTTCCCTCCCTCATGGAGATGTCGTGAGGATAAATACATGTAATGATTGTGAGCTGCTCAGAGACTGAGGATGAGGGACATATAAAGGCCTAGATAGACTGGAAGGCCAGGAGTTTTGGTTTGGTTTCAACAAGCACTCCTCACGAACCATGCCCTCCCTTAGTGTAGAATGGCCCAGTTCCATTGACTTTAGTGGGGCTATCTTGATTTATACCAGTTGAAGATCTGGCCCCATATATTTATTCAAATCTCTTGTGTCTTCAAAACTGGACATGAAATCCCCTAAGCAGTAGATATGGATGGGGCAGAGATCTTACAAGAACCTATGAATAACTCAACATTTTGGAGAGAACCTGAAAGTGAAGCAAAAAAATGAAAAACAATTCAGAAAAGTTAGTATCTGCAAAAAGTTTCTGTTGGAATTTGGGGGGAAAGTTTGAACCCGTTCATTCATTCCTAATATAGAGGCTCTCTCAAGAGCATCTTCTTTTCCTAAGATGTCCAGATATGTGTGTGCCCCAACTCTAACCATGCTGAATTTTAATACTAGACAAATACATGTGTCTGCTAATCAGACTGACCTCTCACAGCTTTCGTCATAGGGGCGGTTGTGTGGAAAGTTACTGCAGGTTGAGAAACAGCTAATGGGATCCATCTGCATTGGAGACTTTTATTAAATTCCTTTGTTTTACTCATTAATTTCCTGGTCTCTAATTAGGCACGAACATTAGATGGGGAGATCCTGGAAAGACGAGCCAGATGTCAGTAATGGAGACATTCCCTCCAGCTGCAGTTCTGTTAGTGACCACTAGCTGGCAAGCTCCCCACGATCATTGCAAAGACTTCATCCCCCAACTCTTATCTGTTTCACAAACGTAGACTGTGAAATCAGGAAAGGTTTAAAAAGAAAAACAACATAATACCAAGGAAACTAGGACCTGATCCTGCAAATCCTTATTGGCCAGAGCAATCCTTATTCACATGAGCACTGAAGCCAATAGCTCTCTTTGAATGAGTAAGGGCTCATGGTTGGACTGTCATCATTAAAGGTGGTTGCAGGATTGGACCTATAATTAACTGCACCGTGCTAGCTATAAACACATGCATTGCAAACCTAGGAGGGAAGAAATGATGTTTACTGGCCATATCAGGGAAGTTTGACAAATACAGGGGAGCTTGCAGAAAGATGGCATGAGCCCCAATGTGCCACTCAAAGACATGGAAGGAAAATACAAACCCCAGCCTGCGTACACCAGGTTATATCTGCAGCATGATCATATAAACCTGGTCTGACATGGCTACAGCAACAGAGTGGAGTTCTAGCAAGGTACTTCTAGATGCATAAGGATAACCAATGGCTGAATGCCTTGAGAAGCAGCGTGATCTAGTGGCTGGGCTGCTAGCTTAGGACTCCAGAAGCCTGGGCTCTAGTCTTGAATCTGTCACTAACGTGTGGCAGCACTGCATGATGCTTCCGTTTCCCCTCTTACCCATTGTCTTTCTTGTCTCCTTAGATTGTAAGCTCCTTCGGACAGGGACTACCTTTGGCCATATGTTTGTACTGTGCCTATCACACTGGAGCTCCAATGTCAGTTGGGGCCCTAGGATGCTACTGGGATATAAATTACAATGTCACATCTTTCTAACAAGAGAAGAAAACCTAACCCCATTGGGGAACATCTTCTGCCCTTCTCACAAGAATCCATTACAGCTAAAGCTGGATTGTCTCATTTTTAACATAACTAAACTTGAGCCCTCTATGGGAAAGCTTTTGTGTCCCGTCTGCAAAGTATCGCCTTCCCTTTTTCCCTCTATCCTTCAAAGTCTCATTCACATTTATGGAACAGTGACCAGGGTGCAGGATTCCACTGAGGGACTTCCAGTAGTTTAAGAGAACCATTAACATGTGGCTTTACAGATTCAGAACATTGATGGTTTTCTAAGCTCTGATTTCCCACTTCAGTTAGTAACATAACTGAGCCCCTCTGCCCAATTCTCTCATTCCTGATACTGCATCTAAACTCTCCCCCCATCTCAGCTTCTCAGCCTCTGATACAGTAAATAAAATGCCACCATGCCAATCAATAATCTCATAGACTCATAGACTCTAAGGTCAGAAGGGACCAATATGATCATCTAGTCTGACCTCCTGCACAATGCAGGCCACAGAATCTCACCCACCCACTCCTGTAACAAACCCCTAACCTATGTCTGAGTTACTGAAGTCCTCAAATCACTTGCAACCCCTCCCAGCTTGGCACTGTCCACAAACTTTATAAATGCACTCTCCACCGTTATCAAAATCATTCCCGAAGACACTGAATAGAACCAAAACCAGAACCAATCCCCGTGGTATCACACTCAACATGCCCCTCCATCCTGACTGCACCACCGATAACATTTATGATTACTCTCTGGGAACGGTTTTCCGACTAGTTATTCACCCACCCCATAGTAGTCTTCCTCACCTTCCCACCACGGCACTAACTCATCTCACCTCTGCGTATGGCTGCCTTGAGCTTCATGTTTAGCTACTTGTTGTTTTCACTCCACTTGGCTAGGCTCATAAAGAATCTTCCTCATCCATTTGGAAGTCATGGAGTTTTCACGTACACCGGCTCCCTGGAGTGGATTGATTGAAACCATCTCTTTGTCAGAAGCCAGATGATCTCAACCTGCAGGTCTTCCCAGGCCTGTGATCTGTTCCTGAGGGATCCACCTGGAGTTCCATAAATCCTTTGCTATCACTGTAAGGAAAACAGTGGGGAAGGGAATTAGTGGTTAGTGCAGACCATTGCTCAGTTCAATCTCAGATTCTATTCTTCACTTATAAAATAGGGATAATACATATTCACTTTACCAGGATGCTGAGAAGCTTTGTTAAGCAACATTTTTAATATACTAGCTGTCAAATCATCTTCTTTCCAGTCTGAGTGGGTGGGACCAATTGCTAACACCTGTTGTCAACTCTGGGTCCAAGGTGATACAGAACGGCAAACTCATTATTTCTGCCCCTGTCCGAGGTTTGGTTTTGAACTATCCATGTTACTTATATGGCCCCTTATTACCAAGATGCATGAGCCCATTACAATCTTTAATATATTGATCCTCACAGGTAAAGCAGGGCTATCGTCCAATTTAATAGATGGGGAAACTCAGTCACAAAGCAGCTACGTGACTTAGTTAAGGTCATATACAAAGACTGTGACAAAGCAGGGACTTGAACCCCAAATTCCTAAGTCCTAACTAGCCCCCGGACCACTGGACGTTCCTACATCCCTAGCAGCTCTGTAGCTGGTCCCACAGAATCTAGAAAAGAAAACCAACAACTTGTATTGGGGCAGGTGAATTTGGTTTATTAGTAACCAAACTTTGACAAAATATCCACAGACTATTAACAGTGGTATTTTCTGATATATCTATTAGCACTGGTTGAAAAAAGGAGGAAAATATGTTATTTTCTCCCCACCCCCCCCCATTATATTTCCCCTTTTTTTTTTTAATCTGGACAATCAACATTTGAAATTTTTTGAATTTCAACATTTGAAAAATGTTGACCAGCTCTGAAGTTGGTGAAAAAACCAAGGTGTGAAGGGTGGGTGGAAATATTCTGAAAATGTCGTCCAAATTTTTCCCTTTTTTCAAATGTTGACATTTCTAAATGTCAACATTTTGACATTCAAATAATTTCAACCACCTCTGATAGGTGTACTCTTGGTTTCTAACTACCTCTGTCATGCTTTAGGGCTGAGTTTAGAAGGTATTTTGCTGAATCTGGGTTGCGTGACCTTGACTAGAAGCTTAGTTACTTATGTCTAGTCATGGGACCAGAAGACATGTTAGGTTAATGCTATTTTCTCAGGGGTCCAAAATATACCACTTCCTCTTCAACACACTGTATAAATCATCATTAGCAATGGTAAAACTCAGGGAAGAGTGGAAAGGATAGACAGAAAGTACAGGTTGCCTGGATCGATATTCAAACATGCTCACATTTTGTATATATGTATCCCTAAATTTTGTTACAGCTGCCAAAAACATAGGCAGGGGATGGAGATTAGGAACCTTCATTCTGATCTCACTTATAGTGTTTCTAAATCACTGTAATTTTCCCCGATCATGTGCTATTCTCCTGCAGAGTAAGCAAGATCTGAATCAGGGCCTGTGCAGGAATAGAACCTGTAACTTTGAGTTACGGGTGGTTTTGAGCCAGGACTGGCAACAGATGTCAGTAACTGGTCCTCTTCCTGTCACCCTCAATAGATAATAATTTGGTTTCTAGGATAGAATGGGTCAGATCATTTTCAGCACCCTTCTACGGAAACCTCCTTCACCCAGGGGCCTTGCATGCTTTCTGTAGTAGGTATTGATAGATTTGGTTTTATCCACACTAGTGGCCAATCTGTTTTCAATCCTGGTCGGGGGTGGGAACCCATTTTTGAAAACCATTAATAACAACAGGTCGCTTTTCAAGTATGGACAGTCTCTTAGGTCAGCACCGATAGGATTAGTTCCTCGCAGTTGCAAAGCTATTCCACTTTGTGGGGGGGGTGTCAGTATTATTAATGTTTTCTGGGCCTTTCGTGCTTTTGCAGCTCTCTCTTTCATCGGCTCTGCAAGGAATATCTGTAGGCAGAGAAAAAGCACATGAAAGGAAGGACACCATTATCAGTCACCTTCCTCTGTGAGCCCCCCTTAGGTGGCCTTTGCAAAGTCTCTGGAGTCCTTGGCAATGTATCAGATCAGAGGGAATATAAAAAGATTGACTTAATTTTACCATGTTGTTGTATAATACAAACACTTTGCTTTTCAGTGTTGTGTTTCTTCTTTGCTTCTTCATTCACCTCATGTACACACCCAGGTCTCCCAGCTCGGCAGAGGCAGTGCATTTTGGGTCAGCTATAGTCAGTGCAAAAAAGGTGGAGCTACTGGGAAAAGTCATGTTATATTTTCCAGCCTCCAGATACAAACCTCTCTCTAGATAACATCTAGATAAGCAGGGTGGTCCAATGGCTAGTGTACCGGGTTGGGACTTGGTGGCCTTGTGGTGTGACCTTGGGCATGAGATTTCTCTCCCCCTTCTTGTCTATTTGCACTATAAATTCTTTGAGGCAGGGACTGTTTCTTCTTATGGGTTTGTACAGAACCTAGCTCACCGGGGCCCCAATCTCATTTGAGCATCTAGGTGGTTATTGCAATACAAATAATTAGCAATAACAATGTAGGCGTAAACATATGCACCTCTGTTTGACTTCCCGTACTAGTTTTATTATTACTATTATTTATTTACTTAGTGTGCTCAGCACTGACTAAAACAGCTAAATAATGTGTTGCCAAGAGCAATATCAGCCAGTATCATGGACTAGTTTGTGTGTTGGTGCTATTCTGCCATTGTTCTTTGCTGGATGAAATAATCCTGCTCACATCTTCATCATTGGTTTCTTTTATGGGGAGGGTTAGTGGAATCATCCCTTTGACTCACTGAGTAAATGCTTGGACTTTCACTGCTGGAATGAGTCCTATTCCCACATGTTGGGTGTTAGTTGGTGACCTGTGGTTATGACTGTGGCAGACTCACATGCCAACTGTTGGATTTAAATGCACGTGACCCTCTCCTGCTCCCTCCACATGCAGGTTCTCCACTGTGACCTTGTATCATCATATCTGCCTTCCGGAGAACAGTGTTACACCAAGAGAAACAGCCCCGAGGAGACCCACCAAAAGGATGTTGTGTAGTCAGCAGTCTCTTCTCATCATCCGCCGCCCCAAAGGACAGTGGATCTCTCCATCAGCTGCCCAGAAGGTGGGAGAGGATCTTCTCCCAAAATGAAAAATATTACATGCTCCCTGTCAGTCTCAGGGTTCTGGTACAGAGGCAGTTTGGAGTCTGCTTTTCTCTGGTCTTTAGTAGTAGTTTTTGAAGATGACAGTGAATCAAAAGCAGGTCAGTGGGCCAGCCGCTTGTATTTCCTTGGTAAACCATAAACAGCCGGAGGGCTATGGGTGGTACTCTTGGAGAATTCCTGTAGCCTGCCAACTTTCCTTTCTTGCAACACGTAACAACTCCTCTGGTCTCCCACCAAGTCAGATGCCAGCTGTTGCATAGGGGCAGAAATATTTCTGTATTATTTTACCTGCGTCTTCACTTTGGCAATCAGGTTTCCCTTCTATTCTAATTGCTCTCTCACGGGAGTAACCCAGCACTGAAATGATGTTCCTCAAACTCTGAGGAGACTGTCCATTCTACCTGTTGATTGCTGACTTCAAGCATTTTCGATGAAGTCCCTATAATACTTGAAGGTCCCAATCCTGCAAATGCCTGAATGCCTCCTGTGAACCGCTGATATCCCTCCACACCCACAGGCTGCAATGGAAAGGAGCAGGTGCTATGACATTTATAAGGTCTATACAAAATAACCCTAATGAGGTGGTGGTGCAACATCTGCAGGGCTCGTGAGCTGTGCTTTAATTCAGTCGCCCAGCATCACAATCTCTGTGATATGGCAGTATCCTGCACCCCTTCTAAAGACAATCCTTGGCTATCAGTTTATGAATAGGATCCAAGCACCAGCTTGGGGATTAATGTTCTAATTATGACACATCACCAGCCAGAAGAAACAATGCCTCTGGGATCCTGCGTATTAATCATCCATGGCTGCCAGTCAAAATGAGAAACCTTCCCTGAGGGGTGCTGACAGCTGCTAATGAGATAAGGAAATACTGTGCAAGCACAGCCATTAACACTGCCAGCCGGAAAGCAGGGGATCCACGGCTTTGGCAGATGGATCTCAGCCTCTGACATTCCTCTGCTAGATGAGCATCCGGGAATACACAAGAGCCCCATTCAGGCAGGAAATGGGATCTACTGCCAACGATTTCCTGATGTGCTGATTGCTGCAGGCGTGGAAGGAAGGCTTTGGTTAAGCAGTGCACTGCTAAACAGTTCCCACTTGCTCCAGCTCAGAATGACTGTAGCAGTCTAGGGCTTGGGAAGACTTTGATGGGGCTGGCAGGAGAGGCAACGAAGGCTGAGGAGTCCAGAGGAGAGCTTTAAGGGTTATGCTTTCTATTCCTCTCTGAACGTAGACATGCCTAGATTGGGCTTCTCACAGTAAATATTTTCAAGAAGCGAACTCTGTCTATCTGTCCATCCTGGACTCATCACCCAAGTCATACCAGTCTACATACAAGTCACCCAAGAAGGTATGTTTTGGTTATCCATGAGCAATCTCAAATCCTTTCACAGTTATGTCAGCATTTTTGACCCAGCACTCAAACACCAGCCTCTGTGCACAGAGCCCCCAATAGTTACTGCCCTCCTGGGGTTGCCTGACTTTGCACTCACTGGACCTCCCTGCACCTATATATCCTCTATGCTTCTAAGAGGGTCTGGTGGGAGATGAGTCCCCGGAGTTTGGCATCAGTGTTTTCACCAGAACCTCAGGTACTGACAGCTTTAAATTCCACCCAGAATTCTTAAATTCTTCCTAGGGAGAGCACCTTCCCCCTCCATCTTTATGTTCCTTCCCCTGCTAGTGTCACCCACATTTTGGATGATGCTGGCTTGCTACGCACCCCCTACCTCAGCAGTGGGGAGGCCACTTCTACAACCTCCTGACCTTGAAAGTACTGTCACAATGAGCTGTAGAGCCTAGAGCTGTAGGAGGTAGTAATAAATGAGGGATGAACCTCACCCATGGTGAGAGTGGCCAGGGTTGAAGAAGAGCAGGCCTTGGGTATATTGTAGGCATAAGCTGTGGATCAGCCAGTGTGTATATCAGTATTGTTATCTATTTGGTTGGAATCAGCACACTCCCTTTCTAAATTGACAAGTGGCCTCTCTCCCCTTCTGCAAGGCCCCAACTGACCTCAGTACTGAATGAGTCCCCATCTCATCCCTCTCACATGCTCTATCCATCTATTATTTCCAGACACAAATGGGCCATATAGTGAATTAGAGGCTCCAAGAAAAGAGAAACTTGCTGCATCAGTCAAATTCCTGTACTTTTCTTTCTCTCCTTTCTCGCCGGGCAGGCATCCATGTATTCTGGTAGCTCAAGAGGAGAAAGAAATGAAGAAACAGAAAAATACGAGGGAGAGGAAAAGGAGAAGAAAGCAATGACAGTAAATATAAAAAGACAGAAGAGGACAAGACATTTGTGGAGGTGGGGGAAAGGGGGAAGCGTGACAGGGAGACTGGAGGGGAAGGTGGGGAGAGGAGGTGACGAGAGAAAGCAACA
This sequence comes from Mauremys reevesii, assembly GCF_016161935.1. NCBI lineage: Eukaryota > Metazoa > Chordata > Testudines > Geoemydidae > Mauremys > Mauremys reevesii. Next base: position 9,727,065 of record NC_052641.1, on the reverse strand, counting down.
CATAGTCTTTGGCTGGGATACCTACCCTAGATTTAGATTTCACTATAAAAAGACCGAATCAATGGCTGGCCGTGAGCCTCAGGTTGGCAACCTCTCCAGTTCTGATCTCATGTCCTGCATCTGTCAGCAGTTTTCTGAGAGGAACCGTTAGGAATCAGAATGTTTAACAGTTTGTCTTGGCCACTTGAAATCCTACCACTCCTGTCGGCTACTGAAAAAAAAAAGGGGGGTGCGTGAGGGGGAGGCGAGGGGAGGGAAGGGGAGAAAGAAGCATTAAGGGAAAACAAAATGGTGCTTGTTAGATTTAATGTGTGCTCCCCTCTACCCCCGTTTCCCCTTGCTTATATGCCACCTCAATGGAGGTGATATATAGATGCCGGTTTAGCCTCTCTGCCATGTGTTCTAACATCACTGGTGCTATCAAAGAGCAGAGCCCCTGCGTGGCTGGAAATTCCTCATGAGAAGGCTCCAAAAGTCCCTGAGGCGGAACCTGCCCAGTAGCACCACAGGCGCTGAGATTTATAGCACTCTGTGAAGCCAATTGTTCCTCATGCTCCCTGCGTAGGACCAGTTCTGGGTTTCCTGCAAATAAATCAAACAGAAAGAAATCGTGGTTACCAGAAAAGGCTTGGTCACAAAGCTGCCACGGGAGGATTTATTTCATCTGCCCTTGTACCAAAATTGCTAAACAGCCAACAACAAGGGGAGAAAAAAAAACCACCCACATTTCTCAGAGCATCTCGCCAAGTCTGGTCCTGTGCTATGTTTTCAGGTTAGCCCCAGGATGGGCAAACTGGAGTGGTAATAAAATAGCTTTGAATAATGGCTCTCAGGGGCTGGCTCTGCTTTCACACCGGTAGTACATTGGTATAACAGCATCGATGCCAATACCGCAAATCACTGTGTGATGACTGGCCTCATGAACATCACACCAGGGACTGAACTAGGGACCTGCAAATGTAAAAGCATCACCTGCTACCGCTTGGGCTAAAGAGTTAGTCCTTTAAAGCTGCGGGCTGGAACATATCATATCCTCTGTGGATGGGGACTCGTAACACATGCTCACCCAGGGGTTACAATTGCAGGGGCTGTGAGGGGGGCTTGAAGGCCGTACCTTCACTATTGAAAGCATACATTTACCAGGCTAAGTGCTAGTCTTCCAGAATACTTCCTGAGGTACCACTAGTAGCAGATTGTTAGCAGCTAATGTGCACCAGCTGGTCAAGGTAGCTAACGACTCATGCTCCCAGAGTGGGTTACGTTAACAGAATCAAGCCCCCAGATCTTTCTTACACAACAGCAGCCTGGAGCCCAGTTCAACACTACTACTTTGTAGCACCACCACTGAAGACTTTGGGGGAAGTTCAGATCCAGGTGTGAACTTTTCCCTACTTATATAAAGGATGAAACCAAAGTAGCCTGAAGTTTAATGTCTGAACTCTGTGGCTTGGGTCACTTCTGCCATTTAGACGACCTAATGGTGGCTTAAGGTTAGTTTGGCTAGTTGTTTCGGCTGGGCTAGGTTGTGATGATTCATCTGGGTCCCAAGCCTACTTCTACAACTACCGAAAAACTTCCAGTAGGCCATAGCTCCCTGCCACCCCAAATCTGGAATTAGGTACTTCCGCAGATCCAGGTAGCCAAAACAGCAGCTGTTGCCAAGACCTCTGAGGCAGATTAAGGAGCTCCATCAATTTACCCCTCATCAGCCATAACATCTCTTCCAGACCCTCAGCTTCCTCAAGCCCATTGCTTTATCTTTCTATAGCTTCGCTCTAGTCCTCTGGATCCCCCTAGTTTTGAAGATACAAAGCAGGGTCTCTCTGGTGAGCCCTAGGTTTTGCTTCTGTTTAATTGGTTGAGCTTTGAGGTATGATAGTCGGGTGGGGGGGGTTGATATGTCCCATGCAGCACAGGATGCTGGGGCATGTGAAATTCCAAAGTCACTGTACCCATTATTTAATAAACAAGCAGCCAGATCTTCGCAGGTAACAGGAAGGCCAATATGGGATGGGTTCCATAGCCAGTGTTTTGCTAGAAGTGCAAGTTGGGGTCCAAGACTGGGAGAAAGTACTGAAGAGGGAAGGAAATGGAGCTCCATGAGGAGACCACTCACTCTTGTATCCTTAACTAACCCCTCCCCAAAGCCTCTTTTAGCGTGTGGCTTCAGTCTGGGCATCAGTGGAATTTGGGGACAGCTCAAGTGACCGGAGTGGAGTTGTAATAATGAGGGATATAGCTGAAGCACAGAATATGGATCAGGGTTCAGGTCAGGATTTCAAGATTGCCTTCGCCAGAGAGCTAGAGCATTTGGTCTGGAGTTTAAGTTCAGGCCTCTGAAGACCATTTTATCCCCAGGCCACAAAGGACCCACTGCCACCCCCAGTTTTATTTTTTCTTAATTTTGTTTCTAACATACACAAAACACAAACACTGTTCCTCAGCCCGCCCTGAGCTACAGCTCTAGGGGATTGCCCCCTTTTGTCACGCACAGTCTCTCCTGCCTCAGGGCCTCCCGCAAGATTCTTTCCTCTGAGGGGCGTCAAACAGCCTCTCCCAAACCACTACCCCCGTCTTCCTTATGGACAGCCCAGTTCTCAGTAGGGAAGACCTGTTCTTCCCCCTGCCCCCTCCCACCTTCCACTGCACCTGATCAGTGAAAACACCTGGCTGGCCCCAAACATCCTGCTCCAGCGCCTATCTCTAGGAATAGAGTGGCAGGTTCTGCAAGCACTGGCTTATGTTAGCCACTGTTTATCTCAGTGGTACTCTGTGTGAGATAAGAGCAATAGGAGCAGATACATTGTTCCTGGGATCTTCATTGGCTCAGTGACTTGGAAAAGCACATGTGCATCTACCAAAGAGACTGGAGATCGCCTTTGCAGGTTCCAAACTGCCATAAAGGACCCAAGCCTAGAATCCAGAGAGTGTCCCTTTAAATCTCATGTGTATATGAGTGCCATTGTCAAGCAGGCATCTGGACTACATTGCACATTAACGGGGGAGAGAAAGAAAGACCCAGGGGAGATATTTCTTCCAGCTTGTGCTTATTTCACAGTGACTGAAACCCTTCCAAGCAGAGAATTCTTAATACATTTTTCAGATCTCTTGGACTCATGAATCATGTGCAAGCACAATGTGACTTGCATCTTTTGGAGACCAGCTCTTTGGAGCCCAGATTCCAAAATTTCAATAACATAGCGCCACACTATTTAGTTTTATATAATACCTTTCACCCTGGAGGTACCAAAAAATGCTTTACAATGCAATTTATTAGACACCAGTGGAGTAATGACTGTATAAGGTTAACGAGGAGGATTTTAAGCACTCAGCACATTCTTGGCCATTAGAACCTGTGTTACCAACACATGAGACTTAACCAAAAATCTGGGTCTGAATACATTTTGGAGAAATGTGGATCCAGAGCCAAATTCAAATTTAAATACTGTGGCTAACTCTTATCTTGAATCACAACACCAGATCTGGGACTTTATGTGCCAGCATAGATAGATAGATTAGATAAGAACATCCCTGGATTTTGGACACATTTGGATTCACATATAGATTTGGACCTGAATTTTATTACTTGCATGTACCTCTAGTTTTATTGTTACTACATTTTACCTGTAAACCTATAACTCTTTAATCACAAAATAAATCTTTTTTTCAGTGAGAGAAGGGAGCTTTGCCAGCACACCTGTGCTCTGATCCACTCTTTTAGAAAGAGCTGGGGGATCTTCACCTCCATCTGCACAGCCACCTTGACAGAGACAGACCTCCACTGAACATCTAATAAAAAAGATGGCACCTTCAGCAGCACATCAACTCCCTTAGTTCCTTTGCTGAAAGCTTAGTATTGGGTATGCATCCAAGCTACCCCCTTCTTGCCTGAAAGGGACAGTGCTACCAATAAAAAGTACATTGTACATGCTTTGTAAACTATAAAGAAGAGGGATAATGGAAATTAAATACATTATAGCAGCTTGGCTTTCTATCCAGGAATGTTTCAAATTCAGATATGTCTGGACATCCATAGAGTAGCTACATAGTGCAGGCACTTCTTAGTATCAAGGCCAACAACTTTCACATTCATTTGATGTGTCCAGGTTCTTTGGCTGCCTTAACTGGCTCAGAAATGCCTGATTAATGTTGCCCTATTATTCTTCATTTTCATGGGAGTGTCTGAAATCCCTGGATCTGATTTGTGCTGGATCAAAATGTACTGAATTTACATATGAGAATCTCTTTTTGTGGTGTTTGCAGCCTAAGTGGATACAAGATGTGCAGGAAATCATAGAAAAATCCTGAACTTGTGAGCTTCCCTGCCTGATTGTCCACACCCAAGGAGACTGGACCCTTTGGAAAAGGTATGTGTCAACATAAAACTTGTTTCTCCAAATGGAACTTTGGAACTTTCTGGGGTCCATCCACCACTAGCCATTGTGCCACAATTTCAACTGGTGCAAATTGGCCTAGTTCCATTGAAATCAATGAAACAACATTGATTTACGTTGAGGATCTGGCCTGTCCTATCTTTCCTGTACAATATCTCATAAAACTCCATAAACAGTTTGAATATACAAAAATGTTAACTTCCTGCCCTCTCTGTTGAAAGCCTGCAGTACCTGAAGAGGCACTCCACAGAGTTTACAGTTTCTTCTGATAAATAAGCCTCTCTCTCTCTCTTTCGAGTTTGTGTGTGTTTGATGCTTCCCAGCAACCTATCTCTGCAATCAGCTCAGAGAAGAACATATCTGGATAATACCGTCATGTTTGCCAAAGCAAAACAACTAATTCAAAACAGGAGATAAATTAATTCACTCTGAAGGTTTTAGTATTTTTCCCCTTAACACTTTGAGATTTAGCAATATGTGCATGTGTATTCTGCAGTTCCAACCAGTTAGAATTCGATGCCTGAAGAAACCGAGCAATTTATTTGGGATTTCTTTACCTTCCCTTTGAACCACTTAATGCAAATTTTGCAATGAAGCAAATATCCCTCTAGTTACCTCAATCCCAAATAGCGAATATATAGAATAGCAAGAAATCTAAAGCCCTGAACTGGAACCAAATGGAGATAAAGATGATTTTGTACAGCATGTGCCAAGCCAGAATGAAATTCAGGAAAAGCAGGTGTCTCTCTATCTGTGACTACGAGGGTAAACAACACCAGTGCTCTGCCAGGACAGAGAGAGAGTGCTCTGTATTGCTGGAAGTGACATCTTTTAGGAGCTGAACTTTTGACTTCCCCATGATCACTAAGGCTGGGCTTTTCAAAGGAGCCCCAGGGAACTGGATCCCTAAATTCCATTGAAATTCAGAGACTGGGATGTCCTGGCCAAATTCTGATTGGGTATTTACATTCTGTCTAAGATACCCATTCAGTTCCAGCTAGATAAGGTGTGCCCCTCAGTTCCTGTCCTGAACTGTTGTGTGGTGTCATATGCTGTTTAAAGGCCGCCATCTTCCACACCAGGGGCACCTGCATTTCAGTGAAGGGTTCCTCATGTAATTTGTCAGTCAGTTTTTAAAATGAGTCAAGTACATAAGGATCTGTGGATGACAGGACTGAGATATGTCTGCCCACTTCAGGTCTGTTCCAGAATGGGAATTTTAACCTGTGTTTTCCATATCCCAGGCAGGAGCCCTAACCACTGGGCTGAAGGTCACAGGGAGCAAAGTACGACTCTGTCACTGCTAGGGAAGGGTGCTGGACCAACAGTCCTGGAAACAGGAGATGTATTCATCCACAGTCCACATACCCCTGTGGCAGTGCCATTGCACTGTTTCTCAGCACTGCCTTGATAGCAAGCCTCAACCATGGCCTAAAGGGGCCACTTCCGGAACTGAGAGGGAGTTCAATCCACAGGCTAGTTCAAACTGGGACGAACAATCTTGTCAAGCAATTCCAATAGCGATGGTGGGTTCTGAGGCAATTTGACTGCTCTGTGTCAGAGGGTGTCTGGCCCTTTAAAGAGAGATAGGTCTGAACCCACCTGTGACTCAGCTGCTTTACCACCCAAAGCGAAGAGAAGGAATTAAGTCCAGTGACAGATGGTCCTGTGACTAAGCCAGGTCTGGGGAGGGTAAAAACACACAGGCTGGTGGACAGCTACAACCTGGAGTTGGGAGAAGACAGTGTGGGTGGCAGCAATTTGTCCAGCTGCTCAGACACCAGGAACAGATAGTCCCACAGGGCAGAGGGGCTGGGCCCTACCTGAGACTGCAGTGAAGAAGGCTCCCTCCAGGAGCAGGAACGTATGTGAATCTGCACAGCCAGGGGGTAGGATTGTGTCTCCATTTGGTGAGGAGTAATGGTGGGGTACTGCCGTCTGCGTGGAGGAAGCTCTATTTGGACTTAATGAAGTAGAAACCCAGAAAGGGAATTTTGTCTTAGACAAAGTTTTTAAGGGGCCCTGAGCAGAAGTGGAAACTGAGGCAGGGTGCTACCGAGCCACCACAGGCTGCAAGGAGGTGGTTGGGTGGTGGTGAACTAGTTTCGGTGACCTGGCTCCAGTCAGACCTATCACATCTTTCATGAAAGATACGCCAGGATTTATGAGCGGAATGAGTTATCTCCCCTAAAGGGCTTTTCCTAAATCCTCACACAACTTGCTTATGTCAGAGATGCTTTCAACCTACTTTTCAAGGTGCCTGAGTTGTGTTTGTGTTCTTATCTAGGTGAAAATCCTGCCCCACCCCACCTCTTTCTTCTGTGGCAGAAACCACCTTTGAAAACCAATCTGCTACCCAAATGGGAACTCTGATGCCAGATCCTCAGCTGGTGTAAATTAACATAAATGCATTGACTGTACTGGACATACATTGACTTACACCAGCTGAGGATCTGGCCCCGTTGCCTTTAATGGAGTTACAGTGATTTCTACCAGCTGAGGAGGTGGCCTTCTATCTAATGATATTCCCAAAGAAGAGGCAAGCCAAGGTTTTATTTGATGCACAAAGCCAGGTGGCATGATGGAGTCATCACTCCCAATGTGTAGGAAATGCTTCTGCATTAGGAGCAGGGGTTGATTTATCTCCTGCAAAACCACCCATTCCAAGAGCTCCTTAATTAAGTGTGATAAGATTGGAAACAATTTCTTTTTCTGCCTAGCTGTGGATGGTGGGAGCACCGTCTTTAGTTCAGGGGAAAAAACTGAGGTTAGAGGAATGCCTGTAGCTTCTCCATGAAGGCATCTGCTATGAGATCAGAGCAGACCTCAGATCCACAGATAATGAAGTTAAACAAAGCCCCTTCTCTTTCCTGCTGGAGCAGGTGGGGGCCCCCTGAGAAAATCCATATAGGAATGAGGCAGAGGAAAAGGCAAGCTCTGTATTCTTTTGTGGTTTGCTTGCTTTCTGAGGTACGTAGTGGCGGAGTCATGAGATATGGGATGTGGTTTACATTATCTGTCGACACTGCTGCATAACGATGATATAAACAGTGGCAGGGGAAATTGCATCCATTTCTACAAAACTTAGACTCCAGGCTGGCTTAGTGTGCAGTGCTTTTGTAGCAAGAGTCGGATGAGGAATGTGCATTCCTTCGGGCTTTTCCTTTTATTTGATTTCCCTTTTGCCATGTAAGAAAGTGGGGCTTTATCCTGCAAAGGGGATGGGAACCCCCATTCCCCTTCAAGTCAGCAGCCGCGGAGAGTGCTCAGAAGCTTTTGAGATTGGCGGCTAAAGGGTAAGCCGGATTCTCTTGAAATCAGGGGCATGAAAGGATCAAATCCTAAAGACCTGCTTCACCTTTGCCCTACAGCTCATGGAGCCATTTACAGCTGTGCAAAGTGGGAGAAAAACATTGCTATTCAGAGGGGCAGATTTATCCCTGCACAAGTGCCAGTGCAAAAACAGCAGAGAAATAGCTTTGTGCCTCCCCTACTGAGGGGCTTCAGGAGCCAGTGAAGCTCCCAGCACAGGTCATAGCAACCCTAAGTGGTGCCTTGAGTTGTGTCCCTGCTTCAGTTGCCCCTATGGAGTTTTGTATTGGTGCAGAAGTGCTGGGGCACAGGGCCTCTCTGGCCACATCTGCATTCCATCCCTGGCCAGCAGGGTCAGAGCCCCAGCTGGTGTAAATCAAGGTCTATTCATTGATCTCAATCTACTCTAATTGAGGCTCTGGCCCTTAGTGTCTATAATAATGCAGCACTACTGCCCTTTAGCCCTGCTACTATTTCCAAGGTATCCTGGAAGATTTGATTCCCTCTTGGGTGGGGTGAGTTGCTACTTGACTGACAACCTTTGAATGTGAAGTTGCCTATTTAGGCATACAACAGGTACAACACAAGAGCAGTGCAAGCTTTGCCCCGCCGCCCCAGAGGGGGACGAGCCCCCCCCCTGACGCCAAAGAGGGTGGATCTAGGGGAGCTTGCGCCCACTCCCCAGAGGTCAGGGCGCAGGACAGAAAGTACAAAAGCCCAACTCCAGAGCTCATTAGAGGCCCGGCCGCTGGAGAAGCCAGACGCCTGTGGCCTAGCTCCTGGTGGAGAGACTCCTGCAGTCTGTGATTGACCCGAGGACTAGCCAGACCCCGGAGAAGCTGCTAAGCCTGCCTGTGGCAAGTTACCCAGAGGAGCTGCCAAGCCTGCCACTCGCTGGGTACCCTGAGGAGCCCACGGTGCTTGATTCCCTGGAGGACACCGTCCAGATGCAGGTACCTCTAAAGGGGGAGGTAGGAAGTAGCCAGGGGGCAGTCGACCCTAGTCTGGCTGCAGCACACCCAGAGCCGATGTCAGTGTGTTGCGGCCAGGATCCCCACTGACGCAGCAGTGGGTCATCTACCGCTGCTAGGGCCCCGGGCTGGGACACATTGGAGTGGGTGGGCCTGCCTCCCCCCTGCCACCCAATGTGTGGGTGACAGTCTCCCCCTCTCCCCAGGCCCTTCGAAGCCAGGGCCTGGGCCTCCTGAACTCATTTGTTTGCTGAGCCCCTGCCTGAGGGCCTAAGCCAGAGACTCTCGACTGCCCCGCCCTGAACTAGGGCCTGGGTCTGCAGAATAGAACTGTTGGTTGGCCTCTACCATTGCCGCTGCGTGAAACCCCGTGGCCAGGCTAGTTCCCCCAAAATAACGAGCATTCTGGTTCCCTTCCCAAATGCCTCCTCGTTGTTCAAATTCCCCACAGTCCCAGTCAAGAAGTCCCATTCCATCATGACCTCTCTCCTAGTTGCCAAATGTGTCAGTTAAATGTTTCCTCCATTCCTCCTCCCCTTCAGATGCCTTTCCCTCTTCTTCTCCACCCTCCCAACATACACCCTCCATCCAACTCCCTCTTCTATTCCTGTTTCTACCAGACCCTGTCCAAACTACTGGTTCCCTCCTTCACCCCAATTCCAGGCTCCATTGCCAAATGCAAGAGAAACGGTAGGACACCCGCTCCTCCTGCTGAATATGCAGCTCAGCTTGATGTACCTCCCAGATGTCAGGACAACACAAATCCCTGGTGAGTGGTTGCCAGTCCAAACCTTCTCCCAGCATTCAGACTGCTCAGTTTCCAGGTGAGATCCACCTAGGGATGACTGAGCAGTCTAAGAGTTACACTGGCACAGGAAAGGAGGACGTACTCTCCCCATATCCAAGCATCCTCCTCTCTGAGGCTAGGCCAGCCCTAACATACAACAGCATTTCATGGAAGCAGGGTACAGTGCAGGGCAACAAATGTCCTCTGACACGTTAAAATCACTGAGCCTGTAATTAAAGAAAATCACCAGCACTCAGCCGGTAACTAGGAAAACAACTCAAAAATCCACGGCTTAATTAGAATCAGGTGGGGGCATTTTGATCTATTAACATGTTCTTGGGGGAGGCAGGGGATAGAGAAAGATGCTCTCTGGTTACATTGACAACTACAGTCGTGCTCTTGGCTGGCGAGTTGTCCACACTGAGATGTCTAGTGGTGGTAAGGAAATGTGACTGCTGGCTGTTTGTTGGGGAAAACATGCTGTAGGGAAAGGTACTGTAGCTCTGACTGTGGAGGAGATCACAGCTCAGCCCAGGAGAAGGCATTGTTGGGAAACTCTCAGTTCCTAGAGCAGGAGTAGGCAACCTATGGCATATGTGCCTAAGGCGACACGCAAGCCGATTTTCAGTGGCACTCACACTGCCCGGGTCCTGGCCACAGGTCCGGGGGGCTCTGCATTTTAATGTAATTTTAAATGAAGCTTCTTAAACATTTTAAAAACTTTATTTACTTTACATACAACAAGAGTTTAGTTATATATTATAGACTTATAGAAGGAGACCTTCTAAAAATATTAAAATGTATTACTGGCGTGTGAAACCTTAAACTAGAGTGAATAAATGAAGACTCAGCACTGCATTTCTGAAAGGTTGCTGACCCCTGTCCTAGAGTCTCAATTTTCCCAGCAGGAGTTGCTGTAGGAACACTACAGGAGCACGGGCTGTGGAAGCTCTCAGTTACTCCTCTCCCAGCCCCTGCCAGTAGAAGTCAGTGTAGGGAAAGGTTCAGGAGCTCTGGCTCACAGCTGTCACTGTCTCAATTTGTCCCAACAGGAATTTCTCTAATCCGAGGTTCTCAAACTAGGGGGCTGGGGGATGCAGAATGTATTCTAGGTGGGTGTGAGAAGCTTTAGGGGGAAAAATATTTTATCCACAGCAATGAATAACTAGCAAAGCTGATTCCTCCAGACATATCAGGTCCCCGGGGGGAGCTGTGCATTTCAGCTACGCTTGCATAGCAATATACAAAGTTGTTGCCATCCGTACGTTAATCCATTTTGCTACAACGCAGTCTGCACATTTAATTGCAATCATTGACCACAATCACAGTTTTGCTTTTGCTCTTATTACAATGGACCTTTGGCTCATTCATGTAACAGAAAAAAAAACCCCAATTCCAGTGAAAAACAAAGCCAAAACTGATTCAAGTGAAGCATAGCCACCACACACACACACACACACACACACACACACACACACACACACACACACACACACACACACACACACACACACACACACAGTTGGGGGGGATGTAAACTACTACAGACACAAAGAAGGGGGGCACGATCAAGTAAGTTTGAGAATCACTGCTCTAAATAAAGATATACAGCACCTAGCACTTTGGCACTGAAGGAGCTCAAAGCTACGGTATTCCCAACAGGACTGGCTGCAGAGAATGGTATTGGGGGACTAGCTAAAGGGAAGTTTACACTTCTGCTTCTCCTGGCAGGATCCTCTGAAGAGAACAGCAGAAGAAGAGATGCCTGTAAAAAGCCCAGAATGGACTAAAGGAGTGGGGAAAAAAATCTTACTGTAAAACAGAATAGCAAGGGCGGGGGGAGGGATGAAATTAAACTTAAAAAAATGTGCAAGTCAATGAGGGAATTCACTTCTATAAACAGAAAGAAACAGATGTCAGTGAGTCACCACTCACTCAAAAAAATAATCCATTTGCCTTTCTTTGAGTCATTGGCATATCCTGCTGCAGCAAGACTGACCTGGTGACACAACCCCTTTTTAACAATCTATTACTCATTCAGGATGTCATCCAGCAATTTAAAGGTTCAGCAAAGAGCTGAAAAATATGACATCATCTCGTCTGCACTCTTCCCAACCTGGAATGCATGCTGGCTGGTCCGGGGAATAGCTTGTGTGTACCCGTGTATTAGGTGGGGGATATGCTGGGACGATATGGAAGGCATCAAGCTCACAACCTGAGTGATTCCCTTCCTGGTGGAAGGTTGTGACTTTTAATTGCGGCTGCAGGGCATTGACTCTTTATCTCAAAGGCAGAGCCCAGCAGCGCTGTTTGCCAGTCACTAACAGAAGTTGGCTGGGCTGGAAAGGTGTGAAGTTATTGTTACCCCCAGACTAAAGCACATATGCTCTGTTTTGTCTTCTGCAGTAGTTCTCAAGAAAGCCGCCAAAATACATTTCCTTGTGGTATGCAAACAGGAATGCAGGAATGTTCTGGGGTCCAGCTGTGGAGAGACCCCGGGATGACATAATGGGAGAGAAGAGAAGCATTAGCACATGGCCAGGTGAGGCTCGACAAATTGCTTACTCCTCTGCCAGGCATGGCGCCCTGGCCTTGGGTTTGGTGCTGAGCCCTCAGCTATAGACTGAAATGCTGCATCTGTACCGCTTCTTGTAAACCATGGCCTCGTTTGACTGTTCCAGGCTTTACAGTAAGTTACGTACTGTATGTGGAACACAGAACATCGTATCCCTATGGGAGAGAATGAGCAGGCACTTAAAGAATGCAGCTAGCATGAGACATAACTTGAAGAAGCAACTTGCTTACTGAAATCACAGGCTATTTTTATAGCTATATTTCTAGGCCAGTTTCCATCAGTGTTGCTATTTGTTTGGTTGGCTGGCGACCTTCAGCCAGCTTGAGGTTCCTCTGCATGTCAGCTTTCCTGTGTGCTTGCCCCTTCCTAATGACCTGCCACCCATGACAGCCAGTCCTAGGCCTTCCATGGTGGATTTAACCCCAAAGCCATCATGATAGGGAACATTTTTCTCTTCTTAATACTTCTCTCCCTTGACTCCCTCTGAGAAATGCTTCCGTCTCCCCTGACGGGGCACTCTTTCAATAGCCTGCAAAGCTGTCCACTTTATCCTCCATGGCCCTGCTGCAGTAAGGTCAGAGAGTGGAGCAAATTCTGATTCCCTAATACAGAATCAGACAGCAGAACAAACCCGCCCATTGTCCCTGGAACTGTGAATGTCACTTCAGTGAAACTCTTTAATGCAGAGAGAGAGAGAGACATCAAGGCACAAACAGGACCACGTTCAAGTCTTGAATGTAAATCTCCATTGCCACAGCCAGCCAGCTCCTTCATGTCTCCAAAAATAGGATACAGCTAGTCTTGAAGAGACAAAATGGACTGGATTGTAATGAGAGAGAGAGTCTTTCACTGTTAGATTGCTGGTGTTTCAATCCAGCTCTGATTCCAGGGTTGCAGGATGCTGGGGCCTGAGGGCAGGTTGGAGGAAAATTCTGTTAGCAGAAATTATGCTGTGCCTGTATTTTGGATAAAGAGAGAACTTCATCCACCAGGTCTGTCATCACAACAACTCCTTCCCTCAAGCACTGGCTGGACCATGTTCCACTCAGTCTAGAGCAGCTCCCTTCTGTCAATGCCCACAGCGTTGCCTCCAACACTGATGTGGCTCCGGAACTGCAGTTCTGCATGAGGGGTGCTTATGCAGAGGACTGTGAGGGGGGGAAGAAGAGTAAACAAGAAGTGGAGATGGTTAAATAAAAGAGGGAGCAATTTCATTTCTCTACTGCACCCCTTTCAGTCATATCTGTCATATCCCTCCATCCATCCATTGATACAGCCCTCATCGCCAGAGAATCTGAGTGCCTCCCATTATTTAATAGGCAACTATGTACTACTCTCTTTTTTGATTCCCAGAGCCCAAGATGCAGCCTCGGAGGTTTTGTTGTCTTTGTTTTTTCCAGTGAATCTGTGAGATTGAGGGTTCTATGGAGGGAAATCTCCTAGGCAAAGAGATGGCCTTGGCCTTTGGTTCTGAATGCAATGAGGTTAGTGGGCTCTTCCGTCGGAAAAGGTTGGGTTGCAGTTTGATTCTAAAAGCGGACAGAGCTTTGTGACGAAGATTTTTATTAGAGACGTTTGAAAGATTTTAGACGAAACCAAAAGAAAACTCAGTGATTGCCCCTTGCTGCCCCTGGTTGCACCCTGAGTTTCAACCAGTTCTGACTCTCATTCTGTCTGAACAAGCTAACCCAGCTATGGTGTCTTTTTTCCCAAAGGCTTTCAAGGATGGAAAATGAATTGGCTTAGAAAGTTGTCGCTTAATTGTTCCACTCTACATGCTGACAAACATCAGTCGAGGCTTGTGAATGCTGTAAAACTCCAGCCAACAGTTCAGGGGAAGATGCTGGAAGGCCATAAATATTGGCTGACAAAAGAACAGAATTCAATCCAACTCATACACAGAAGACTGTGTTGTGTGATAATTCCCTGGGACTTTGTTCTGGAGGGTGACAGGCTTTGTTCTGATTACTCCATCTGTTCAGGCCCTTGGGTGCAGATGAAAACAGGCTGGGTTAGAGATCACATGCTTGCCCATTCTTTCCTTGTAGTAGAAGTGAATTACGTCTCCAAGATCCCTGGGGAATGAGGGACATGTCTGCCTAATCAATTAGCTTAGAAGGGGTTCTGTATACATGGCACAGCTAAGAAGTTACTGTGTTTATTATATTACAGTAGCACCCAGGGGACTCAATTGAGATCAGGGCTAAAGCTGAGGAAATAATTGATTTTTTTTTTTCTATTTGGTGCCCCAAAATGCACTTTTTTCAGTGAGTTTACTATTCACCGAAAAAAATTCACCTCTAGTTGGGGACACAATTGTGCTAGGGGCTGTACAAACACAAATTAAGTCACAACCCCTGCCCTGAAGAGCATCAGAGAGACAAACAAACAGGAAAGACAAAGGGAGGTGGCAAGTGAAAAAGAGTCACAGAGAGAGGAGGTAACTTCCCCAAGGTCACACAAGAACTGGTTTTCTTGTGTCAGAGCCAGGCAACTTAAAAATAGGCCATCATCCTTATTCTGCTCTCAGAAACTCTGATTTCACACAAAATTGAAGATAAAGACGTAGACCTACTTATTTCAGACAGCCTGATGCTGAGTTCCATTAAGTGGATATATGCCAACATTTTCAAAAGTAGCCACTGGTATAATACTACTATTACTACTAAAGGAATAGAACTGCTTTGCTCTTACATAAGCTATTCATTCGCATTCCTCCAACTATGTTAATAAGGAAGGCTAATATCATTATCCCCATTGTATAGATAAGGAAGAAAAAAAACTGAGGCACACAACCGTGAAGAACAGTGACCTACAGTAAGCCTTGGTCTACACAACAGAGGTAGGTCGATGTAAGGCAGCTTACATCGACCTAACTCTGTAAGTGTCTACACTCCAGTGTTGCTCCCGCTGATATAAGTTGCCCACTACACTGACATAACACCTCCACCGCCGCAAGAGGCGTAGCACTTAGGTTGGTGTTGTTAGGGTGGCGCAGTGTCAGACACTGCATTAATTACATTGCCTGTTCGCTGTCAGCCCTGTGTGGGGATCAGAGCTCTGGCTGTCAGTCCGGGGGGTGGGAAGGGGGAGAAGCAGTCCCAGCTGTGAGCCCCCCATGGGGCTGAGCTTGGGCTGTCAGCCCCAGGGCAGGACTCTAGCTGTCAGTGCCCTACAGTGACCCACATAGTTAAGTCAGGGGAAGCTCCTGGTGAGGTTGCACACCACCAACAGAGGGGGCATAGTGTGGACATGAACCACTGCACTAATTACTGCGGTGGCTGAACATTGACCTAACTTAGGTCAACTTAATTCTGTAGTGTAGACAAAGCCTTAGTCAGTGGTCAAATCAGCCGTTATAGACTCCCACTCTAGTCACCTTCCTACCAGACCACATCATCTTACAAGCTGAAACAGCAGCCACAAATTTCACCCTTCCAGGGCTCATCAGCAGACCTGGGCTTTAGTGAATTTTGATCAAAATAAAATCATAAGATATATGATAGCTAGAAAGTGGGGGGAAATCTTTCAATGTTGTTTGCATGCAAATGTGGTTGGAATACCTGGATAGCAAAGCAGCTGTCTAAACATCATACTTGCAAATTGGAAAATGTATGAGCATGTTCTCGAGAGACTGAAGTTCTCCATTACAACATTACCTCCCACACAGAAATATTGCCCTTAGGAGGATTGGATTGCAGAAGAAACTCATACTGGGACACAGAGTCCTTCACCTTTAGGCATCTGCAAAATCTTGCCCACATTGGTGTTGAGTGAAAATCCCAACTACTTGATGATGATTGTTCAGTTGCTTATTAAATGAGTAGATGGTCGAAGTTTGGTCCTTAGTGGAGAAGTCTCCATATCCTGATGGGCATCCTTGTTATGAGTTTTAGCAGAGAGGACCTAATGTCCACATTTTAAAAAAGAATGCTGAAATATTGGAGAGGGTCCAGAAAAGAGCCATAAAAGTCATTTGAGGGTTAGAGAAAATGCTGGAAAGAGCATGGCTCTTTAGCTTATCTAAAAGATTGAGAGGTGAGTTGCTTATCGTGTGGAAGAACTTTCAGAAAGAGAAAATGGAGGGTACTAAGGGGGTACTCTTTCATCCAGTGGAGAAAGGCATAAGAAAAAGCAATGGCTGAAAGCTGAAGCTAGATAAATTCAAATTAGAAATAAGCCACACATAATTAATGGTGAGGGTGATTAACCATTGGAACAAACTACCAAGGGAATGGGCAGATTCTCCATCTCTGGATCTTTTCAAATCAAGAGTGGATGCCTTTGTAGAAGACGGTCTTTGTCAAAAGTAAGCTACTGAACTTAATCCAGAGGTAATTGGGAGAAAGCTAAGGGCCACTTCTATACAGGAGGACAGATTAGATGCGTAGGGGTTCCTTCTGGCCTTAAACACTATGAAACTATGAAAAACTCAGGGTAGCATGGGGAGCAGCCTCTGCTATTTTACTGTGTAGCCTGCTTGTTCCCTGGAATCAACAGTGAATGAGTGGGGTGATCGGGAGGATACAGAGGGAGTAGCTCAAATATCCAGAGGGGTAGATCAGGGCGGGATATCAGCCCTGCAGGGGAGGGTCGAGTGTTGCAGTGACATCACAGTGGCCTTTGGCAGGTCCTCAGCCTGTTGAGTAAAGATGCTGAGGTCGCAGTGACCTCAGAGAGACCCCAACAGCAGACATGCAGGACAGGTGTAGAGGGCAGGGGACAGCTTCTGAGAGCCCCATGGCCTTGTCCCAGCAAGTCTCTTGGAGGATTTAGAGAGTCCAGGTTCACACACTTGCATGTTACAAAGGAGAGTCTTAAGAGTTTTCTTCTTCCTTGCTACTGATTTTGATAGAAATAAACCTCTCCTATTTTGAAGGTAAGAGCTTCATTGAGGATTTGGAACCTGTTCACTCTGATCCATCTCTTGCCAGCCGAGCTCTTGGCAAGGAAAACACTAGGTTAAGATGGAAGAAACATGTCCCACCTAGGATCCTGCCCCTTAGAATCACAGAAGGTGTTGGAGGATGTCCTTTCTTATTCCCTTCCCTCCCTCCATCGCTCCTTCTTATCTTCTTGCTTCTTTTTCTCTTCTCCCTGTTTCCCTCCCTCCATATGGTGGACAAAGCTGCTCTTCAGCTCTCAGTATGGGGGGGCCCTCAGCCAGAGGTGGCTCCAGACAAGTGCTCTTACTGTGATCCTCCCTCTGGTGTAGAACACCGTCCTTTGAGCCCTCTGGTGTGAATTCACGGCCTTCAGCCCCTGAGTCTCAATGCTGACTGGCCGAGCATGGGGTGGTTGTTATTATTTTTAATTAATTAATTAACAGGGAGGAGACGCCAGTCCTTGTTTTCCTCTTTTTACACCAAGCAAGTCATTCATACAAATCATTTATCTGATTAATTTTACTGTCTTCTCTCCATTAGCTGGCTGAGAGCAGTTCATCATTCTCTCGAATCTACTATTTCTTCCAAAATGCTTGTGGAATAATTTATAGGCACAATTCTTAGTGGTTCATTTGGGAGCACTTTACTGTGAGCATTGGATGTATGAAATCTGAGCTGTGTTGGGTAATTTGAAAAAAGAATGCCAGGGTCCTATTCCTCCTAGAGGTTGGGATTTTTCTTCTGTGGAAAGGCAGGACTCCTGGATCCCATTCCTTCTAGTAGCTATGGATATCTTCTTAGTTACCTAGATACTAGAGATGGACAGTCCTGTTAATTCATCTTCCTACTTAAGAAGAGTTGATCCTCCTGGATCCAAACTCCATGGTGGGGCCCCTCTCTCTGAACTGGACTGAACTGATACCTCAGATCCAAAGACTCCACACTCTGGGAATTTGTAGCTGACCTTCAATGGTCACATATGGCTTAGCACTTACAGAGTAGCTTCTTCCTGGGTAAATCTCACAGCATTTTATAATAGTGGGTAAGTATTAGATCCCTATCGTGCTCATGGGAACTGAGTCACAGAGAGGATGAGTCACTAGTCCAAGTTCCCACAAGTAAGAAATCAAACAATAGAACCACGGAGTCCTGACTCAGTCCTATGCCCCATTTGTTACACCAGATCACATTCTTTCTCAAAGCCATTGGAAATTAGGTCCTAGTTGCAATTCCCAGCTCTGAGTGGGAGTGTGGACCAGTGGTTAGTGGAGGGACCTAGAAATAATGACTCCAGGGCTCCATCCTGTCTCTGTCACTCATGTTAGTGTGACCTATGGCATCCCCTGTCCAGGCTGCAGCAGGGTTGGAGTCCCAATCCCAACTTCCCAGTTGGGTGGTTCCTTAATGTGTGTAAAGTGCTGGGAGATCGGTGATCTGGACACCGTGCTGCTGCCTAAGTGTAACTGTCCCTTGGCAATAAGACTGGCTCTTGTTTTCACAGCCATTGTCTATACCCCACCTTGCGGGCCGAGGGTGTAACACGCCAGTGCAGTACCCTCTCCAGGCCACGCTGGTATTGGAGAGCGAGGAGGAGTATGAGGGACAGGCACGCTGAACATCCGCCCCCAGCACTCCATCATCTGGAGGATGTGAGTGGCATTTAGCGTTTCCTTAGTAACTTCCCCTTTCTGTCTAGGGAGGAAAAAAATAGAGGCAGAATCTCCCACAACTCAGACTTGATTCCAGACACAGCTCCCTGGGCCTGGTTCCCTGCAGGGTCTTCTCCAGAGTCATCTCCAGTGTGCTTGGAAACATCCCAGTAATGGGGCTCCCATCTCTGCCCTTGTAGGAGACTATTCTCCAGTGAAGAATCCCTGGGGGATGGGGGGAGACTGCGAGCTGCTGAGCACCCATAACCCCCACTGAAATGAATGGGAACAGAGGCACCCTGTGCTTCATATGAATGGGACCTTCTGAATCTAAGCCTGGATTCCTGGCTTTTATTTCCTCTCTCTCCTGGAGTGGGGGTGGGGGGAGGTGGAGACTGTGGCCTGGGAGGGAGCTGTTTGACTAAACTGAAGATCTTTTTGACTGGCCCCACTACTCTAAAAGGATGAGACTCCCCTGTGGTGTCACAGGACCAGGACGGTGAGGGGGAGCTCTGAGAGCAGCCTGTCCTAGGAGCTCCTGCCTGGGCAGGAGGACTGATTTTGGGGAAGGGAGAATCCATCAACAGAAAGGGCTATTTTTCTGTGGTTATGAAAGCACTGGTGGATCACCGGGGACGCATCGCTGCCATCGGTGTTGGCTGGTCAGGGAAGGGGCATGGCCCTCACATCTTTAAGAACAGGCAGCTGTTCAGAAAGTTACAAGCAGAAAACTTTCCCAACTGGTAGATTACCATTGACGACGTAGAAAGCCATTAGTGATCCTGGGGGACCCAGCCTACCCCTTCTTCCCTGGCTCATGAAGCTGTCCACTGGCCACCTTGACAGTACCAAGGAAAGAGTCAGCTGCTGGCTCACTGGGTGCAGAATAATAGTTCAATGCACTTTTTGGTAGATTGAAGGGACACTGGCACTGTTTACTCACAAAATTAGCTCTTGGTGAGAAAAATATCCTGATGGTTATACCTGCCTGCTCTGTCCTTCATAATATCTGTGAAGCAAAAGGAGAAAAGTTGCCGCTGGGGTGGAATGGCTGTCTGCCGAATTTGAAGGGCCAGTCAACACAAGGTGGCTTGTATTGTCCTAACTTTGTAGTGCAGACAAGAGCGTTACACAAGATCTCTCTCTGCAGTGACTGCATCCTGGATACGAGACAAGAGCCTGTGACTTATTTCCATCTCACAGTTCCTCTTTCAGCCCCAGAGGGAAAGGCTGGTGGTGAGGGTTTTGGGTTGGAGCCTCACTGATGGCTGTGGTTTCGGTATGTTACGTGGATTCATTGCTACCTGGCATGAAAAGAATCTCCAGGATAACAAATTTTGGATGAATAACATTTGTATTAAACATTGTGACCCTCTCCAGATGCATGAACATGTTCACAAATGCCTGGTGGATGTCGGAATCCTTGTGAATAATGATTAATACAATGCCATGAACCCACAATAATAGGATTTATTCTTGATAACATTGCTTAAAATGTTTAATGTGCTGTAATTAGCAGATTTCCAAAGAAAGATGATTCTAAACACTTCGACACCAAACTCAGTCCATATGACCTCATATCACTGCCGCTCCAGACAACTGCCATAATGTCAACATAAGCAAATGTTTTGAGGGTTTCTTCAGGGAATCATTCGTCAATTGCTACTTTCCATTGGAACTGCTGTGCCGTTTTCCAGCTTCTAGGGAAATCATCTCTCTCTCTCTCTCAAATGAGAAATGTCATTGAAATGCTTAATGCAGTTCAGAAGCAGTTTGCCAACCAAATTACTCACTAATTACATTTTAATCCCTTTCTTAGTATACAAAAACATAATCAATTCTTTTTAAAAAAGACAATGGTGATCACACTCTTGTTGCTATGCTGGAAGAATTGTTTTCTCATGCTTGTATTAACATTCCAATAGACGTTTCTCCCCTGGTTAACCCTCAGTGGTGTGAGGCACAAAGGGAAGAGTAAGGCCAGATGTAAGAGGCTGGTTGCATCAATGTGTGAAGTAGGCTGGGGATATAACTGCAGCTGTGCACAATTACGATGCTGAGGACAATGGGTCTTTTAGTTAATCGTGATCGTAGACAGCCGTGGAAAGACCACAGGCAGATGGTGAAGATGAACTGCAGTGGGTGAGGGTGCTAGTCTGACAGACTCTTCTGCTCATTTTCATCTCTGCTATTTTCTTCAGGAGAAGCATCATCCTAAAGGACTTAATTTCCATTCAAAGCTTCCTCCTTGCTTTCCTGCTATTGTCAATCACCATGAAATGACCTTGAAAAATAGCCTGAGTAGCTGCAGCTTCACTGTAGCATTCAAAGCTTCCTCCTTGCTTTCCTGCTATTGTCAATCACCATGAAATGACCTTGAAAAATAGCCTGAGTAGCTGCAGCTTCACTGTAGCATTTAAAGATAGGGAGAGGCGGGAGAAGAGGTTTCCAGCTTACTAGTTTCTGTTCCTCCAAGGCTGCACCTTTTGGTCTCCAATGGCACCAGAGTTGGGGAATATGGTGTTTCAGCTGGATCCAGTGCTGATTTGGAAACATTTTTAAAAAGCCTGTCTGTGTTAGCTGCCTCGCTTCTTCCTTTGGCCATGTTTGCAGAATTCCAGCAAGCCTTACACACATCTTAAATAGCACCAAATCCTGAACATCAAAGACCACAACCCATAGCTGCAAAATTGACACACATACACACAAAAAAAATAGCTGTCAGCTCCCCAGAGCGAGAAGGCAAAAGCTAGCTGGTAAGAAATGAAGAGCAGACAGGTGGATTTGGAGAGGCATGATGCTCTAAGGTATGCAAGGTGATGAGGTCAAAGTCCAGAAGTGGGCTTGTGAGGCATCAAAGTAGTACAGTTCTGTCAGTTTAGAACAATTTTAATGGTCACACCTTGATCTGATAATCTCTTACACTTTCGGTTTTGGGACCAATCTTATTTAACCTTTTTATTATTGACCTTGGTACAAAAAGTGGGAGTGTGCTAATAAAGTTTGCAGATGACACAAAGCTGGGAGGTATTGCCAATACAGAGAAGGACTGGGTATACAGGAAGATCTGGATGACCTTGTAAACTGGAGTAATAGGATGAAATTTAATAGTGAAAAGTACAAGGTCATGCATTTAGGGATTAATAACAAGAATTTTTGTTACAAATTGGGGAGTTATCAGTTGGAAGTAACAGAGGAGGAGAGTATTGGTTGATCACAAGATGACTATGAGCTACCAATGTGATATGGCTGTGAAAAAAGCTAATGTGGTCTTGGGATGCATCAGGCGAGGTATTTCCAGTAGAGATAAGGAGGTGTTAGTACCATTATACAAGGCACTGGTGAGACCTCATCTGGAATACTGTGTGCAGTTCTGGTCTCCCATGTTTAAGAAGAATAAATTCAAACTGGAACAGGTACAGAGACGGGCTACTAGGATGATCCAAGGAATGGAAAACCTGTCTTAAGAAAGGAGACTCAAAGAGCTCGGCTTGTTTAGCCTAACCAAAAGAAGCTGAGGGGAGATATGATTGCCCTCTATAAATATATCAGAGGGATAAATACCAGGGAGGGAGATTAATTATTTAAGCTCAGTGCCAGTGTGGACACAAGAACAAATGGATATAAACTGGCCATCAGGAAGTTTAGACTTGAAATTAGACGAAGGTTTCTAACCAACAGAGGAGTGAAGTTCTGGACCAGCCTTCCAAGGGGAGCCGTGGGGGCAAAAGACATATCTGGCTTCAAGACTAAGCTTGAAAAGTTTATGGAGGGGATGGTATGATGGGATAGCCTAATTTTGGCAATTAATTGATCTTTGACTATTAGTGGTAAATATGCCCAAAGGTCTGTGATTGGATGTTAGATGGTGTGGGATCTGAATTACTACAGAGAATTCTTTCCTGCGTGTCTGGCTGGTGAGTCTTGCCCACATGCTCAGGGTTTAGCTGATCGCATATTTGGGGTTATGAAGGAATTTTCCTCCAGGGCATGCCGATTGGCAGAAGCCTGGGGGGGGTTGCCTTCCTCTGCAGCATGGGGCACGGGTCACTTGCTAGAGGATTCTCTGCACCTTGAGGTCTTTAAACCATGATTTCAGGACTTCAGTGGCTCAGACATAGGTTAGGGGTTTGTTGCGGGAGTGGGTGAGATTCTGTGGCCTGCATTGTGCAAGAGGGCAGACTAGACCAAGGGCAGGCAAACTTTTTGGCCTGAGGGCCGCATCAGGTGTCAGAAATTGTATGGAGGCTGTCCCTCCCCAATCAGCCAGGTGTGGCCTGGCCCCTGCCCCCTATCTGATCCCCCCCTGCTTCTTGCCTCCTGACAGCCCCCGTGGGACTCCTGCCTCATCCATCCCCGCTGCTGTCTGTCCCCTGACCGCCCCTGGACTCTCCAGCCCTAACTGCCCCCCGCTGCCCCATCCAACCACCCCTTCTCCTTGACTGCCCCTGGAATCCCCACCCCCATTCAATCCCCCTGTTCCCTGCCCTCTGTCCGCCCCCACCCCTATCCACACCCTGGCCCCTGACCACCCCCCAAACTCCCTTACCCTCTATCCAACCCCCCTCCACCGTTCTCTGCCCCCTTACCGTGCTGCCTGGAGCACTGGTGGCTGGTGGCGTGGCTGCATCAGGACAGGCAGTCGTGCTACCTGGCTGGAGCCAGCCACACACCATGCAGCACAGAGCTCCGGGTCAGGCCGGGCTCTGCCGCTGCGCTACCCCAGGAGCTTGCAGCCCCACAGCCTAGAGCATTGTGCCGGTGGCAAAATGGTCCCACGGGCCAGGCAGAACGGTCCCGCGGCCCGGTTGTGACCCACAGGCCGTAGTTTGTCCACCTCTGGACTAGACGATCATAATGGTCCCTTCTGACCTTGTATCAGAGGGGTAGCCATGTTAGTCTGGATCTGTAAAAGCAGCAAAGAGTCCTGTGGCACCTTATAGACTAACAGACGTATTGGAGCATGAGCTTTCGTGGGTGAATCCCCACTTCGTCGGATGCAAGCTCATGCTCATGCTTCAATACGTCTGTTAGTCTATAAGGTGCCACAGGACTCTTTGCTGCTTTTCCCTTCTCACCTTAATGTCTATGACTCTATGACCCAGGAACTTCTAGACCTTAACACATGAGCTGCTACAACTTGAGCTAAAGGGTCAAAATGCTGTACCAACTCATGTTCTCCGTGTATTGGCACACAGGGGGACCTATAACTCCCTCTCCAGTAGGTTACACATGCAGCTACCATTAATATTACTGGGAGTTCCACTGCTTATGAAGAGCACTATATGGCCCTAAATGTTCCACTAGCCCTTTGTTTATTTCTGAGCCTTGGTGTATTGCCTGCTACATCTAGGGACTTGAAAAGAATTCAGACAAAAATGGTCATCCTCACAAGTGTGGAAACATTGGCAATGGACATTAACCACAAGTATGATTCCAAGTTTCCAAGCCACAACCACACGGTCCTATCTTGGTTTTTCCTTTCAGGATGTTCTGCTATACTTTGCATTCCTTGAGAAAAATGGACAGCACCGTCTCCTTTGATATTCACAAGGTGATTTTGTGGCTACCGATTGCTGTGTGAAATAACATCAGCGCAGATGCAGCCTGGAAGCAGAGGGGCTATGAAGGAGGTTGGATTTACTTTGGATGCGGCAGCTGTAGGTATATACATCCTCCCACTCACTCCTTTGGCTGGCAGGGTCGAAAACACCAGCATCTTAGCTGGGGTCTTCATAGTCCCTTATGTTTATCTGAGCTGGCAGCATATGTTATTACATTGGACTGTAGGGCAACGTTGTTACTAGATATGGGCAATCTGGGTTTTTTTGTTGTTGAAAATGCAAGCCAAGCCTTAACCTTTAGTGTCATCATTTTTTTTCTGGATAATTAATACAACATAAACCCCTAAAGAATAAAGGTCCTTACCTATTGTGTATAGAACCCCATATAACAGAGCAATGGAATACAGCCCCAGAAACAATCCAATATACACCTGTTAGTTCTTACTAGCTTGGTAAGCAATAAGGCAGGTGTTGGGAGGGAAATAGCTGTTGCTTGTAATTATTAGAAGTGGGAGCACTGGCTGTTGGGAGTCTGAAAGCACAGGAAACAGGAAGGAGGGGGAGGAGTTGAGGAGGCAGAGTGAGAGTTACAGAGGGTGCAGCAGCAGCTCGGTAAAGAGGTTTCCACTTTAAAAATAAAGCCCTGTTGAAGTTTGTTAGTACCTTGCCTGGCTGATACAACATAGATACATCTCATTTACTCAGTTATTAAATGTCAAACATGAGTGCTGGACACACCAAGTAAATACGGCATATGTGCAAATTCCTAAATGAATCTGAAATTGCAATAAATACCTTTTCAATGTCTCTCAAAGGTTGTCCCTCTTGCTAAATGTATGATAGGCATAAAAAGCAGAATGCAAGGGTAATACAGCCCATGGGGACTTCCCTCTATCAGAAAATGAAGAAAAAATAATAGGTGGGAGGGATAGAATGCGGCCTTTCCCCCTGCTATTAAGAGATCAGACAGAAATAATTAGGTCTGGAAAGCCTCTTTTGAGATTTCAGGATAAATGGTGCCGGCTGCCAAATGTTGAGTGAAACTTTAGTCCAGTGCTAATTGTTAAGGAGAAAAGGCCGAGAGCTCATTTTAGCTTATACATTTTCCTTTCTCGTTGTCACGGAGAATAGCTATTCTTGGGCTTAGAACTTTTTTTAAAAAGATTCCTATACGTTTTTGGGCTAACAGCCTGATTGCCACTTGGATAGATACTAATAAAGCCTTTTGAGTCCCACTGCTTGTGGCTGTCTCCTTCTATCATATTTAGATCTCTCTCTCGGGGTGCTATAGAGCTGCCCATCACCTCAGCATCTGAGTGCCTTCATTGTGAAATCTAGAGCAACAGGGAAGCCCCTTGTACTCCTCATGGAGAGCCTGGCATTTCACCCTTTGGGGAGTAAATATGTGGCTTTTGCTATGTTTGGTTTGTTTGCGTTGGTTTGTTCATTTCAGGTATGTATTTATTTATTTTATTTGTTTTTGGGCGGGTGAGCAGATCAGGTGTGTGTCACACACCAGCTGGCTCTTTAAGGGAAGTAGAGCTGAGCCTTGTCTGTGATCTAGCCATAAACTTTCCCAGTTGACCCAGATCTGGACTCAGTTACAGTTAGTGATCCCAGCTGTGGAAAGTCAGGGAGAACTACACACAGAGAGATGAAAACATAGGAGACCCATGTGAGAAGAGGTTAGTAGTGCTTGCTTTCTCTTCCTCTGTAAGAAGGGCTAGGCTAGATGGGTGGAATTAGTTCCTGGAAAAGGGGCAAGAGGCAGAACCTGGGTTGCCCTTTCAGGAGAAGAACAAGGAGCAGAGAGGACCTAGGAAGAGGCCTGAGAACCAGAGCAGAGGCTGCATTAACTACAGGCTATGGGGAAATAGTACAAGGAGTGGCTTGGAGGTAGGAAGTGGCCCAGGGAAACAGCAGTATATCTAAAGGAGCAGAACATAGCTGCTTAATGCAGGGCCCCTGGGCTGGAATCCAGAGCAGAGGGTGGGTCTGGGTTCCCCTACCTACCCCCAAGGAACTGGTGTAAAAGCCCTGGCACAACAACTGTTGAGTTCAGGGTGGGTCTGAGGACTGGCCCAAGAGGGGCAGGAGGATCTTGTCACAGGGTGACACTGTAAGAGGAAAGAGGTCACTGCACCTTTGACTCATTGGTTCCTTCCTAACTAGAGTTGCCACCATTGAGGTACCAAAAAAGTGACTTATAGATTTCCCAGGACAGCTACCTCAAAAAAGGGATGATCCTGGGAAAACGTAGACAGGTGGCAACCTTATTCCTAGGTGGGTTTTCACAGAGGACACCTGGGCTGTGTGAATGGGCGAGTGCCTGAGGGCAGGGAGCCTCAGACAGGAAAAGGGGCTGGAGAGAACTGCCTGGGAGTCAAAAGGCTGGAGGAAGTGTCTGTGGAGAGCTGCAGAAAGCTCTCTATGGGGGAATAGTTAGGAAGCCAGGGGAAGAGCTAGCCTGCTTAACTCCCTGAGCCAAAGAGCCATGGCCAGTGAGGGCTGGAGGCAGGAGCTTACCCCCGATTTCTCCATGCTGGAGAGCTGGAGCCAGGGGAACAGGAAGAGGGCCAGAGGGAATGAGGGATGCTCCTCTGGTGGGAATGGACTTCCAGCAGAGTGTCTAGTAGGCTCCCATGGGGAAGAGCAGGGGGCACTCCATTTAGAAGGGCTGGGGTGGCTGACCTGGCAGAAGGACAGTAGAGGACCAATACGGAGCCTAGGGGATGGCAGAAGATACTAGAGTGCGGTATGTGCTATGCTGTTGTTCTATGTGGTGTGGGATTTTAAGGACAGAGGAAGACAGAGTCCTCTACTGCCAAGTTTACAATGTAAACATAAAGCTTATACATAAACCAGGCTTCCTGTATGGCATGCTCCTTCTGTTTCTCTCTTGTCTGGAGTACAAATGAGGAACAAACTTGAAGCACTGATAATCCCCCAAATTTTAGGCCTTGTATCTGGATGAATATAGGAATATCCCCAAGGGCAGATGGAAGGTTTACCACAGCATCCAATACCCATATGAAAATGATTTTTGGGGAGTATAAGCAATGCAAACTACTCTAGGGATTAGGTGTCTCCCAGAAAATAATTTCTCGGGGCTCTGCATCTCTTGGATAAAAGATTTGGGGATTGGGGGAGTGAAGCACTATAATCCCATGACAGGATTACTTGTTCTGGCAGATAAGAGTCCCTGTGCACTTCCAGACAGTGGCAGATGGATTATGTGGATATGATGTATGTATACAATAAGATATATGTAAGGGTGATGCCTCCACACGTTAAGTAGGCATAGCTATCTAAGAGAGAGCCTGATTCTCTTCTAAATTACAGGGCTTTAAAATCAGTGATAACTCCACTGAAGATAAGTTACACCACAGTAAAGCTAGTGGAAGGAGAAGGGGGCCCTCAAAGAAATTAGTGAGTCTCTGATCCTCGACCCTGCACCAGCTGGAGCTCTTTCCAAAGGGAGCGCAAAGGGTGTATGAAAAACTACCAAAACAGAAGGGTTATAAAGCCTTCATGTTGCATTGGTGTAAAACCACACAAGATACAGGGCTATGGAATCAGGCCCTGAGGGCTTTAGGGAGAAGAACAGAAGGTCTTCCCTCATCCTCGCAAGAAGAAACTTCCTATCAGATGTGTAAAGGGAGCACCATGCAGCGCATGGAAATGTTAATAAAATATAGGGGCTTTCATCTCTGTTCTCACTGAATTCACCCTGGATGGAGAGGCACTAAAAGCTGTAATCAGCTGATAGCTGTTTTGCAGCCTGTCTAAGATGAGCTGCTGGTCTGTGAGGGGGTGTAACTGGCTGTTGTGGCTCTCTACAGGAGGCTCTGCAGTCCTCCTACACCCACTCCCAGGAAGCAGTGAAGTGACAGGAAAGGAGCAGCAAAGGTGGGTCCGCTAGGCCTGCCTAGGGAGGCCTCGTGGAAGCAGCCAATCGCAGCCCAGCAGGCTCAGATAAAAGGAGCTGCTGGGCCTTAGCAGGTCAGTTCAGTGCAGGGGCAGAGAGCTTCTCTCTAGCCAAAGGTGCTTGTGGGCTAAGCAGAGGGTTTTTTTTGACTGCATTTACTTAAACTAGGCTTGCAGGGAGAGAGAGAGGACCTAAGAACCTTAACCCTGAGCTGAAGGTGATGCTAAAAGGGGCTAGGTGGAAAGAAGCAGCAAGGAACTGAAATTGAGCAGCATGTGGCAGCTGTGTGTAGGGTGTCGGTTTAGAGCCTTAAGTAGTGGGCAGGCCCATGGCCACACTGGATAAACCCCAAGAATTGGACCAGGCTTATCTGAGAGCCTGAGCAAAGGAGTGTATTTAAAGGGTCCAGAGCCAGGCTGAAGACCCTCGTGAAGGCAATGGGACTGTTCACTTATTGGATTCTGTATCACCCTGGCAGGGGTTCATTGGACTTCGGTGTGGCCCTCTGGCCAAGCCATGGAAAACCCACCACGGTCAGCGGACCTCCTACGGGGGGCACCAGAGACAAGACAAGGGCTGCAGTACGCACCCAGCTGCTAGAAGGCGCTCAATCGGTGAGTGCCCTGTCACATGATCTCGCTTTTGTTGTTGTTGTTTTTAAGTAGAAATATATCCACATTAGGGATGTGCAAAGTATTCCTAATGAAATAGGAAATTGCTCATAATTCAGGCTTTGTCACATTTTTGTTGTGAATTGGTGCCATTTTGGCAAAAAAAAAATTACTCTTAGTACAGAATATCTTTTGAGGAGAAATTGGCTCCTTTTATGGAGGAAAAGAAGTGTGTGTGGGGGGAATAAACAATTTATGACAGTCACACACTGCTGCCCCACATCACAAAACCACTATAATTTCAATTCACTGACTTCCTTTATTGGTAATTTCTGCTAAGAGGCCAGAACATTTTTCTTCCCCCTCAGAGCATCTATGCAGATATGTTGAACACCAGGACATATGGTACTAGGTACCATGGGCTGCACTGTGTCACAGAATGACACCTAGTTACTGTATCTCTTCTTCTGTGCAAATGTTCCTTAACTCTGTTTTTTAGCCTTGGTTGATGCTGTCACAGTTCTTGAGATAACTTCCCTTATGAACCTTTCCTGGCCTGCTTGAGGGAAGCCCACTAAGCTTCTTAGGAGCAGGCTGTTGGTATTCACGCTCTCAAGACTTGAGACGTGCAGACTCCTGTAATTCAGTGTGATTGCCTCAGCCAGTCTGACTTTAGTTCAACAGCTGCCATTTTGTTCTCTCAGGGCAATGACAGGACTAACTAGTGATCAGCCAGCCTTCATAAATAGGCTTGGCAGAATGTGATTTTTTTTTTATATATATAACTTTGATGGAAAATATCTGTGTGCTTTTAAGCCCTTTTTAAAAAATTTTATCAATTACAATTTCAAGTTGTGCAAAATCATGGGCTTTAAATGTATGAGTTTCCAATTTTTATTGACTTTGAATTTTTATGGTTGTGGGAACTTCTGGGGCATGAGGCAATGAGGAACTCTGACAATAATTTATTTAGTGACAGTGGAGATTGAAATTCAAAAAGTTAAAGCTTTATAAGTGTTACCATGCAAATTGTCAACATCACATGTCAAAATATACAAATTAAATCGTCTTAATTCAAACTTTAAAGTTCTCAAGCAGGCAAAGAAAGGAAAATGCTATCTGTAAGTTTTGATTATCAACAAAATATTTGTCGATAATCATCTGTTTGTGTGTGTACTGTGCAACTGATGTTTATTGACATTTACTGATTAAAAATCTAATCCTTCCAAGCCTATTGATAAAGGAGAGTAGTTCCTCAGAACAAAAGCATTACAGAGAAAATGTCTTACAAACAATAAACAGCTTATATGCCTGTCTGACTTACCAGGTGTTCTCCATCTTCCACATGGAGACCCTCTCAGGTTTCAAAGGTGTGTGTGTGTGTGTGTGACAGACACCTGTCCCTACAACAGGATGGTC